>NC_092376.1:174583486-174883486 GCF_030028105.1 Mobula birostris
ACTGTTTATTCCCCTTCATAGATGCTGCCTGACCTGTTGAGTTCCTCCAGTATTTTGTGTGTATGTATGGCTCAAGATTTCCAGTATCTGCAGAATCTCTGGGGTTCACACTTTATAAGTAGTTGGAAGTTGGGGTGGGGGGCACGGAATGAAGTGCACTATGCAACTAAGTCCTAGTTTCAGGCTTGTTCCCCCCCCCCCCCGCCCCCCGCCACCCGCCACCCGCCACCCGCCACCCGTTTGATCAGAGCAACATAGGTGAGATGTTTCTACTCTCCTCCTCTCCATCAGGCCTTCTCTGTTCAGGGTGTTGTCCGTTCTGATGGAGGTGTTATCGCACTTGCCTCCAATGAAAAGTTGCATGCAAGCTTTAAGGGGACAGAATTTGCCCTTTATACCTGTCAGTTGCTGCCCAGGGATTATCCAGGTATAACAGCCAGTTGGAGAATGCAATTGAGTCCTTAATTGTCCCAATCATCCATTTCCCTGATTCCTGGTTGAGATGTTCTGTGGCATATACACTGCCCTCCAATCATGGTGCTTGCCATATCTTACTGTCTGAATTAGTTAAACTGTATGTATATAAATGTTTACATTTTTATAAAATTGATAAAAGGTCTTTGTCTGTAATATATTTTTACATTTTAGAGTTTTTTAAAAAAAAAAGCATTTCTTGCTATGGTTTTTGTAAGTCTTCATTCTGCACTTGACTATATTGACTTGCTCTGTCTAACCACTTTGTAATGACAGATTTTAAAACCACACCGTAATGTTTTTTTTAAAAAATGTCATTCTGGCAAAAAAAAGACTTTGTCAAACCTTGTTTGAAACTCATTTCTTAACCCCGCACCCCAAAGACGTTATTTCTGCTTGTTAAAATCAATTTGTGATTGTTGGAGTATTGTTTCTTATTGAACAGTGTGTGCAGAGCCAAGGTTATCAAGCTGTTTGGGTGAAATGACGTTTATTTATTCCCAAGAAATGTATATTTTTGTTTGGAGTGATCCTTTGCTGCCAATCCATGTCTTCCAGAAATCAATAGTTACAGATCATCTGTCATCCATTTCACACATCCTCCTCCCCAATAACTAACTTTAATTTTTTTTTCAGTTTTAATTCTGCTGTGCCTCAGAGTGTAAACTTGTCACGTCACAGCAATGGAGTATTTTCTATTCAAAGCCATTTCTTTTAACAGTATCGTAATTTTTAAGCAGAGGCATATATTACTTTTACTTTATCTTTTTATAACTGTAATTCAGGTAAAATCTGTATGTGTAGTTTAAACATGGCTATATGTACCAGGCTGTATATGGTGCCTGATATTTGTTGTGTTTCCTTATATATTTTTAATGTTAAATTATTTAAGATTGTGACTGGGGTGATATAAATGTTTTTTTTAGTTTAACAATGTAATTCAAAATGAGGCTGTCATTATATAGCATTTTGGCACCACACATGGAACTTTATGTAGATTCTGACATCCAGCATTAGCTACCTAGAATTTGTAGCTGATAATGGAGTTAATATTTTCATACATTGCATTTGCTGTTTTTTCTCTTCCCTGCTGGCTACCGGGCAACAGTGAATTACTCACTAGAAGTGCATTATAATTAAAAATTAATTGTTTGCTAATGTTTAAGCCACTAATTAGAAAATTGGGCAATAGAGGTTAATGTGAAATCTGGAATTGGTGTTTAAGTGGAGTTTTAACTAATTGGATATTGTTTGCATCTCGATTCCTTCTCATTAATCTTTGTTCATATGTTCTAAACTTCTCATGGTTTTTGTACAAAGTGAACCTGTTTATTCATGTAGATTTTATTGTACATTTTCTTTAATTTTTTTTTGAAGTGGAACTTGCACCTATCAGAATTCTTCAGGGCCATCCTGTACAACAATATATTTTAATAAAGCTGAGTATAATCTGTGTTGAGGGGTTCCACTCTCCAGTAGTTTAGTTTAAAACTGCCCAGGACTTGTCTGGTACCCATATCCCCCTCCACCATCCGCTGCCTGTATTCTCAGTCCTTCACCTCTAATGGCAGTGAGCGGATGTTATGGAACAGTTGGTTCTCCCAATTAGCCTGTCTTGTCAGTCCACCACTTGATCTCTAAGATCATTAACTTGGGTGCCAATTTTAATGAATCCCATCTCTATCCACATCTCTGCATTCCCTGCCTGTCCATGTGTCTATCTCAATGCCATTTAAACAATGTTGTTTAATCTGCTTCCTCTACCTTCCCTGGCACCAACTACCGTTATATAAAGAAAACTTCTTTCCAACGCACATCTTAAATGTGTGTACTCTAGTATTTAACATTTCTACCCTGGGGAAGAAAAATTTATTCTATCTTGTCGATGCCCCTTATAATTTTGCATGCCTCTGTTAGGGCCCTCCTCAGCCTCCAACATGCCAGATTAAAGATCACTGTTCCCTCTAAGCTGCACAGTAATGGAAATGCTCCCACACACACACACACTTGGTTGCAGCACAGCTGGAATTTTCTTTTATCTTGTGTTTTATTAAAGTGCCATGAAGTTTGCAGGCCATGCAAAAAAACTTTCTGCTCAGAGCAGTGCTTGGTCCATGCAGCTGTAAAAGTAAGTAAGTAAGTAGAAATCAGAGGGATCATTGATAAAGATCCATGTGTGTCCAACATCTCCTTTAGCTCATACTGTCTAATCCAAGCAGCATCCTGGTGACCCTTTCATGCACCCTCTCCAAAGCCTCCATGTCCATTATGGTGGTCCTCAGTTTGCAGTGCTCTTCAATGGTTTCTTTGCCCGACAGATTTCAAACTGAACTGATGGACACTTGAAGTGATGGATATTTATATTGTTTCCATGGGTAACAACTTTCTACAGAACATAAGACATAGGAGCAGAGTTAGGCCATTTGGTCTACTGCGTCTGCTCTGCCATTCCATCATGGCTGATTTATTATCCCTCTCAACCCCATTCCCCTGCCTTCTCTCTGTATCCCTTGATGCCCTGACTAATCAGGAATCTATCAACTTTTGCTTTAAGTATGCCAAATGACTTGGCCTCTACAGCCGTCTGTGACAGTGAATTTTACAGATTCTCCACCCTCTGGCTAAAGAAATTCCTCATCTTTGTTCTAAATCTTTCCTTCTATTCTGAGTGGTGCCCTCTGGTCCTAGACTTTCCTGGTATAGGAGACATCCTCTCCACATCCACTCAATCTAGGCTTTTCAGTATTCAATGTGTTTCAATGAGATTTCACCCCCCACCACCAATCCCATTCTTCTAAACTCCAGCAAATCAGGCTCAGAGCCATCAACCGCTTTTCATACATTAACCTTTTCATTCCTGAAAGCATTTTCATGAACTTCCTCTGGACTCCCTCAAATGCCAGCACACCTTTTCTTAGATAAGAAGCCCAAAATTGCTCGCAATACTCTGCAAGTGCGGTCTGACCAATGCCTTATAAAGCCTCAGCATTATATCCTTGCATTTATATTCTCGTCCTCTCAAAATGCTAACATTGCATTTGCCTTCCTTACCACGAACTCACCCTGCAAGTTGATCTTTAGGAAATCTTAAGGACTCCAAAGTCCCTTTGCTTCTCTGATTTTTGAATTATCTTCCCATTTTAGAAAATAGTCTACACCTTTAGTCCAGACCATAGAGATGTGGTCTGCTGGTATTCTGTTTCTGGGTTTGAGGACAATCCTGCACTGTCCATATCAGCGCGTGGGTGATGGTGCAGAGATGATGTTTAATTTTGCTCACTCGGGTAGTGGGACTGACCACAACACAATGGAGTCCAGCTGGAGTCTGAACTCCCTTTACTAAGCTGATAACGTTACAGGATCCAGCTGGTCTGAGCCCTCAACCAGTCTTCAATCTTCCTGCCTCTGTCATTACCACCAATTGTCAGAATAATCTAAACTGGATTTGGCCATGGTGGAATTTTTCTATCTTTCTATCTTAAAACAATATATTAAATCTGTAAATATAAGTCCCAGTCTTGGGAATCACGTGTGAATAAAAACTTCTTCATGATCTTTTTGCAATTGCATCGTGTTGTGATTTGGTGGGATCTGAAAGTAAGTGGTGGTGGTTCTAAGTTTTTTGAAAAAACAGTTTGTTCTTTGAAGGATCCTAACTGTTAGGATTAAAGTAAACACACAAAATGCTGGAGGAACTTAGCAGGTTAGGTAGTATCTATGGAGAGGAATAAACAGTTGATAGTTTGGGTGAGACCCTTCATCAGGACTGGAAAGGTGGGTGAGGTTAAGGATGAGACCAAGTGAGGGATGATGGGTATTCCTTATCTATCACCTTCCAGTTTGTGCTCCTTTTCTTAGCCCCCTCTCCTTATTCTGGCACAAGACCATGAGACATGTGAGCAGAATTAGGCCATTCTACTGCACCATTCCATGAAGGCTAATATCTCTCTCAAGCCCATTCTCCTGCCTTCTCCCTGTGACATTTGACACCCGTTGAATGAGATGTGGGAATGCTGTGTTGGTGCTGGGTGCACGGCGACACTTTCGGGCTGCCCCCAGCACATTCCTCGCTGACTGATTTGACACAAGCAACTCTTCACTGTGCGCCTTGATGTACATGTGACAGATAAAGCTAAAATTAGCTCTAACAACACCCCTGGCAGGACAAACAGTTCCACAAGGATCTGCTCTTTGATTTTTGAGAAAGTGGAAGGGTGGTTTAGTAAGTTTGCAGATGAAACAAAGGTGGTGTTGTGGATAGTGTAGAAGATAGTTGTAATTTACAAAAGGATATTGACAGGCTGCAGAACTGGGCTAAGAAGGGGCAGATGGAGTTCAATGCAGGGAAGGGTGAAGTTCTTCATTTTGGAAGATCAAATCTGAAGGCAGATTTCAGTGTTAATGGCAGGATTCTTAGCAGTGTGGAGGAACGGAGAATCTTGGATTTCACATCCGTAGATGCTTTGAAGTTGCTGTGCAAGTTGATAAGGTTGTTAAGAAAGTGTATGGTGTGTTGGCCTTCATTAAGTCGAGGGATAGACCATAAGACACTGGAGCAGAATTAGGCTATTCAGCCCATCAAATCTGCTCTGCCATTCCATCATAGGTGATCCTGGATCCCACTCAACCCCACTGAGTTCAAGTGCTCCTGGGTAATGTTGCAGCTCCTTAAAACCCGTGTTAGACCACACTTGGAGTTTTGTGTTCAGTTTGAGTCACATAATTAAAAGAAGGACGTGGAAGCTCCTTAAAGAAGCTGTCCCTAAAATATTGAGTTTGTGGTTCCTGCACTCGCTCCTTTGGTTGTCTCCATTCCTGAGTTTGCCCGCTCTAAGCACCCCTTTTACTTAAATGACTTGAAACAATGTTCTTCGCTGCTGCGCCTGGCTGCAGATTACAGTGGTTGTAGTTGTAAATGAGAATTTTTTTATTGAAGATACATCATGGAATAGTCCTTCTGGTCCTTGAGGCGCACTGCCCAGCAATGCCGATTTAACCCTAGCGTAACCTACTAAATAGTATGTCTTTGGACTGTGGGAGGAAACCAGAGCACCCGGAGGAAACCCATGCATTCCACAGTGAGGACATACATGACTCCTTACAGATGATGCTGGGATTGAACTCTGAACTCCCAAACTGTAATAGCATTATGCTAACTGCTACACTACTGTGGTGCCCCAAAATCAGGAATATTCAATGATTCCCTTGGGAGCTGCACACAAAAGTCGTGGCTCAAAAAGTACAGTCTCTGGAGCAAGGGGTTTACTACACCGCTTGAGATAGCAGCCAAGAATCAACAACACTGGTGCCTCTAAGATATAAGGGGAAGGATTACGCCATTTGCCCATCGAGTCTCCTGTGCATTCCATCATGACAGATTTATTACCCCTCTCAACATCATTTTCTGCCTTCTGTAACCTTTGACACTCTTACTAATCAAGAACTTATCAACCACTGCTTTAATTATACCCAATGATTTGTCCTCCACAGCTGTCTGTGGCAAAGAATTCCACAGATTCACTTCCCTGTGGCTAAAGAAATTCCTCCTCATCTCTTTTAAGTGGAAGTTCCTCTAGTCTGAGGTTATGCCCTCTGGTCTTAGACTTCCCCACTATCTGCCCATCCAACTGCAGAGTTTTTTTTTTGTTTCTGAGTTCACTTTTCATTCCTAAATGGCCTATTCCCACTCCTATTTCTTATGTTCTTATGTAAAACCTGAGAGAGCAGCCCAATTTATTCTATTTCCTAACAAGGCAATGTATCCACCAAAGGATTCAATCCAGTTGCACTGCCTGCCCAATCTTAGGTATGAGTCTGTACCAAAATCAAAGTGGAGTTGACTGTCATCTACATAATGTTGGTTGTCCATCATATCCAACAATATCAGGAAACTTGGAAGGAAAGTTTTTAAAGTGGGAAACTCTCTCAACTTCAAATGACTGGCTCCATTGGTATGAGTAGTTGTCTCAAGTAGGGTCCTAGTTACAGTGGATGATCATGACAACTTTGGTGTCTCGTCGTGCCTTTTTCTCACCACAAAGTGTTGTAGAACTGCCTTCCTGGCCATTGGATCTCACTGTAGATCCCATCCGCCCAGTATACTGAAGCTGACTTCACGTGTATGTCCCTATCTCACCGGGGTATGAGACACGCCCAGCTACCCTCACCTGGTTTAGCATGCCAGACGAAGCGGTGTACCGGGGTTTGGTCACTGTCAGATGCAAACCGCTACTAGAGCCACAGGTGTGAACTGAGTGTCCAATGGGGACCAAAGGTGAGTGAGCTGCCCCAGAATGGACATGACATACCCCTTCCCCAGAGGTGATACCCCTCCCTGAACACCCTTATACCTCAAGTGTAAGAAACTCAGATGGTAGTTTGCCTCCCAGGTGCCAGGGTCTGGGATGTTTCAGATCACGTCCATGATATCCTGAAGTGGGAAGGAGAACAGCCAGTGGTCATGGTACATATTGGTACCAATGACGTAGGTAGGAAAAGGGAGGAGGTCCTGCAAACAAACTGCAGGAAGTGAGGAAGGAAGCTGAGAAGCAGGACTCCAAAGATAGTAATCTCGGGATTACTGCCTGTGCCACGTGACAGCGAGTATAGGAATAAAATGAGGTGGAGGATAAATGTGTGGCTGCGGATTGGAGCAGGGGGCAGGGATTCAGATTTCTGGATCATTGGGACCTCTTTTGGGGCAGGTGTGACCTGTACAATAGACAATAGGTGCAGGAGTAGGCCATTCAGTCCATTGAGCCAGCACCGCCATTCACTGTGATCATAGCTGATCATCCACAATCAGTATCCAGTTCCTGCTTTATCCCCATAATCTTTGATTCCGCTATCTTTAAGAGCTCTATCCATCTCTTTTTTGAAAGCATCCAGAGACTTGGCCTCCACAGCCACCTGGGGCAGAGCATTCCATATATCCACCACTCTCTAGGTGAAAAAGTTTTTCCTCAACTCCATTCTAAATGGCCTACCCCTAATTCTTAAACTGTGGCCTCTGGTTCTGGACTCACCCATCAGTGGGAACATGCTTCCTGCCTTCCAATCCCTTAATAATCTTATATGTTTCAATAAGATTCCCTCTCAGCCTTCTAAATTCCAGAGTATACAAGCCCAGTCGCTCCAATCTTTCGACATATGACAGCCCCACCATTCGGGGAATTAACCTTGTGAACCTACGCTGCACTCCCTCAATAGCAAGAATGTCCTTCCTCAAATTTGGAGACCAAAACTGCACACAGTACTCCATGTGTAGTCTCACCAGGGACCTGTACAGCCGCAGAAGGACCTCTTTGCTCTTATACTCAATTCCCCTTGTTATGAAGGCCAACATGCCATTAGCTTTCTTACAAAAAAAGGATGGGTTGCACTTGATTCTGAAGGGGACCAATGTCCGGGCTGGGAGGTTTGCTAAGGCTATTTGGAGATGGTTTAAACTAGAATTGCAGGGGGGTGGGAACCAAAATGAAGAGCTGGAGGAAGGGGCGGTTAGCTCACAAATAGAGGAAGCTTGTAGACAGTGCGAGAGGGAGGATAGGCAGGTGATGTGTCTCCTGAGAAGGGATGCACTCAGACTGATGGTTTGAGGTGTGTCTATTTTAATGCAAGGAGCATTATAAACAAAGCAGATGAGTTTAGAGTGTGTATCAGTACTTAGAGCTGTGATGTTGTGGCCATTACAGAGACTTGGATGTTCAGGGGCAGGAATGGTTACTCTGAGTGCCAGGATGTTTCAGAAAGGACAGAGAGGGAGGCTAAAGAGGTGGGGACATGGCACAGCTGAGCAGAGATAGTATCACGGCTGCAGGAAAGGAGGAAGCCATGGAGGGATTGTCTATGGAGTCTCTGTGGGTGGAAGTTGGGAACAGGAAGGGGTCAATAACTCTACTGGGTGTTTTTTTATAGACCAGCCAATAGTCACAGGGACATCAAGGAGCAGATAGGGAGACAGATTCTGGAAAGGTGTAATAATAACAGGGTTGTCATGGTGGGAGATTTTAATTTCCCAAATATCGATTGGCATCACCCTAGAGCAAGGGGTTTAGATGGGGTGGAGTTTGTTAGGTGTGTTTAGGAAGGTTTCTTGACACAATATGTAGATAAGCCTACAAGAGGAGAGGCTGTACTTGATCTGGTATTGGGAAATGAACCTGGTCAGGTGTCAGATCTCTCAGTGGCAGAGCATTTTGGAGATAGTGATCACAATTCTATCTCCTTTACCTTAGCATTGGACAGGGATAGGAACAGACAAGTTAGGAAAGTGTTTAATTGGAGTAAAGGGAAATACAAGGCTATCTTGGAACTTGGAAGCATAAATTGGGAACAGATGTTCTCAGGGAAATGTACAGCAGAAATGTGGCAAATGTTGCATGGAGTTCTGCATAGGTATGTTCCAATTAGAAAGGGAAAGGATGGTAGGGTACAGAACCATGGTCTATTCAAAGACTGTTGTAAATCTAGTCAAGAAGAAAAGAAAAGCTTACGAAAGGTTCAAAAAACTAGGTAATGATAGAGATCTTGAAGATTATAAGGCTAGCAGGAAGGAGTTTAAGAATGAAATTAGGAGAGCCAGAAGGGGCCATGAGAAGGCCTTGGCAGACAGGATTAAGGAAAACCTCAAGATATTCTACAAGTATGTGAGGAGCAAGATGATAAGACGTGAGAGAATAGGATCAATTAAGTGTGACAGTGGAAAAATGTGTATGGAACTGGAGAAGATAGCAGAGGTACTTAATGGATACTTTGCTTCAGTATTCACTAAGGAAAAGGATCTTGGCGATAGTAGGGATGATTTACAGTGGACTGAAAAGCTTGAGCATATAGATATTAAGAAAGAGGATGTGATGGAGCTTTTGGAAAGCATCAAGTTTGATAAGTCACCAGGACCAGACAATATGTACCCCAGGCTACTGTGGGAGGCGAGGAAAGAGACTGCTGAGCCTCTGGCAATGATCTTTGCATCATCAGTGGGAATGGGAGAGGTTCTGGAAGATTGGAGGGTTGCAGATATTATTCCCTTATTTAAGAAAGGGAGTAGAGATAGTCCAGGAAATTATAGACCAGTGAGTCTTACTTAAGTTGATGGAAAAGATCCTGAGAGGCATGTTTTATGTACATTTGGGGAGGTATAATATGATTAGAAATAGTCAGCATGGTTTTGTCAAAGGCAGGTCATGCCTTACGAACCTGATTGAATTCTTTGAGGATGTGACTAAACATATTGATGAGGGTAGAGCAGTACATGTAGTGTATATGGATTTCAGCAAGACATTTGATAAGGTACCCCAGGCAAGGCTTATTGAGAAAGTGAGGAGGCATGGGATCCATGGGGACATTGCTTTGTGGATCGAGAACTGGCTTGCCCACGGAAGGCAAAGGGTGGTTGTAGATGGGTCATATTCTGCATGAAGGTTGGTGACCAGTGGTGTGCCTCAGGGATCCAGGTACAGGCCGATGGGATGAGGATTGGTTGGGCCCAAATGACCCGTTTCTGTGCTGCAGTGTTCGCTGACCCTGTGTCAGTTCTTGGTCCAGGACTTAGATATGGAGACAATGAGCCTCCAGCCTGCACAAGTCAGGAGGTGTATTCATTAGTCAAGAGCCATAAGGTGATGTTGTAGCTCTATAAAACTCTGATTAGACCACACCTGGAATATTGTGTCAGTTCTGGTCACCTGATGTGAAAGCTTTGAAGAGGGTGCAGAGATTTACCAGGATGCTGCCTGGATTAGAGAACACGTCTTATGAGGATGTGTGGGCACGTGGCCAAATGGTTAAGGCATTCAACTAACGATCTGAAGGTCGTGAGTTCGAGCCCCAGCCGAGGTAGCGTGTTGTGTCTTTGAACAAGGCACTTAATCGCACAGTGCTCTGCGATGACACTGGTGCCAAGCTGTATGGGTCCTAATGCCCTTCCCTTGGACAACATCGGTGTCGTGGAGAGAGGAGACTTGCAGCATAGGCAACTGCTGATCCTCCATACAACCCTGCCCAGGCCTGTGCCCTGGAGAGTGAAGACTTTCCAGGCACAGATCCATGGTCTCGCAAGACTAACGGATGCCTTATGAGGATAAATTGACTGAGCTAGGGCTTTTCTCTTTGGAGCAATGGATGATGAGAGGTGAGTTGATAGAGGTTTTCTAGGATTATAAATGGCATAGTTCAAGTTCAAGTGTAATTGTAGTTCAACTGTACTCATTTATAGAGCCAAGCAAAATTGTGTTCCTCCAAGGCCAAAGTTCAAAAGAGTACAGACGATCACACACAGCATGTATAGTTCCAATAGCACAAACTGTCCCAAAATAATATTACTCAAGTCCCTGTGTGTCATATCCTGAAGATTGATGGTGCATGGGATGTTGTCCCGGAGCCATGTTTCTGCAAGAACAAGCCCACAACAGTACCTCTTCTTACGCTGGGTCAGCCAGAAAGGCAACGCATCCTGTCTTCCAGGAGTGAACACTGGGGAGCAACACCAATGGGAGAGTTGGCCTGCAGGGGCCAGCCCCGATCCAGCACCGATTCCAGAACATCCAGTGTGCCCCTGACCTTTCCCACAGTGCCTCCTCCCCTGGGTGTCTAGTCCCATCAATCTGCACATGGGCAATAACTCTCCATACCCTTCCCATCTCTGTAACTATTAAAACCTTCTGTTAAATGTTGAGCAAAACACATAAAAATCTCTCTTAAATGTTGAAATCATTGAAAACATTCCCTCCTTCCTGGTTCTGACAAGGGGTCATCCACCTGAAATGTTGACTCTGTTTCCCTCCCCACAGATGCTGTCTGAACTCCTGTGTGTTTCCAGAACATTCTGTTTTTATTTCCGATTTCCAGTGTCTGCTGTTGTTTTGATTTTCACATGTGAAAACTGAGCCCGTTTCTTTCTAAGAGCAGGTGAGGGAAGCTGCTTGTCACAACCCTACTCCACACTAGTGAAGCAGTCCACAGTTTTAATTCTTTTTGGTATTTGTTCATTATTTAAGACTTAGGCATTGCCGGAAAGACCTAAATTTATTACCCATCCCTATTTGCCCTTGGGTCTCCAGGGAGAGGTAATATCTCTGGTGAAGGGGCTTGTCGTGTCCAACCCAGGACAGCCTACTCACCTTTGGTCCCCACCAGACAATCAGCTCTCACCCGTGGCTCCAAGCAGCCATCTGCCGGCGACAGCAACCACACCCCGATACACTGCTTCGGCAGATGGGCTAGACCAGGTGAGGGTAACCGGCAGGTCTCATACCCTAGGTGGGACATGCCTGTTGAAGTCGGCTCCAGCGGATTGGGATAAATGAGACCTGAAGTGCGATCGAAAGGCCAGGGAGGTAGTACTGCAGCATTCCGTGGAGAGCCAAAGGCATGGTGAGGCACAGAAGGTACCGTGGCCATCCACTGCATACAAAGAAGATTCCAGTTGTGATGACTATTCGAACCATCGTACCCAGACTTCTGAGGTCAAGAGAGTGGAACTGCCCCAGTTTCTCCCGCCCCATAGCCCTTGTGGCATCGTCAGGTACAACAGACAAGCACCGCATCCTTATTGTGCAGCAGGAAAGGTTGCTTGCAGTGACTGACGATCATTCAAATTAGATGTTTCTAGTTAGTTAGTGATCTAGTAACAATGGCAAACTCTGAGCTGACTCTGTCTCTGTGCTTTGATCTGATCAAGATGTGGCTGTTGACAACAGGATGGCGTTCAGTGTTCATCTCTTGTGGTGAAATTTTCCCATGAGCTTGTACGTACTGTGTGTTGAAGATTCTCAGCTAATATCACCACTAATCTGCACTTGATACAAAATATCTTGCAATATTGTGTTGAGTTATCACCACAGACTCTAGCATATTTCTACAGCTGTACCATGGAGAGCATTCTAACTGGTTACATCACCGTCTGGTACGGAGGGGCCGCTGCACAGGGTCGGAAAAAGCCGCAGAAATTTGTAAACTCGACCAATCCATCACGGGCACAACCCTCCCCAACATCAAGGACATCTTCCAAAGGCGATGCCTCAAGAAGGTGGAATCATTAAGGACCCCCATCACCCAGGACGTACCCTCTCCTCATTGCTACCATCAGGGAGGAGGTACAGGAGCCTGAAGACACACAATTAATATTTTAGGAACAGCTTCTTCAACTCTCATCAGATTCCTGAATGGACATTCTACCCAGCTACCTCAATATTCCTCTTTCAATGTACATACTGTATATGTAATTTCCTATTGTATTTATAGTTTTTATGTATTGCAATGTACTGCTGTTGCAAATCAACAACTTCATGGCATTTGCCAGTGACATTAAACCTGATTCTGACCCATTTCTGTTCACCTCATTGCGGGAAGGATGTGGAGGCTTTAGAGCGGGTGCAGAGTAGATTTACCAGGATGCTGCCTGGATTAGAGAGTGTGTCTTATGAGCAGAGGTGGAGTGAGCTCGGCATTTTCTCTTTGGAATGAAGAAGGATGAGAGGTGCACAAAATGATAGGAGGCATAGATCGAGTGGACAACCAGAGATTTTTTTCCCTGTGTGGAAATGATAATACCTGTACGGCAAGACATAATTTTCAGATAATATGAGCAAAGTATGGGGGGGCGGGGGTGGTGTCAGAGGTGGATTTTCTAACACAGTGTATAAAACACTCTGCCTGGGGTGGTGGTAGAGGCAGATACATTCGGGACATTTAAGAGACTCTTAGATTGACACATGGATAACGGAAAAATGGAGGGCTTTGGGGGAGGGGAGGGTTAGACTGAGCTTGGAGTTGGTTAAAGTGTTTGCATAACATACAGGCTGAAGGGCCTGTACCCTTCTATGTTCTTTCTTCTAAACTGATCTATTGGTAGTCAAAAATAACTTCAGATGCTGGAAGTTTAATCTAGAAAACATCAAAAATTGAAAATGCTCAGCAAGTCAAGCAGCTTCTGGGGAGAGAGGACCAGTTAATGTTTCAAATAGAAGACTAGAAGTTAAGCAGTAGGGAGGGTGGGGAGGGATTAGTGAATATGGCCCAGCCCATCACAGACAAAGCCCTCCTCACCACCGAGCGTACTTGAAGAAGCGCCGCACAAGAAAACCGCATCCATCATCAGGGACCCCCACCATCGAGGGTATGCCCAGTTCTCGCTGCCGCCATCAGGAAGGAGGTACAGGAGCCTCCGGTCCCACACCACCATGTTCAGGAACAGTTAATACCCCTCAACCATCAGGGAGGAGGTACGGGACCCTCAGGTCCCACACCACCATGTTCGGGAACAGTTAATACCCCTCAACCATCATGTTCCTGAACCAGAGGGGGAAAACTTAGTTCACTCCAACATTGAACTGTTCCCACAACCTATGGACTGACTTTCAAGGACTCTCCATCTCATGTACTCGGTATTTTTTATATTTTTGCACAGTTGGTCTTGTTTTGCACATTGTTTATCTGTCTTCATTTGTGTATAGTTTTTTTCATAAATTTTATTATATTCTGTTATTTTCCTGTAAATGCCTGGAAGAAAATGAATCTCAAGGTATATAGTGAAATATTATACAGGAGATGCACTTTGATAGTAAATTTGACTTCGACTTACAGAGAGTAGCTGATCACATTCTAGTCTTATCTAAGAATGATTTACAACTTGTTCTGGGGCAAAGTATCTCTGCGCATCTTGTTTCAGTGCTAATAACCTGCACTTAAATATTTTCAAGATTAGATTACTATTTATGTTTCCCCTCCCCTCTGCAAAATCTCTTGCAGAGATGCATAGAGCAGGGAGCAAAAGCAATTATAATATCTGAATTTATTACACCTTCATATTTGGATGACAGGCCATGCCTGCTCTGGCCTTGTTGATCGGTTTGCCTTGCCCACCTTTGTTCTGTTCTTCTCCATGTTTTTGTTCCCTAGTTCTCTGCAGAAGGATCAATTACTCCCTTGAGTTCAGGAGAATGAGAGGTGACCTTGTTCAGGTCTGTGGGTTCTTTAAATGGATTGCAGGCTGGGAGTTTTCTTACCCTAAAGAAAGATAACGATTAGCTTTATTTGTCGCATGTACATTGAAGCACACAGTGAAATGCGCTGTATGCCTCAATGACCAACGGAGTCCGAGGATGTGCTGGGGGCGGCCCGTAATTGTCACCATGCTTCCAGCGCCAACAAAGCAAGCGCACAACTCACCAACCCTAACCCTAACCCTTACACTTTTGGAATGTTGGAGGAAACCAGAGCACGTGGAGGAAACTCACGTGGTCATGGGAAGAATGTACAATCTACCGACAAGCAGTGGTGGGAATTGAACCCTGAACGCTGGTGCTGCAAAGTGCTACTGAGCCACGCTGGCCTCACGAGACAGGGACTCGATCTCTCAGGACAGAGAAGAGGAGAATTGGTGTCCCTTTGGATATCAGTTTTGGAACTCTCTATCCCAGGTAACCATGACAGCGTTGTAAAGCACCAGAACAGCCCCTTTGGCCAACTCCATGCTGAGCACAATACCTCATGGTAGGTTTTGGAAGGCCCTTGACTAGTCAAGTCAATTATATAACATGTATAGTGTATATACAAATGAGACAATGTTTCCTCGAACCAGGGTTTAAAGCACAGTATACACAAAACACATAACTTATGAAAGCAAGGATAAAATCTACAGATGAATCACACATAAATAACAAACTAAAGTGCTTTAATATTAAATATTATCAGGTATGGAACAAATTAACCAGGGTATTAACTAGAATACAAAAGCAAGGATGTACTGTTGATACTTTATAAAAGCACTGGTGAGGCCTCAGGGTATTGTGAAAAGGTTTGGTCCCCTTATCTTAGAAAGAATGTGCTGATACTGGAGAGGGTTCAAAGGAGGTTCATGAAAATGATTCCAGGATTGAATGGCTTGTCATATGAAGAGCGTCTGATGTCAGAATTTGCAGGGGGTCTCGGGGAGTGTGTCAGTATTTACAGGGGTCCCGGGGAGTGTGTCGGTATTTACAGGGGGTCCCGGAGAGTGTGTCGGTATTTACAGGGGGTCCCGGGGAGTGTGTCAGTATTTACAGGGGGTCCCAGGGAGTGTGTCGGTATTTACAGGGGTTCCTGGGGAGTGTGTCGGTATTTACAGGGGGTCCCGGGGAGTGTGTCGGTATTTACAGGTGGTCCCGGGGAGTGTGTCGGTATTTACAGGGGGTCCCGGGGAGTGTGTCGGTATTTACAGGGGATCCCGGGGAGTGTGTCAGTATTTACAGGTGGTCCCGGGGAGTGTGTCGGTATTTACAGGGGGTCTCAGGGAGTGTGTGTATTTACAGGGGGTCTCAGGGAGTGTGTCGGTATTTACAGGGGGTCCCGGGGAGTGTGTCAGCATTTACAGGGGGTCCCAGGGAGTGTGTGTATTTACAGGGGGTCTCAGGGAGTGTGTCGGTATTTACAGAGGGTTCCCGTGGAGTGTGTCGGTATTTACGGGGAGTCTTTGGGAGTGTGTCGGTATTTACAGGGGTCCCGATGAATGTGTTCGGTATTAACAGGGATCCGGGGGGGGGGGGGGAGTGGTGTCTGTATTTTGAGGGGATCTCGGGGAGCTGGGCCGGGTCTCAGTAGTGTCCGGGGAGCTGGGTCTGGTGTCGGTCGTGTCCGGGGAGTGGGGCTGATGTGTGTGTCAGTAAGTACAGGGGTTCTAGGGAGAGCGTCGGTATTTTCAGGCGTTTCTGGGACCTGTATCTCCATTTATAGCGGGTCCCGGTGAATGTGTTCGAGTTTAGAGGTTCTGGGGGAAAGTCAGTTTTTACAGGCGGTCCCGGACAGTGTAGCGGTATTTACAGGGTACACGGTGAAAGTGTCAATGTTTACAGGTGGCTCCTTGGTGTGGTGGTATTTTCAGGCGGTCCTGGAGAGTGTGTCTGTATTTACTGTGGGTCTTGGGGAGTATTTCAGATTTAGCCGGGGATCCCAGCTAGTGTGTCGGTACTTACAGCGGGTTCCCTGGAGTGCGTGGGTATCTACGGGGATCCCGGGAGCCGGGCCGGGGGTGTGTCGTGTCCGGGAGCTGGGCTAGGCGTGTGCCGTGTCTGGGAAGCTGGTTAGGGTGTGTGTCGTGTCCCGGGGACTGCGCTGGGTGATTATGCGCGCCGTGGAAACGCCGCCTCCTGCTCCTCCTCTGGCTCCAGCTCGCAGGGCGAAGAATTGTTGCCGGCACCACTGCGGGTCAGATTATCCCCGCGGCCGAACCGGACGTCGGGATGTTGGAAGATTGTGTTTTCTTGGCGCTGGTTACCGTCTTGGGCGTGATAGAGCAAGGTAGGTCGGCGTCAAAGCGCGGCGGTTCCCCAGGTGAACGGCACCTCCGTGGCCGTATCAATTCACGGGGCAGGATCGCGGTGTCGTCCGGGTTTAAACAGCCGGGCAGTGAATCCACTCACATCACACCCAGTGTGTCCTGGATCCCCTTTTCCCCAGTGTGGAGCTAAACAGGCGCCGTCCCCTTGTGAGATGTTTGCACTTGTTTAATAAAAAGTTACATCGGAACTCCTATCGATTAGAAACCGCGGGGTCAATTTGCTAAGTGTCTGCTTTCGGAATTCCCGCTGTCCGCTGGCGCAGGCGAGCAAGTGTCCCGTCGCGGAGTTGTCTTGAAATACGGACAGACAGACACTTTCAATGACTCTTCATCTCATGATCTCAATAGTCATTGCTTATTTATTATTTCTTCTTTCATTTTGTATTTGCAGCTGGTTGCCTTTTGCACACTAGGGGTGAACACTCTTCCTTTGATCCTGTTAGGGTTATTCCGTGGATCTATTGAGTATGCCTGCAAGAAAAAGAATTTCCGGGTTGTATACGGTGACATGTATGTAGTTTGATAATAAATTTACTTTGAACTTTGGTAAGTGGGTACACGGGCGCCCTGCCGGAAGATTGGGGCATGAAGGGGGGTGGGGAGTAGAGGCAGACACATTAGGGACTTTTAACAGACGCTTACATAGACACAGGGATGATAGAAAAATGGAGGGTTATGTGTGAGGGAAGGGTTAGATTAGGGTAAAAGGTTGGCACAATATTGAAGAGCCCTACTGTGCTGTAGCGTTCTGTGTCTATATCAATGAAATGTTGACAGTGATGGACTAGTTATACTCATACTTTATCGATCCCGAGGGAAATTGACTATGAATCTGACTTCACTGGAATAACACTGACCAAAACAAACAGTTAACATTCCTACATATATCCTTTTTAGGAACATAATCTCAGTGACAGAGATGCATTTTAGAGAAGTTAATTAACTTCGTAACCTAGGGCGTTCACAGTTGCCAAACACACAGTCAGACTGTGCACTGGAAATGTTTCGGAAGGGGAAGTGGGTCGCTGATATCGAACAGCGAACATTTTTGAAAATGGGAGTGACTCCAACCAGAAACAATAGGCTAAAAAAGTTCTAACGATGTTTACGAAAAGGGAGAGATTGGCTCAAGTTAGTGAGATGCAAAGACTTGAAAACACGCTCACTTAGTGACCACTTCATTCGGAACCTCCTGAACCTAGTAAACTGGCCGCTGAAAGTAAGTTTGTGATCTTCTGTCGCTGTAGCCCGTCCACTTCGAGGTTCGACGTGTTGTATATTCAGAGATGCTCTTCTGCACGCCACTGTTGTAACACGTGGTTATTTGAGTTACTGCCACCTTCAGGACAGCTTGAGCTAGTCTGGCCTTTCTCCTCTGACCTCTCTCGTTAACATAATGCTTCTGTATACAAAAATGCCACTCATTGGATGATTTTTGTTTTTCTGCACCATTCTCTGTAAACTCTAGAGACTGTTGTGCGTGAAAATCCCAGGAGATCAGCAGTTTCTGAGATACTCAAACCACCCCATCTGACACCAACAATCATTCCACAATCAAAGTCACTTAGATCAGATTTTTCCCCATTCTGATGTTTGGTCTGAACAACAACTGAACCTCTTGACCATGCTTTCATGCATTGAGTTGCTCCCACGTGATTGGCTGTTTAAATATTTGCATTAATGAGCAGGTGACCAGGTGTAACTGATAAAGTGGTCACAGAGTGTATTGGAAAATTAGAAATAAGTGAAACATGTTGCATCAGTCTTCATAAATGAATACCAGGTCTTGAGGCACAGGAGCACACACAAAAGGCTGAAGGAATTCACCAGGCCAGGCAGCATCTATGGAGAGGAATAAACAGTTGACATTGTTCTCAATTTCCAGCATCTGCAGAATCTCATGTGCTTGGAACAGGAGACAGCAGATGCTGGATTCTTGAGCAAGAAACAAACCGCTGGGGGAACTCAGCAGATCAAGCAGCATCCTTGGGAGGAAAGAATGTGTCGACATTTTGGGCTGAATACCCTGAGAGTGGAGATAGGAGATGGCCGGTATACAGAGGAAAATGGAATCATAAACACAAGATGTTCTGCAGGTGCTGGAAAATCAGAACAACACACACAAAATGCTGGAGGAACTCAACAAGTTAGGCAGTATCCATGGAGAGGAATAAACAGTCAATGTTTCAGTCTGTGACCCTTCATCAGGACTGGAAAGGAAGGG
Source organism: Mobula birostris (assembly GCF_030028105.1). Classification (NCBI taxonomy): domain Eukaryota; kingdom Metazoa; phylum Chordata; class Chondrichthyes; order Myliobatiformes; family Myliobatidae; genus Mobula; species Mobula birostris. Next base: position 174,602,500 of record NC_092376.1, read on the forward strand.
GGAAGAAGCCAGAATAAAAAGGTGGAGGACGGAAAGGGGTGCAAGCTGGAGGTGAGAGGGGAGACCAGATGAGGGAGGGGGATAAAGTAAGAAGCAGGGAGATGAGAGGTGAGACCAGGTGAGGGAGTGAGAAAAGAGGTAAGAGTGGAACCAGAACAGGGAAATGAAGAAGAAAGAAGGGTAAGGGAGGAGAAATTACCAGAAATTGGAGAAATCGATGTTCATGCCCAGACAGTATGAGGTGTTGCTCCTCCAAATGAGTGGACTCATTGTGGCTGTAGTGGAGGCTATGCAGAGATATCTTGGAATGGAAATGGGAAGTCAAATTGAAACAGGTAGCCACCAGAACACCCTGGACATTGTGGCAGACAGAGTGAAGGTGCTTGACAAAGTGCCCCCCCCCCAGTCTACGTTGGGTCTTACCATTGTAGAGGAGGCTGCAATGGTGACAGAGGAAGAGAAGGGATTTTGAGGTGATTGGTAGACTGAGGAGGGATGTGAGATGATAGGCAGATGGTGTGGCATAGGGGAGTAGAGTTAGAGATGGTGGCAGCTGGGTGATAGATGGAGGTGGAAGGGCTAAGAATAAAATGGAAGGAGTGAGGTGGTGGAGGGGCAAGTGAGGGTGGGAGATGGCTGTTGGAGGGAGTTAAGCAGCAACACAAAAGAACAAGGTTAGCTTTATTTGTGACAAATACGCAGGCATGAGTGGGTCAACGACCAACACAGACCGAGGATGCACTGGGGGCAGCCCACAAGTGTCGCCATATTTCCCATACCAACATAGCATGTCCACAACTCACTAACCCTAAGCTTTGGACTGTGGGAGGAAACCAGGGCACCCAGAGGAAACTCACGTGGTCATGGGGAGAACATACAAACATCTTATGAACAGAGGCAGGAATTGAGCTCGGGTCCGGGTTGCTGGCACTCTAGACTACACTAACCGCTGTGATCCTGCACTCACCTTAGGGTGGCCAATGCCAACTTCTGATGAACAAAAGAGGTGAAAATGGAGACCATTGGGAGAGAGTTATGTGTGAAGTGGGTGGATAAAGTTAGGAGGAGGGAGGGGAATGGTAGAAGATGGGTGAAGTTCGAAGTAAATTTATTATCAAAGTATGTGTATATCACCATACACAACCCTAACATTCAATCTCTTGCAGGCATTCACAGCAAAACAGAAATACAATAGAATCAATGAAAAACTACCCACAAACATCATGAACATGACTGTGATCACCCAAACTGCAAACGAAGACAAACTCTGCAAATACTAGATAAATAATATCGAGAAATGAGTTGTAGAGTCCTTGAAAGTGAGTCTGTAGGTTGTGGGATCAGTTCGGAGTGGAGGTGGCTCAGGGGTCGGATGGTTAAGGTGCGGTAACTGTTCCTGAACCTGATGGTGTGAGTCCTGAGGCTCCTGTAGTTTCTTCCTGATGACAGCATCAAGAAGAGAGCATGGCCTGGGTGGTGGGAGACTCTGATGATGGATGCTGCTTTCCTGCAACAACGCTCCATGTTGACATGCTCAATGGCAGGGAGGGCTTTACCCGTGACGGACTGGGCCGTATCCACTACTTTTTGTAGGCTTTTCCGTTCAGGGGCATTGGTGTTTCCATACCAGACTGTGATGCAATGGGATAGGGAACGAATAGGGAAGAAGAGGGTTACAAAAAGACAGAGAAGGTTGGTTAAATTTGGAAAATACAAAACTAACAGGACTCTGGTACAGGATCAGCAAGAAATTACTTGAAGGTGATGAGGTCTGCGTCGGTTGGGGTCAACCATAGATGTTGTATCCCAGCTGTCTGGATACGCCAGCCAGGACAGTATGATATGGAGAGTGAGCTGTTGCCAGAGACAGTACGATATGAAGAGCGAGCTGTTGCCCAGGACAGTACAAGACAGAAAGTGACTGTTGCCCAGGACAGTACGATATGAAGAGCGATCTGTTGCCCAGGCAGCAGGTTCCCCCTCTCCACACAGCCGATGAATCCAAAGGAACAGCAGAGACCGATACAGTTTGGCACCAGCAGCATCACAGGAGTTACTAGTCAGCGTTGAACTCAACGTAAGACTGCACTAGGGATTCCAGCTCTGGATTTTTCCCTCTGGGTTTACCCCCAAAGCCTTCCCCATGAGCTTGTATAGCCACAAGGCAGCAGGGGTTTGAGATCAGGGTTTTCCTTCTAGATGAGCTGCCAGCCATGGCTGATGAGCCTTATCTGCACGAAGCATCTGGTTTCAAGGCGCCAGTGGCCTGCCTTTGGCCCTTCTCCTGTCAGTAGAAATGGTTTCGCTAGGCTTAGTGCTAAGCCACGTGTGAAGGTCAGGAACTGGACTTGGTTGTCAGAGACTATTGGAGACACATGCCATTGGGAGCGTTTAATAGATAGTGGGAGCTTATCCCCATTACCCCACCTCCTCCGGCTATGAGAACCTTAAGGAACCAAGGAAGAAATCTCTTAAACATTAGCATAAATGCAGACTTGGAGAGGTTAATGGCAATGGTCCCCATGACGGGTTCATTTACATCCCAGAGTTTTGATGAGAGTGGCAGCAGAAACCAGCTGTTAACTTGCAAAATTCCAGAGCCCCAGATCAGTTCTCACAGATTGGAAAGACGTGTCACAGCCCCACAGGTTGACAAAGGAAGCAGAGGGGAATTGCAGAACAACCAGGTTATATGACAGCGAGGGGAAAGCTTCATTAAGGAAGTGGTAAAGGGGACCCTGGGAAAATATCAGGAGCATTAGAGAGAAAGTCAACAAAACTGTGTGCCACGGCAGCATGGCAGTCAGGGCATTCTGGGACTTGGAGTTCCATTCCGCCGCTGTCTGTAAGGAGTTTGTATGTCCTTCCCGTGAATCACGGGGCTTCTCTCAGGGTGCTCCAGTCTCCTCCTGCGTTTCAGAGACGTACCTGTTACCAGGTTAACAGGTCATTGTAAACTGTGTTTTCTTCGAGTTTGCTGTTGATAATCTTCACACTTAGTCAGATCCTTGGCTTTTTGCTCAATGTCTGAAAAAGTAGACCGCACAGCTTGAATATATCCATGCAAGGACTCATAGAGTGCACAAGCTGTGTTCAAGTCTTGGCCAGAAGATTGAAAAGAAGCACTAGTCATTTGAAAATGCTGTAATACTTGATCCCACAATATGACCGTTATTCCTGTTTCCAACTTCATCATGGTTGAAAGTAGTCCACGAGCCTGTTGTCGACACTCTGCCTTCTGTTCATTGTTATTTGAAATGTCGTCCAAGACTTGTTTTATTGCAGAAAAGTGTGTAAAAGTGCTTTTGTTGCATCTGCACGAGCTGACCACCTAGTATCTGACATTCTTTTCACAATGGGCAAATGAGCACCTCCATCAGATAATGCAGCAGAAAGGAAATCCCACTGATAAGTAGAAGCAGAAAAAAAATGTCTACAGTCTTTCCACAAATTGAAAGAAAATTAATGCTTCTTGACAACATTCAGCAGCACATTTTTAAACCAAATTTAGTGAATGTGCAAAACATGGAACGTAATCCGCAAACTCATTCAGCTTTTCTGGCATTGTCATAACTTTGACCACGGCAGTCTTTTATATCAATGTCATTTTCCTTTTAAAAAGTCAAGTAAACTTTGAGCGAGCTGTTCAGCACTATGACCTTCCATATCCAAAAACTTCACAAATCTTTCAACTGGTCCAGATGGCAAAACATAGTGCACAGTCAAAGTCAGCTGGTCCATATTAGATATATCTGGAGCAGAATCCAGTGAAACAGAATAATACTTGTATTTCTTCACTTCACTGATAATGTGATCCAGTATGCTGGATCCAGTCAGATTGATGAATTCCTCACATGTTGTTTTAGATGGGTACGATTTATGTCCCCTTCCTTGGTTTGCATGAGCATTTATACCACGACACAGCAAGGAGCCGACACACGCCTGTACACACACATACTGCACCATGCAGCATGCAGCTCCCCCAACATGAAAACAACAGCGTTGCCAGATCGTCGTTGTTGTGGCGTGGATGAAATCACAGAGTGTCGCGTTACCGGTAGGTACAAGGCAGTTTCTTTATTCAACGAAACTAGGTCACATCAGGCAGAGACCCCTGGCAGAACAGGTCTAACCACCTTGTGATTGAGGCTCGATATTTATTTGCAACACACAAAGGACAGTTCATAGTTACAAGTATAGACAATTCTTTGAAGTCTTCACATCTTTTGATTAAATTCTTTCTACCGGTGCCAGCATGCCTACATTCAGCCAGAGGCTCATTCCACCGAGATGCAGCACTGAGCATCATAGGAAGTCATTCCTGCCTGTGGCCATCAAACTTTACAACTCCTCCCTTGGAGGGTCCAATAGGCTGGTCCTGACATATCCTGGCATAATTTACATGTTATTATTTAATTATTTATGGTTTTATATTGCTATATTTATACTTTATTCTTGGTGGTGCGACTGTAACGAAACCCGATTTCCCTCGGGCTCAATAAATTATGACTATGACTATGACTAAACTGGCATTCGTGGCCGTTAAGAATGCAAGTTAAAATTCATAATACATTATTTGGTATGTTACGTGCTAACATAGAAGACAATTCATATTCAAAAAGCATAGATTTGCTATCTTCGCAACTACCTGTAAATTTGGCATTCTTGTCTCAGAGGTGCCAGAGATGTATTGTTACAAATGAAACTGGGTTCACAGCTTTTAGGAAATGCATTGTTATGAACTCAATCCACAGTACTTTGTCAAAGAACAGAAGACTGATGGTTGAAGTCATTTATTTAAGTGTAAATGAATTGTCTACCCAAAACTCACTCTAACAGTTGTGAGAATATGGCTTGCAAGCATTTAGTGCGGGCAGGGCCTGTAGCATATGCTACCTTTACTACTAGGTTAATCCAGCCCTGCTCCCTGACCTCTCTCATTAACAAGGCTGCTGCTCACTGGGTATTTTTTATTTTTCACACCATCTCTGTAAACTCTGGAGACCTGGGCATGAAAATCCCAGGAGATCAGCAGTCTGGGCCATACCCTGCAAATATCCAGACCTGCCTCTCGGTTGTTTTGCACTACCTTACTTTCCCTTTTCTATTTTCTATTTATGATTTATAATTTAAATTTTTAATACTTAGTATCGATTTGTACTCCAGGGAGCACGAAGAGCAGAATCAAATATCGCTGTGATGATTGTATGCTCTAGTATCAATTGTTTGGCAACAATAAAGTATAAAGTATAAAGTTTCTGAGATGTTCAAATCACCCAGTATGGCACCAACAATCATTCCGCGGTCAAAGTCACTTAGATCACGCGTCTTCCCCATTCTGATGTTTGCTCTGAACAACAACTGAACCTCTTGACCATGTCTGCATGCTTTTATGAATTGAGATGCTGCCACGTGATTGGCTGACTAGATATTTGCATTAACAAGGTATCCAAGTGGACCTGATAAAATGGCCACTGACATGGGAGATTTTGCAGATGCTGGAAACCCAGAGCAACACACACAAAATGCAGGAGAGACTCAGCAGGTCGGGCAGCATCTACGGAGATGAATGTTTCGGGCTGAGGCCCTTCTTCAGGAGTTGGAAAAAGATGGAAGGTTAGATCAAAAAGGTGGGGAAGGGAAGTACAAGGTGGTGGGTAATAGGTGAAACTGGGAGAAGGGGAGGGGTGAAAGATTAGAGGCAGAGATAAAGTGGACAGCCAAAGACTTCTTCCCAGGACAGAAAATAAATGCTTATGCAGGAGGCATAATTTTAAGGTGACTGGAGGAAAGTATAGGGGCATGTCAGAGGTAGGTTTTTTACACAGAGGGTAGTGGGTGGTGGTAGAGACAGATACATTAGGGACATTTGAGAGACTCTTGCATAGGCACGTGGATGATGTGGGAGGGAAGGGTTAGAGTGATCTTGGGGGAAGTTAAAGAGTTGGCAGAACAGTGTGTTCTGTAATGTGTTCTGGTTTCCTCCCACATTCCAAAGACAAATGGGTCAGGACATTAATTAGTCACTTGAATGTAAAGGGAAGTACTGTACAGGCTCGTGGGTCTGCAATGGGCTGTTAATATTACCGTGCTGTAGCTCGAAATAAAAAATAAAGATAACGATCCTGTCATTGACTTGTGCTCCGCGCACACCCCCCATGTAGAATCTATCCCCCCCGCCTTGAATCCGTTCTCCCCCCGATGAATCCGTTCTCCCCCCGCGTTGATTCCGTTCTCCCCCCCCGCGTTGAATCCGATCCCCCCCGTGTTGAATCCATTCTCCCCCCGTGTTGAATCCGTTCTCCCCCCCGCGTTGAATCCACTCTCCCCCCCGCATTGAAGCCGTTCTCCCCCACGATGAATCCGTTCTCTCCCGCGTTGAATCCGTCCCCCCCACTTTGAATCCGTTCTCCCCCCCGCGATGAATCCGTTCTCCCCCCACTTTGAATCCGTTCTCCCCCCCGTGTTGAATCCACTCTCCCCCCCGCATTGAAGCCGTTCTCCCCCACGATGAATCCGTTCTCTCCCGCGTTGAATCCGTCCCCCCCACTTTGAATCCGTTCTCCCCCCCGCGATGAATCCGTTCTCCCCCCACTTTGAATCCGTTGTCCCCACCCGTGTTGAATCCCTTCTCTCCGGCTTTGAATCCACTCTCCCCGCCCCCCCCCCAGCGTTGAATCCCTTCTCTCCCGCTTTGAATCCGTTCTCCCATCCGCTTTGAATCCGTTCCCCCCCCCACGTTGAATCTGCTCCCCCCACAGTGGGACCCTCCCTTATTACCATAGAAACATAGAGAAGCTACAGTACAATATGGGCCCCTTGGCCCACCAAGTTGTGCTGAACATGTCCCTCCCTTAGAAATTACTAGGCTTACCTATAGCCCTCTATTTTTCTAAGCTCCATGTATTTATCTAAAAGTCTCTTAAAAGACCCTATCATATCCGCCTCCACCACTGTTGCCAGCAGCCCATTCCACACACTCACCACACTCTGAGTAAAAACTTACCCTGACATCTCCTCTGTACCTACTCCCCAGCACCTTAAACCTGTGTCCTCTTGTGGCAACCATTTCAGCCCTGGAAAAAAGCCTCTGACTATCAATGTGATCAATGCTCCACCCACGCTAGTAACTTCCCTGTAATTCCATGGGCTCTTATCTTGCTAAGCAGCCTCATGTGTGGCACCTTGTCAAAGGCCATCAGAAAATCCAAGTACACCACATCTACTGCATCTCCTTTGTCTACCCTGCTTGTAATTTCCTCAAAAAATTGCAGTAGGTTTGTCAGGCAGGATTTTCCTTTCAGGAACTCCTGAAGCGTCTGGTAATAGAGCAGTTGAATTCAATTTTGGAAAAAAGAAGTGACATAGCGTTTTATCAGAGCAGATTTCGGAAGGGTAGAATAACATTGGATTCAGTTTTATGTTTGCAAGATATTAGGAAAGCACAGGAAAATAAGTTGTAATAGCAGTATTTTTTGATATAGAGAAAAACCATATCATGCGTTGGAGGGAGGGGCTTTTGATCAAATTATAGAAAATAGGAGAGGGAGGAAGGCTGTATAACTTCTTTTCTGAGTTTCTTATTTGGACGGTTTATACAGGTGAGGGTAGGAAAGGTATAGACAGAGTAAATGCGAGTAGGCTGTTTCCACTTAGACTAGGAGAGATAAATATGAGAGGACATAGACATGTCAGAATGGGAATGGGATGTGCACATGTCTATCCACGGCCTCCTCTACTGTAAACATGAAGCCACACTCAGGTTGGAGGAACAACACCTTATATTCCGTCTGGGTAGCCTCCAACCTGATGGCATGAACATCGACTTCTCTAACTTCCGCTAATGCCCCACCTTCCCCTCGTACCCCATCTGTTATTTATTTTTATACACACATTCTTTCTCTCACTCTCCTTTTTCTCCCTCTGTCCCTCTGAATATACCCCTTGCCCATCCTCTGGGTTCCCCCCCCCCACCTTGTCTTTCTTCCCGGACCTCCTGTCCCATGATCCTCTCGTATCCCTTTTTGCCTATCACCTGTCCAGCTCTTGGCTCCATCCCTCCCCCTCCTGTCTTCTCCTATCATTTTGGATCTCCCCCTCCCCCTCCCCCTCCAACTTTCAAATCTCTTACTAGCTCTTCTTTCAGTTAGTCCTGACGAAGGGTCTCGGCCCGAAACGTCGACTGTACCTCTTCCTAGAGATGCTGCCTGGCCTGCTGCATTCACCAGCAACTTTGATGTGTGTTGCTTGAATTTCCAGCATCTGCAGAATTCCTGTTGTTTGCATTTTTAAATATGAAAGGACATGGCTTTAGGGTGAAAGGGGAAAAGTTTAGGGGGAACATTAGGGAGAACTTCTTCACTTAGAGAGTAGTGGGAGTGTGGAACGAGCTGCCATCTGATGTGGTAAATGCAGGCTCACTCTTAAATTTAAAGAATAAATTGGATAGATACATGGATGGGAGAGGTCTGGAGGGTTATGGCCTGTGTGCAGGTCAATGGGACTAGCGGAATAAAGTTTAGGCACAGACTAGAAGGGCCGAATGGCCTGTTTTCTGTGCTGTAGTGTTCTACGGTTCTAGGTATATTCAAACTTCTATGAAATAGAGAATGGGACTCCACAAGGCAGTATTTTCAGCCTTTTATGGTTTAATATTATGATTAATGATATTTTTTTCAGAGATAAGTACTGGGGTGGGTAAATTACTTTTTGCAGATAATGGAGCTTTATAAATCGGAGGGAAAAAATTGAATTTAACTGAATGTAGGATGCAATAATCTAATCTAATCTAATTAGCAACTAATAAGGTTGAACAGTGGGCAAATAGATGGGATTGAAGCTTTCAGTAGCTAAAACATAGGTTACATGTTCTACAAAGAGAATCAATGCCTGTCATCATCCTATACACCTCTATCAGGTCACCTCTCATCCTCCGTTGCTCCAAGGAGAAAAGGCCGAGTTCACTCAACCTATTCTCATAAGGCATGCTCCCCAATCCAGGCAACATCCTTGTAAATCTCCTCTGCACGCTTTCTATAGCTTCCAGATCCTTCCCGTAGTGAGGTGACCAGAAGTGGGGTCTAACCAGGGTCCTATATAGCTGCAACATTACCTCTCGGCTCCTAAATTCAATTCCATGATTGATGAAGGCCAATACACCATATGCCTTCTTAACCACAGAGTCAACCTGCACAGCTGCTTTGAGTGCCCTGTGAACCCGGACCCCAAGATCCCTCTGATCCTCCACACTGCCAAGAGTCTTATCGTTAATACTATATTCTACCATCATATTTGACCTACCAAAATGAACCACTTCACACTTATCTGGGTTGAACTCCATCTACCACTTCTCAGCCCAGTTTTGCATCTTATCAATATCTCGCTGTAACCTCTGATAGCCCTCCACACTGTCCACAACACCTCCAATCTTTGTGTCATCAGCAACCTTACTAACCCATCCCTCCACTTCCTCATCCAGGTCATTTATAAAAATAACGAAGAGAAGGGGTCCCAGAACATATCCCTGAGGCACACCACTGGTCACCAACCTCCATGCAGAATATGACCTGTCTACAACCACTCTTTGCCTTCTGTGGGCAAGCCAGTCCTGGATCCACAAAGCAATGTCCCCTTGGATCCCATGCCTCCTTACTTTCTCATTACCGCTCTCCCCACAGTGGGACAGCACCAGAGGACTATGGAATAACTGGGAGGAGGAGTGGAACCAGAGAGAGGTGAAGGGCAAGTCATGTCTTCACTCAGTTTTGCCTCTCCTAATTTTCTGGTGAGTTCCACAACTGCAGGACTCACTTAAGCAGATATTAAAACTTGCAAACTTACCATCTCGGTTATCTTTCACAAAGATCAAATCTGTTCATCAGCGATTTTACATCCTTCACAAGCTCGAATCTTGTATCTCCCCATCTCGCTCAGAATCCTCATTTCCTTATCTTGGAAGGTATCATCATTTGAACCTATCATAAGATCAGAGCCTCCAGTCTGCACGCGGTCCATCCACATCATTACACAGTGCATTGAGTTGGTATAGGATGAATTGAATTGAAGTGATAAAACGATAACAATGCTGAATAAAGTTACCCAACAGCAGCAATGTAAACCTCCTTTCCCCATTCTGCCCACTCCCCCCTCACACACACTCCCCCCCGGCTCTCCCCCTCACACACACTCCCCCCCACTCCCCCCTCACACACACTCCCCCCCGGCTCTCCCCCTCACACACACTCCCCCCCACTCCCCCCTCACATACACTCCCCCACCCGCTCTCCCCCTCACACACACTCGCCCCCACTCCCCCCTCACACACACTCCCCCCCACTCTCCCCCTCACACACACTCCCCCCCCGGCTCTCCCCCTCACACACTCTCCCCCCCGCTCTCCCCCTCACACACACTCCCCCCCGGCTCTCCCACTCACACATGCTGTCAATCTCAGGCAGGCCTTTTCTGGGCCTCTTAACACAATCAGGTTTATTTTTTACAGAAATATGTCCTGAAATGTTCTGGCAGCAGCAGAACTGTGCAATACATTAAAAAATTACAAAAAGTATATATAAAAATTAAATAAGAAGTGCAAAAAGAGGAAAATTAGTGGTGTAGTGTTCATGGGTTGATTGTCCATTCAGAAATCTGATGGCGGAGGGGAAGAAGCTGTTCCTGAAACATTGAGTGTGGGTCTTCAGGCTTCTGTACCTCCCCGTAGCAATTAGAAGAGGGCGTGTCCTGGGTGGTGGGGGTCCTTACTGACGGATGTTGCCTGAGCTTGAGACCGCAGGTCAGTGGTCGCCATTCGTGACCTGAGTTGGACCCATCGCTCTTCTCGATGCTTTACCGAGGATGATTTTGAAATTCTGAGACACGTCATTATTGGTGTGGACTGTTTATATTGCTTTCCGTCAGCTTTCTTATTGCCAGTCGGCGGGTTGGGGATTTGAGACTTGGTGTTTTTACATGTGAGCGATCTGTTCGGTTTTTGTGCGCGAGAAAGGTTATTGTTGTTTTTAGCGTGGGAGGAGCTTCAGGTCAGGGGGTTGATGTTTTAGCTGCTGTGACCGGGTGGGTGAGCTGTTTTAGAACGAGGGAGGGGTTGGGGTTTGCGAGTTCTATTTCTTTTTCTTTTTTTGTACTCAGGGCAGGGGTTTGATGTCTTTTCTTTCAACAACTTTTATGTTCTTTTCTGTATTTCATGGCTACCTGGAGAGTACGAATCTCAGAGTTGTATTCTGCACACATACTTTGATCATACGGTGACCCTTTGAGGCATCGATTGAAGGAGTCAGACCTTGAGTCCCTGGCCTGGACTTACGGGCTTGGTGGGAATGCATCAGGAAAAGCTGTAGGGTTGCGTTTTAAATAGGACGTACAATATGTTCATCACTTCTCACCATCTGTTCCAGCGTACTTTTTGCTTCAAGTCATCAACGCAAGGAGGAAGTTCCATGTCTCGCCGCCCTGTGTCAGTGGCAATGAGGACTTTGAGAGAGTGTACCGAGCACAGTAAGTGAACTAAGCATTCCCCTGGGGTGTGAGTGAGGGGGACGGAGGTGGAGTCATAAAGCATCACAGTACTAAAACAGGCCCTTCGGCCCATCTAGTCTATGTGGATCCCTAGTCCCATTGGCCCTCCATACCCCTTGCATCCATTTAGAACATAGAGCATAGACCAGTGCAGCAGGCCCTTCGGCCCACAATATTGTACTGAACCAATCACATTTGTAATCAAATGGCCACCTAAACTAATCTCTCCTGCAGACACAAAGTCCGTATCCTTCCATTTATTTTCATATTCATGTGCCTATCTGAATGTTTTTTAAAAGCCTCTAATGTATCTGCCTCTACCACCACCCCAGGGAGTGCATTCCAGGCACCCAACACTCTGTATATATAAAAAAAAACTTGCCCCTCACATCTCCTTTAAAATTACCCCCTCTGACCTTAAATACATGCCCTCTGGTGTTAGAGAAATCCTGAGAAAAAGATATTGTCTGTCCACTCTATCAATGCCTCTCATAACACTGGACAACAAAGATTTTGCTTGCTGAATACCTTTAGGTGTATCTTATGAACTTTGGGCTACTTATCATGAAAATCACCTTGAAATTTCCCTATCATGCACCATTTTTAAAATAAACTTATGGTTATTATTTCAGTTCATAATTCAAGTCAATTAAAATGTTGCCTACAATGTAAGCTGGAAAGTTTCCTATCTTGTCCAGGCATGCTTGGACAGCGCGGCTGCTGCATGGCAGGATAGGTTTTAGTAATAATTATTGGGTTCAGAACTGTAAGGATGGAAAAATTTCTATGAAAGATTTTGATATTTGAGATAGACGCTTCCTGGAATAATGCTGTTGGTGGACCTCAAACAGCAGCTGAAGTTCCCAACCATATCACAGCCACCACCCTGCAACCAGACATTGTCCTAGTGTCTGAGTCTACTAAGCAAGTGGTGCTGCTGGAGCTGACAGTCCCATGGGAAGATCGCCTGGAAGAGGTTTTTGAAAGGAAGCTCTCCAAGTACGCAGGACTGGTCAGCAACTGTCAGCAGGCTGGATGGAGAGCGAGGTATCTCCCAGTGGAGGTTGGTTGTAGGGAATTCACAGCCTGTCCCTTAGTTAGAGCCTTCAGCATTTTGGGCATCAAGGGAGAGAGGAAGAGGAGAGCCATCCGCAGTACCACAGATGCGGCAGAGAGGGCCTCAAGATGGCTGTGGCTCAAAAGAGAGGAGCCATGGAGTCATAAGTAGCTAGCCATCTGGACACAAGCTGGGGTCTGATCAGCCCCAGCTGGGTCACCTGGAGGAGGTTGTATGATGTTGAAAGACCCAAAACACCCGATGATTCCAGGAACATCACTGAAGATGTGTCCAGAGGCATCAATAAATGTATGTACACAGCTGATGCCAAGACTAAGGAAAGCATTTTTGTTGGTCCACAAATCAAACAGGTCATCAATGACAGGCAGTTTGAAGAATTTCTAGCGGGACCGGAAAAAATCACATGGAAGGCACTCAAGGAAGTTGTTGAAATTTTTCTCGGCATCCACAGAGCACCAAACTACATACAGCTGGTTGAAAGCATGCTTCAAGCATATAAAACCATGAAATGCAACATGTCACTAAAGATTCATTTTCTGCATTCCTATTCTTCCCTGCAAATCCTTCTGCTCTTAGTGACGAGTATGGTGAAAAGTTTCACCAGGACATTGCGGTCATGGAGAAAAGATACCAGGGCAACTGGAATCCATCAATGCTGGTGAATTATTGTTGGACACTTAAGCAAGAAGCCTCAGAAACTGAGTACAAATGAAAATCATTAACAAAATATTCTTAACTTAGTTGAACTATTGCAAGGCATCAGCACCATTATGCAATTAAACACATTATACTCAATAAAAGTTAATTTGTTGTTTCTCCAAGTTCCTACATGATACAAGTAGTCTGAAATTGTATTTGTGTTAATCTTCAAGCAGTCTATCATAAACAAAAAAGATATCTGAGGAAGCAACACTTTTGAAAAAATTTGTGGTCCAGTGTAATCTTATAAACCTCAATCGGATCTCCTCTCAGTCTCTGCTACTCCAGAGAAAACAACCCAAGTTTGTCTAACCTCTCAGTACAGCACATGCCCTCTAATCCAGACAACATCCTGGTAAACCTCTTCTGCACCCTCTCCAAAGCCTCGACATCCTCTGATAATGGGGCATCCTCCGATAATAGGAATACTCTTGATGCATATTCACACCCAAACATCAGATTTACTTTTCGAAACTTCTCAGAAGTGTCCAAAGAGGAAAGTATCGATTCTTTTGTTAGTTCACTGGATGAGGATTTTTGGTGAAGATGATACTGCTAGGTCTAAACAGAATAACAATTTGGTACATGTTAGATGGGCTGAAGGGTTATGGAGGGCTGTAATACTCTTTAGAGAAAAGTCTGATTTCAAACCTCCACTGTCTTATGGCTATACCCACTCATGTGGAAGGCTTCGGGAGTAAACCCCAAGTAAAACTCCGGAGCTGGAGTCCCTAAGGCAGTCCGACGTTGAGTTCAACGCTGACTGGCAACTCCTGTGACACTGCTGGTGCCAAACTGTATCGGTCTCTGCCGTTCCTTTGGATTCATCATCTGCGTGGGGGTGGGGGGGGTGGAGGCTACATCGGCAACAGCTCGCTCTCCATATCGTACTACCCTGGCTTGTGTATCACGTAGACAGCTGGGACAATGGTCAATCCTGACAATGGATGGCCTTTGTGCTCTATGATCTCTCCGTCAGTTTATTTCTGTCATTCTGAACACATTAGAGATTCATAAGGTTTTGTTTGAAAGATGTGTCACGTTTTGTTTTTCTCTTGTAGAACCAATTCCACGGAGTATTTCCCAATGTTCCTGAGTGTCCTTTGGATTGCTGGGATCTTTTTCAGTCAGGGTAAGTAGACTCCATATGTCATCTGTTTTCACCCGAATTCCCAGAGAAATATAAATCTGAGGCTGTGGTTGTTCTCCCGGATGTGGATCTATTCATCTCATCGTCTCAGCCGGATGGAAAATGTGATGTTTACCTCACAGCTGATATTACTGAAGGAAGTTTTTATTGCACCTGTGGGAAAGTTTAAGATTTACACTTGAGAAGAATTGCACTTGGGGGCACTTAGTATTGTCAATGATCCCTGCTGTCGATCCAACAATCCCTTTGACCCCCTGTCATCAGGCAGGAGGTACAAGGACTGTAGGATGCGAAAATGCTTCTTCCCCCAGGCCATGAGACTACTGAACTCCCTGCCTTCACCCAGGTCTCATCACATATGAAGGGCCAGTAGCATTATACTGCTCACTTTTTAACTTCTTCATAAGTGCACCCTATTATGTGTTAATTTTTGTGGTAATATTACTTCATGTTATGTGTATGAGTTATGTGCACTCTGTTGGTCCAGAGGAACATCTTGTTTGGTGGTTGAATGACAATAAACTTGTCCTTAAAGGCAGAGTACGAGGTCAGTGACGGGGTTCTTAGCTGTGTGGAGGAACGGGGGATCTTGGGGGCCGCGCCCATAGGTCCCTCAAAGCTGCCACACAAATTGACAGGGTGGTGTTGGATTAGGATGTACAGTTGTTATTTTTTGTCATAATTTTAACTTTCTTGTGCTAACTTGCATTTTATATAATCGCTTATGTACATGGAATTGTTCAGTGAATTTTCCAGCAATTACAGGACTGTAGTTTCTATATTTTTCTACCTTTTTGGCAGCAAGGTGTCACACTAGTTGAATGTGGCTATTTTATAGTTGAATTGGTATCATGGCAATGTTCTCATCTCTAGTCTGAGTATGAGACCATCATGACGGCTTTTTCCTGACGAAGAGTCCCAGCCCAAAACGTCGACTGTTTACTCTTTTCCATAGATGCTGCCTGACCTGCTGAGTTCCCCCAGCATTTTGTGTGTTCCTTGGATTTCCAGCATCTGCAGATTTTCTCTTGCTGGCGATTTGACTGCTTTTTCCTTTGTCTTTCTTCTCTCGGCCTGTCTTTCTTTGTTCATTCTTTGTTCTTGTAATGCTTTATTATCAGCTGGAAGTAGTAAATTTTATGTCTCAGTTTTGGCTTCCAAAGAACCTTTGTGTACAGCCCAGTCCATCACGGGTAAAGCCTCCCCACCACTGAGCACATCTACACGGAGCATTGCCACAGGAAAGCAGCATCTATCATCAGGAACCCCCACCACCCAGGCCACGCTCTCTTCTCACTGCTGCCATCAGGAAAGTGGTACAGGAGCCTCAAGATTCACACCACAGTTATTACCCCTCAACCATCAGGCCCTTGAACCAGAGAGGATAACTTCACTCACCCTGTCACTGAACTGTTCCCACAATATGTGGACTCATTTTCAAATACTCTTCATCTCATGTCATCAATACTTATTGCTTATTTATTTATTGACCCATTGTCTCTGCTTGTTCCTGCCCTACCGAACTTGAATCCGTGACTCTTCACTCACTCTGGATATTTTCAATGACTTCAAGTTCTCTGGCCCCAATCATCTCATTTTTACCACGGATGTTCAGTCCCTATACACCTCCATCCTCCATCAGGAGGGCCATAAAGCTCTCTGCTTCTTTCTAGACAACTGACCCAACCTGTTCCCCTCCACCATCACTCTCCCCATCTGATGGAACTGATTTCTCCTTCAGCTCCTCCCATTTCCTCAAACCAAAGGTGTAGCCATGGACACTCGCATGGCTCCCAGCTCTGCCTGCCTTTTTGTCAGCTACATGGAACATAGAACATAGAATAGCACAACACAGTACAGGCCCTTCGGCCCACAATGTTGTGCCGACCCTTAAACCCTGCCTCCCATATAACACCCACCTTAAATCCCCCCATATACAGTCAATGTTCCAAGCCTACACCAGCGTCACCCCAAGTTTTCCGACGCTACATTGCTGCCTGCATTGGTGCTGCTTCCAATTTCCCATGCTGGAACAGTCTGTGTTCCAAGCCTACACCGACAACCCTCCCCAACTTTTCCTGCGCTACATTGACGACTGCATTGGAGCTGCTTCCTGCACCCATGCTGAGCTCACTGACTTCATCAACTCTGCCTCCAGCATCCACCCTACCTTCAAATTTACCTGGTCTATTTCTGACCCCTCCCTCCCCTTTCTCGATCTCTCTGTCTCCATCTCTGGAGACAGTTTATCTACTGATGTTTATTGTAAACTCACCGATTCTCACAGCTACCTGGCCTGTACCTCTTCCCATCCTGTCACTTGTAAAAATGCCACCCCTTCTCTCAGTTCCTCCATCTCCACCGCATCTGCTCTCAAAATGAGGTTTTTTTATTCCAGAATGAAGGAGATGTCCTCCTCCTTCAAAGAAAGGGGCTTCCCTTCCTCCGCCATCAACGCTGCTGTCAACTACATCTCTTCCATTTCATGCACGTCTGCTCTTACTCCATCCTCATGTCATGCTACCAGGGATAGGGTTCCTCTTGTCCTCACCTACCACACCACCAGCCTCCGTGTCCAGCATGTAATTCTCTGAAACCTCCACCACCTCCAACTGGATCCCACCACCAAACACATCTTTCCCTCCCCACTACTTTCTGCTTTCCACAGGGATTGCTCCCTAGGCAATTCCCTTCTCCATTCATCCCTCCCCACTGATCTCCCTCCTGGTACACCTACCCCTACACCTCTTCCCTCACTACCATTCAGAGCCCGAAACAGTCCTTCCAGTGAGGCGACACTTCACCTGTGAGTCTGTCTCCTGTATCCGATGCTCCTGGTGTGGCCTCCTGTGTATTGGTGAGACCCAAAGTAGATTGGAAGACCGTTTTGCCAAGCGCCTGTGCTCCATCCGCCAGAAAAAAATGGGATCTCCCAGTGGCCACCCATTTAAATTATGCTTCCCACTCCTATTCTGAAAGGTCAGCCCATGGGCTCCTCTACTGCCGCAATGAGGCCACACTCAGGTTGGAGGAGCAACACCTTGTATTCCATCTGGATAGCTTCCAAGCTGATGGCATGAACATTGATTTCTTGAACTTCCAGTAATTGCCCCCCTCCCTTCACCATTCCCCATTCCCATTTCCCTCTCTCACCTTATCTTCTTACCTGCATCACCTCCCTCTGGTTCTCCTTCCCTTCCATGGTCTTCTACCATCTCCTATTAGATTCCCTCTTCTCCAGCCCTTTATCTCTTTCACCTATCAGCTTCCCAGCTCTTTGCCTCACTCTCCCCCTCTGCAGGTTTCACCTCTCACCTACCAGCTTGTACTTCTTTCTCCCCTACCCCCATCTCCTTTCTCTGACTTCTCATCTTTTTTCCCAGTCCTGATGAAGGGTCTCAGCCCGAAACGTTGACTGTTTACTTTTTTCCACAGACGCTGTGTGACCTGCTGAGTTCCTCCAGCATTTTGTGTGTGTTATTTATTTATTATTATTTTTGTTGTTTGTCCATCCTGTTGGGTGTGGACTTTCATTGATTCTGTAATGGTTCTGGGATTTACTGAGTATCCCCACAAAAAGACTGACCTCAGGATTGTATCTGGTGACATGCATGTCCTTTGATAATAATTTTACTTTGAACCTCGAACCTCTATCTCAAGAGAATCAGGATCCAACAGTGGTTAAGAAGGCATATGGTATGTTGGTCTTTATTAGTCAGAGGATTGAGTTCAAGAGCCACGAGGTAATGTTTCAACTCTGTAAAACCCTGGTTAGACCACACTTGGAGTATTGTGTTCAGTTCTAGTCACCTCATTATAGGAAGGATGTGGAAGATGCAGAGAATTATAGCTTTAGAACAAGGTGTGAAGTGATCCATTTTTAGAAGGTTGAACCTGAGGGCAGGGTTAACACTGTATTCTTAGCAGTGTGGAGAAACCGGGGGATCTACATCCGTAGATCCTTCAAAGATGCTGCGTAAGTTGACAGAGTGGTTAAGAATATGTTTCGTGTGTTGGCCTTTACTAGTCAAGGATTGAGTTCAAGAGCCATGTGGTAATGTTGCAGCTCTAAACCCTGCCTAGACTGCACTTGGAGTACTGTGTTCAGTTCTGGTCACCTCACTACAGGAAGGATGAGGAAGCTTTAGAGAGGGTGCAGAGTAGGTTTACAAGGATTAGGGAGCATGTCTTATGAGGATAGGTTGAGTGAACTAGGGCTTTTCTCTTTGGAGAGAAGGACAATGAGGTGACTTGAAGATAATAAAAGGCATAGATAGAACGGACGGTCAGAGACTTTTTTCCAGGGTGGAAATTGCTCATTTCAAGGTGATTGGAGGAAAATACAGGAGGATGTCAGGTATAGATTTTTTTACACAGAGAAAAGTGGATGTGTGGAACACACTGCCGGGGTGGTGGGAGAGAAGGTCTGCCACAAGTAACTTCTCCCACCCCAATAGCCTTGTAATTTTCATTATCTCTGCCTGGCAGTGCTGGCTGGCTACATGTCCTCAATGGAAAAATTAATTTTGGAGGATGTGGAGAGAGTGGTCTCCTGGAAAATGGTTAGTCATTTGACCTTATTGCGTAATGTTATTCTGATGAGTTTTACATGTGGTCATTTGTGAAGAGGGCTGCGGTTTTGTGTAATTGTTTGGAATTATGGTAACAACTTCCCATATTCCAGAGAATGGATATTTCTTTTCTCCCAGCGTGGGAAGATTGCTGATTATAGTTCTCCAGTTCCCTTTTGGTAAGTGAAGAGAGAAAGACCATGGTAAGCTGTATTACTTTCAGACTGAAGTTTTGGAGCTGTGATCCTCAAGGTCTGATGGTATATATCTGTATTTTCCCTTTTGTCATTTTTGCTATTATGTTCCATTGTAAATATTTTTGCACTTTATCTAAAAGCTTTCCTCCTTTGCTACACAGTAAACACCTTTGCTTGAATGTGCTTTTGCAGCCAAGTCGCCTGAGTTTTTAAGTCTGCACCTTCATAGGGGCACGTGACCCTCACCCAAACTCAACGTTGTGTCACAGGGATGGTACTAGAGGTAGATACATTAGGGATGTTTAAGAGACACTTAGATAGGCATATGGATGAAAGAAAAAGGGAGGGTTACGTGGGAGGGAAGGGTTAGATTGATCAGAGTTGGTTAAAGGGTCAGCACAACATTGTGGATCGAAGGGCCTGTACTTTCTGCCTTCCATGTTCGTGGGTTCACTGTCCATTCAGAAATCTGACGGTGGAGGGGAAGAAGCTGTTCCTGAAACGTTGAGTGTGTGTCTTCAGGTTCCAGTACCTCCTCCCTGATGGTGGTAATGAGCAGATGATGAGTCTGAACAGTCAAACAAGTTCCCAACTTGACACCAGAGGATTGATTAAACAGTTCCACTGATCTGAATGAAGGAATTAAATTAAGTTAATGAAACTTGGGAACTTCATAGTGAGCTGCAACTTAATTAAGAGTTATCGAATAAATGGATTATTTTGCCGTGAATATTAAATGCTCCCAGTGGTGCGTATCTCAAATGGCCTCTGACAACCAAGTCTAGCTCCTGGCCTTCGTGTCCGGTTTAACTATTAAGCCCAACGGAACTGTTTCTACTGACAGGAGAAGGGGCAAAGGCAGGTTACTGGTGCCTTAAAACCAGTTGCTTCAGGCAGATGAGGCTTGTCAGCTCTGCTGATCTCAAATGTCTGCTGCCTTGCAGCTATACCCACTCATGGTGAAGGTTTCGGGAGTAAACCCTGATGAAAAATCTGGAGCTGGAGTCTGCAAGGCCGTTTTATGTTGAGTTCAACAGTGACTGGCAACTCCTGCAATGTAACTGGTGCCAAACTATATCGGTCTCTGCCGTTCCTTTGGATTCATCAGCCATGTGGAGAGGGAGAGCCTACTGCATGGGTGATATATATCGTACACCCCTGGCGTGTATATCACGAAGACAGCTGAGACACAACATCCCTGGGCAATCCCGACCAACAGAAATGAAGTCACTCAGTAGGATATTAAATCTGTCATATGGCCACAACTTGCAGCGATTTTGTGACAGGACTGTTGAGAAACAGGAGGTTCTTTTGCAGCGGTTCATTCTTGTTCTGCTGGGTGGCCCAGTTAGCTCAGCTTTGAGCAAAATGCGGTCTGCTAAGTGCTTGAGGTTAGCAGCTTGTCAGAAAGGGGGAAATTCACAGAACAGCTCTGACCAAGTGCTTATCCTGTAACCCTTTCATCGCCACGGCTTCTCAAATACCTTTACCATAGACATCTTTGCACTGAATGTGTTACTGCGGCCTGTGGTAGACCTTGGCCATTACAACATCATTGTCAGCGTTATCGTTATGTGCCGTGTCGTATGACGTTGGCCATCATGGTCTTTGGCCATGATTATTCTTCACGTTTTTCTACAGAAGTGGTCTGCCATTACCTTTCTCCGGGCAGTGTCTTTACAAGTCGGGTGACCCCGTCGGTAAGATGGCCGCATGCGTAGACACACACTGACCTCTTGCTGGCTGGCCAAAGATGCTTTTTCTTTTGCTAAATGTGTCTTTATTTTATTGTCAGTCGTTACTGGAGTCCAATAACTATGGGTATGGCAGGTCTGCTGCTTCAGAGGGCTGCTCATTGTTTGGAGTAGCCTTCAGAGAAGGGGAGGCCAATTGCCTGGCTACGGCGGGAGAGTCAGGCTGCTGGGCTATGGGAGGAGCCAGACTGGGTTCGGAGAGCTCACCTGGGTGCAGGTCGTGCTGCTGCCTGCTACTCGAAGGCAACGGATTTGCTGCGTGAAGGTGGTGTGCAGAGAAACTGCGAGCGACTGTCTCGGACATTTTGTTTGCGACTGCAAGACCCTGTTGGACATTGATTGCCGCAGTCTTGATGGAGAGACAGGAGGTGAGCCAGCAGTGTCACCTCTGTTATCATGAGGACTAAGCCACAAGTCGTGGGCTTGCCTGCCGCTGCGGTCCAGGTGAGGAGGAGACACTGGAGGCCGTGTCGTGTGGTGTCCACGTTTGGTTGGGGGTAGCTGCTCTTGTCAGTGCTGCCTTCCAGTGTTGGATCAGTGGAATTACAGGCTAGACTGCTGGGAACCATCAATTTATGGGACTTTTTGCTCAGTGTTTTCTTGCATGACCATGTTTCTTTTCTCCCCCTCTCATTATTTAGAATGCACGCGTGTGTTTTTATACCTCGGCCCCAGAGGAAAGCTGTCTCGTTCAGCTGCATTCATGTATGGTTTTAATGATAATTAAACTTATTTGATTACCACTACTCTTCAGAGATTCCCTGCCTGACGTCAATGGTCGCATAATCAGGACTTGTGATATGCACCAGTTGCTCATATGACCATCCACCACCTGCTCCCATGGCTTCATATTACTCTGTTCAGGGGAGCTAAGCAGGTGCTACACCTTGCCCAAGGGTGATGTGCAGGCTAGCGGAGGGAAGAAACACCTTGCACCTCCTTTGGTAGAGATGTATCTCCATCCATTACGTACTAAAGTGCAAAAGCAAGGATGTAATGCTGAGGCGTCCATTGGTCAGAGCGCACTTGGAGTACTGTGAGCAGTTTTGGGCCCCTTATCTAAGAATGGATGTGCTGGCATTGGAGAGGGTCCAGAGGAGGTTTACAAGAATAATCCTGGGAACAAAAAGGTTAATGTATGAGGAGCGTTTGATTGTCCTGGGCCTGTACTCACTGGAGTTTAGAGAAGGTGTGCGGGTGGTGGGATCTCAGTGAAAACTACCAAATATCGAAAGGCCTAGAGAGAGTGGACATGGAGGGCAAGTCTAGAAACCAGAGGACATGGCCTCAGAATAGAGGAATATCCATTTAGAACAGAGATGAGGAGGAGTTCCTTCAGCCATTGATGGTGGCTCTTTGGAATTCATTGCCACAGATGGCCGTGGAGACCAAGTTATAAGACCATAAGATAGGAGCAGAATTAGGTCCTTTGGCCCATCGAGTCTGCTCTGCCATTCCATCGTAGCTGATTTATTATCCCTCCCAACCTCATTCTCCTGCCTTCTCCGCGTAACCTTTGATGCCCTGACTAATCAAGAACCTATCAGCCTCTGCTTTAAATATACCCAATAACTTGGCCTCCAGGCTGGGAATGGCTGGATATGGACCATTTTCAGAAAGAAAAGATTTAATTTAATTCTGTCGTGTTCTAATTAAATTAATTTTTAATTGAATTAGAACACTACAGCACAGCACAGATCCTTTGGACCATGATGTTGTGCTGACCTATATAAACTAACTTTCTAACCCTCTCCTCCCGCAAAACTCTCTGTTTTTCCATCATCCATCTAAGAGACTCTTAAATGGCCCTAACGTGTGTGCTCCCCCCCACCGGCCCTGGCAGCTCCAGTGCCCCCCCCCCACTGGCCCTGGCAGCTCCAGTGCCCCCACCACCAGCCCTGGCAGCTCCAGTTCCCCCACCACCGGCCCTGGCAGTGCGTTCCAGGCATGGTGGGCTGCCGTGCTCTACTGTTCTGTATTCTGTGTTAATTGGGTCATGTTATTTCTGGTGACTTTATGGTTTCCTGCTGTCGTAATTGTATATGCTGTAGGTGCCTTGTGCCTGTTGGTACTGTGATTTGCACCGTGGCCCCAGAGGAACGCTGGTTTGTTTGGCTGTGTTCATGGGTTTGGTTGAATGACAATTAAATTTGAACTTAATGGCCACTGTAAATTCCTCAAGTGTCAGGATAATTGCAAAAGGGATTGAAAGGTTGGACACTAATCTTCCTGTCTCCTCTCCCTGTCCAGCACTCGCAACATGCATTGGAGTCCTCTACCTGGGTGGCAGATACAAGTACTTCGAAGGCTATGCTGAATCAGCTCAAAAGAGGTAAAAGGAAATAACAACAGGGGCTCGTAAAGACTAAAGAGTAGCTTTATTTATCACAGGTACATCGAAATATCGAAACACACAGTGAAATGCGTTGTTTGTGTCAACGACCAACACAGTCCGAGGATGTGCTGGGGGCAGCCCACAAGTGCTGCCATGCATCGGGTGCCAACTTAGCGTGCCCACCACTCACTAACCCTACCGTACATCTTTGGGAACTGGAGCACCCGGAGGAAACCCACATAAAGCAGGGTGAACATAAAAACTCCTTACAGAGAGCCTCAGGCCACTGTGTAATGACCTGATCTGTATGATAGATACGTTTTTCACAATAATAAACCAATATCCAATTCCAATTCCTTGGAACTTCTCCCCACTCACCTTTAATAACGTCCTGTAAAGTAAATTTAATGTCAAGTCCATATGTGTCACCAATACAGTCCTGGGATTCCTTTTGTAGCGACCATACTCTTTAAATCCAATCAGTGACTGACCACACCAACACAGCAGAGCAGACAATCAGTGTGCAAAAGCCAATAAATCATGCAAATACAAAAAGATTAGATTACATTATGAAGACATGCAGTCCTCTTTTATTGTCATTTAGTAATGCATGCATTAAGAAATGATACAATATTTCCTCCAGTGTGATATCACAAAACACAGAACTGACCAAGACTGAAAAAAACTGACATAATTATAACGTATAGTTACAACAGTGCAACAATACCATAACTTGATGAAGAAGTCCATGAAAGTTTAAAGTCTTTCAAATGTCCCACATCTCACACAGACGGGAGAAGGAAGAAAAACTCTCCCTGCCGTACCCGACCACGGTCTGACTCTGAGTCGTCCGAAAACTTTGAGCTCTGATCAGCTCTCTGACACCGAGTACTGAGCGCCATCTCTGTCCGAACGATTCGACCTCCTTCTCGGTTGCCAATAGCAGGCAAAGCCGGGGATTTTGGGGCCTTCCCTCTGAAAGATTCCCAACCGCGCAGTAACGACAGCAGCGAACGAGGGTTTCAGAAATTTTTCCAGATGTTCCTCTGTGCTTTCACATCCGTCTCCATCAAATCAGAATTGTCCACGGCCCCTATTTAACGGATACGATATCATTTTTCACCGGAGGGCTGCGCACGCGCGGCGCGCTGCTCTCTCTCCTCCCGCAATAATAATAAATAGATAACCAATAATTATCGATAACATGAGATGAAGAGTCCTTGAAAGTGAGTCCATAGGTTCTGGGAACAGTTTAATGATGGGGCGAGTGAAGTTAACCCCTTTGGTTCAAGAGCCAGATGGTTGAGGGTCACAATTTTTCTTGAACCTGTGGTGAGGATCCTGAGGCTCCTATATCTTCTTCCTGAAGGCAGCAGCAAGAAGAGAACGTGTCCTGGGTGCTGGGAGGTCCCTGAAGATGGATGCTGCTTTCCTGCAACAACGCTCTGTGTAGATGTGTTCAATGGTGGGGAGGGCTTTACCCATGATGGACTGGCCTGAATCCATTACTTTTTGTATGATTTTCTATTCAAGGGCATTGGTGTTTCCATTCCAGGCTGTGTTACAACCAGTCAAAACACAACCTGCCACTCCTCTATCAAACTTAGTCAAAGTTTCAGATGAAGTGCTGAATCATCACACTCTTAAGGAAGTAGAGGCTCTGCAGTGCTTTCTTCATAATTGTAAGCAGCTTTATGTGTGGCACCCCCTGACAAGGTGCCACACATGAGGCTGCTTACCAGGTTAAGAGCCCATGGCATTACAGGAAAGTTATTGACATGGTTAGAGCTTTGGCTGATTGGTAGGAGGCAGTGAATGGGAATAAAAGGATTCTTTTCTGGTTGGCTGCCAGTGGTGTTCTGCAGGGGCCGGTGCTGGGACTGTTTTAGTGACTGATTAGTGTGCAAACTTAAAGCACACGGTATTGGGGGTAAGGTATTGGTGTGGGTGGAGAATTGGTTGGCAGACAGGAAGCAAAGAGTGGGAATAAACGGGACCTTTTCAGAATGGCAGGTAGTGACTAGTGGGGTACCGCAAGGCTCAGTGCTGGGACCCCAGTTGTTTACAATATATATTAATGACTTGGATGAGGGAATTAAATGCAGCATCTCCAAGTTTGCGGATGACACTAAGCTGGGCGGCAGTGTTAGCTGTGAGGAGGATGCTAAGAGGATGCAGGGTGACTTGGATAGGTTGGGTGAGTGGGCAAATTCATGGCAGATGCAATTTAATGTGGATAAATGTGAAGTTATCCACTTTGGTGGCAAAAATAGGAAAACATATTATTATCTGAATGGTGACTGATTAGGAAAACGGGAGGTGCAACGAGACCTGGGTGTCATTATACACCAGTCATTGAAAGTGGGCATGCAGGTACAGCAGGCAGTGAAAAAGGCGAATGGTATGCTGGCATTTATAGCGAGAGGATTCGAGTACAGGAGCAGGGAGGTACTACTGCAGTTGTACAAGGCCTTGGTGAGACCACACCTGGAGTATTGTGTGCAGTTTTGGTCCCCTAATCTGAGGAAAGACATCCTTGCCATAGAGGGAGTACAAAGAAGGTTCACCAGATTGATTCCTGGGATGGCAGGACTTTCATATGAAGAAAGACTGGATGAACTAGGCTTGTACTCGTTGGAATTTAGAAGATTGAGGGGGGATCTGATTGAAACGTATAAAATCCTAAAGGGATTGGACAGGCTGGATGCAGGAAGATTGTTCCCGATGTTGGGGAAGTCCAGAACGAGGGGTCACAGTTTGAGGATAAAGGGGAAGCCTTTTAGGACTGAGATTAGGAAAAACTTCTTCACACAGAGAGTGGTGAATCTGTGGAATTCTCTGCCACAGGAAACAGTTGAGGCCAGTTCATTGGCTATATTTAAGAGGGAGTTAGATATGACCCTTGTGGCTACAGAGATCAGGGGGTATGGAGGGAAGGCTGGGGCGGGGTTCTGAGTTGGATGATCAACCATGATCATAATAAATGGCGGTGCAGGCTCGAAGGGCCGAATGGCCTACTCCTGCACCTATTTTCTATGTTTCTATGTTTCTATGTTTTTTTATACTGTACTGCATATCAATGATTTAGATGATGGATAGATGGCTTTGTTGCCAAGTTTGCAGATGATAACAAAGATTGGTGGAGGGGCAGGTAGTGTTGAGGAAACAGGTAGGCTGCAGAAGGATTGAGACAGATTAGGAGAGTGGCAAATGAAATATAATGTTGGAAAATTCATGGTCATGCACTTTGGTAGTAGAAATCAATGTGCAGACTATTTTCTAAATGGGCAGTAAATACAAAATTCTGGGATGCAAAGGGACTTGGAAGTCCTTGTGCAGAACACCCTGAAGGTTTATCTGTAGGCAGAGTCGGTGGTGAGGAAGACAAATGCAATGTCAGCATTCATTTCAAGAGGTCTAGAATACATAAGAACATGAGAAATATGTTGAGTATTGTGAACTATTTCGGGCTCCTCATCTAAGAAAAGATGTGCTGGCATTGGAGAGGGTTCAGAGGAGGTTCACAAGGATGATTCCAGGAATGAAAGGGTTATCATACAAAGAACATTTGATGGCTCTGGGTCTGTACTCACTGGAATTTAGGAGGATGAGGGGGGATCTCATTGAAACCTTTTGAATGTTGAAAGGCCTAGACAGAGTAGATGTGGAAAGGATATTTCCCATGGGTGGGGGAGTCTAGGACAAGAGGGCACAGCCTCAGGATAGAGGGGTATCCATAGAGATGCCAAGAAATTCCTTTAGCCAGTGGGTGGTGAATTTGTGGAATTTATTACCACAGGCAGCTGTGGAGGCCAGGTTGTTCGGTGTATTTAAGGCTGAGATTGATAGGTTCTTGATTGGACACGGTATCAAAGGTTATGGGGAGAATGGGGAGTGGGGCTGAGGAGGGGAAAAAAGGATCAGCCATGATTGAATGGCGGAGCAGACTCGATGGGCCAGATGGCCTAATTCTGCCCCTATGTCTTATGGTCTTGTAATTACACTTGCGTGCTGGGCCCAGGACAGGTCCCCAAAATGATAACACCGAGGAACTTAATGCTGCTGACCCTCTTCACCTTTGATTCTTCTACAAGATCTAGCTCACGGACCTCTGGTTTTCTCCTCCTGAAGTCAATAATCAGCTCCTCGGTCTTGCTGATGTTAACTGAGAGGCTGTTGTTGTGGCACCGCTCAGCCCGGTTTTCAATCTCCCTCCTAAAGAGAGTGAATATGGAGAGGATATTTCCTATGACAGGGGAGCCTAGCACCAGAGGGCACAGCCTCAGAATAAAGGGGTGTTAATTTAGAGCGGAGATAAGGAGGAATTTCTTCAGCCAAAGGATGGTGAATCTATAGAATTTGTTCACACAGGTGGCTGTGTCGGTCAAGTCATTGGGTATATTTAAGGCAGAACATGATAGGTTCTTGATTAATCAGGTCATGAAAGTTTATGGGGGAAAGGCAGAGAAATGGGGTTGAGAGGGAAATAGATCAGCCATGATGAAAAGATGGAACAAACTCAATGGCCTATACCGCTCCGACGTCTTATGGTCTAGTATGCTGATTCGTCACCACCTTTAATTCGGCCTACAACAGGCAGCAAACTTGGATATGGCGTTGGAGCTGTGCTTAGCCTCACAGTCATAAGTGTAAAGTGAGTAGAGCAGGGGGCTCAGCACACAGCTTTGTGGTGACCTGTGCTGATGGAGGTTGTGGAGGAGATGTCACCAATTCGAACTGACTGGGGCCTGCAAATGAGCAAATCAAGGATCCAATTGCACAAGGAGGTATTGAGGATAATGTCTTGAAGCTTATTGATTAGCTTTGAGGGGATGATGGTATTATATGCCGAGCTCTAGTCAATAAAAACCACCCTAACAGAGCAGGAAGCTCTCTATCTTTGCTGGACAGTAAAGGTATGCACCTTTCCTGTCCAGGTACTCCGGGGTTGAGTGAAGAGCTGTTCTGGATTGGATGTTGTGTAATGAACCAGCCTTGATTAGAGAACTTAAGATAAAAGAACCCTTTTGGACAAGTGACCATAATATGATCAAATTCAAAGGTTCATTTTTTATTATCAAAGTATACAACTCTGAAATTCTTCAATTCTCCAGGTGGCCACGAAACTAAGAAAGAAAAGAAAGGCAGCGAGATCATCAGCCCCCAAATCCCACCTCTCCGCATAAAAAACACAAACTAAACCAGAACAGGCACATCCCTCCTCCCACACAAGGAAGCGAACAAAACGGATCAGGCACGTCGACCCCCAAATCACTCCTCCCACACAAAAAATGACCAAGAAGATTAGGCGAAAATACACAGGATATAAAACTACAAGACTGAGAAAAAGATTTTATAGTCCAAGTCCACATCCAAAACGCAGGGAAACCTGGGCAACACTGGGTGCAGTGGCAGGCTCGCCCCTCTCTGGTGGTGTAGCAGATCGATCTAAAGACAGGCAGCTAGCACTCACCTTGATGCTTCAATCTCCCTCAAACTTTAGTCGGTCAACAGTGGAAGCTATCACTGGCGAAATGGAGCCAAACACCGGGTCACACCAGTCCTGCAGCCTGCACGCATGAGCTTCACGCACCCTGCCTCTGTCTCCCGGAACCCTCTCGGGAATTGCAGAACGCTGTGGAGTTCTTTGCCACAGGCAGCTGTGGAGGCCAAGTCTTGATGTATATTTAAGGTAGAGTTTGATAGATTCTCGACTGGACAGGGCATGAAGCGATACGGGGAGAAGGCGGGAGACTGGGACTGAGAGGAAAATTGGATCAGCCATGATGAAGTGGCAGAGCAGACTCAATGGGCCAAATGGCCTAATTCTGCTCCTATATTTTATGGTCTTAGCTGCTGTGGACCTGTTACTCTGGTAGGCAAATTGGAGAGGATCCAAGTTGCTTCTCAGGCAGGAGTTGATATGTTACATCACCAACCTATCTAAACAGTTCATCACTGTAGATGTAAGTGCAACTGGATAATAGTCATTGAGACTATCTGG
This sequence comes from Mobula birostris, assembly GCF_030028105.1. NCBI lineage: Eukaryota > Metazoa > Chordata > Chondrichthyes > Myliobatiformes > Myliobatidae > Mobula > Mobula birostris. The sequence goes on from NC_092376.1 coordinate 174,631,823, forward strand.
AACATATGTAGCATTTGGCATTTCTTTCCTGTTAATGTTTACTCTATCTATGCCTCTCATAATCTGATAAACCTCTATCAGATCTCCCCGCAGCCTCCGCCGCTCCAGAGGAAACGACCCAAGTTTATCCAACCTCTCATTATAGCCCATGACCTCTAATCCGGGCAGCATCCTGATAAACCTCTTCCAAAGCCGCTATGTCCTCCAGGTAATTTGGTGACCAAGATTGTGGAGACTTATTCGACCAACCTCCGCACCTTTACTAAATTGGCAGCACTGTAGTGTTAGTGGTTAGACACCGATCAGGGTTTGATTCCCATGGCTGCTGTAAGGAGTTTGTACGTTCTCCCCGTGGCTGGCTGGGTTAGTGCGCTGTGGACATGCCGTGTTAGCGCCAGAAGGGTGGCAATGCTTGTGGCTGCCTCCAGCACATCATAGAGTCTAGTCCACGCAAAACCATTTAAACTGACCAGTCCCATCGACCAGCATGTGGACCATAGCCCTCCAGATCCATCCCATCCATGTGCCTATTCAAATTTCTCTTAAACATTGAATTTAAACCCACATCCACTACTAGTTTGTTCCACACTCTCACGATCCTCTGAGTGAAGCGGTTTCCCCTCATATTCCCCTTAAACTTTTCACCTTTTACCCTTAACCCAAAACGTCTACTTGTGGTCACTGGAAAAAGCCTGCTAGCATTTATCCTATCTATACCCATCATAATTATATATACCACTATCATATCTCCACTCAATCTTAATATTCCAAGGAATAAAGTCCTAACTTACTCAATCTTTCCTTATAAAGCAGGTCCTCTGGACCTGGCAATACGCTTGTAAATTTTATCTGTCAACCTTACTTACATATTTCCTGTAGGTAGGTGACCAAAACTGCACATAACACTCCAAATTAGGCCTCACCAATGTCTTATACAACTTCAACATAATGTCCTATTCCCTGTACTCAATACATTGATTTATGAAGGCCAATGTGCCCAAAGTTTTCCTTTTGACCTTACCTACCTGTGATGCCACTTTCAATGAATTATGGATCTGCATTCCCAGATCCCTTTGTTCTACCACACTCCTCAGTGCCCTCCTGTTCACTGAGTAAGACCTACCCTGGCTGGTCCTACTGAAGTGCAAAACCTCGCACTTGTCTGCATTAAATTCCGTCTGCCATTTTTCAACCCATTTCCCAGCTGCCCAGATCCCATGTCAAGACCTGATTCCTCACTGTCTACTACACTCCTAATCTTGGTGTCATCCGCAAATTTGCCGACCCAGTTAACCACATTATCATCCAGATCAGTGATGACAAACAACAATGGATCCCGCACCGATCCCTGCGACGCTCGACTACTCACAGGCCTCTGGTCAGAGAGGCAAGCACCTACTACCGCTCTGTGGCTTCTCCCACAAAGCCAATGTCTAAACCAATTTACTACCTCAACTCGAATGCCGAGTGACTGAACCATCTTGACCAGCCTCGTATGCGGGACGTTGTCAAATGCCTCGCTAAAGTCCATGTAGACAACGTCATTGACTGTCTTGCACACTGTTCACACAGATCAGATTATTACACGGTGCAGTGAAGTAGAACAAGGGAAAACAGTAATAGAATGCAGAATAAAGTGTCACAGTTACAGAGGAAGTTTTACAATTACAACAATTCAGGAACAGATTCTTCCCCTCTGTCATCAGATTTCTGAATGGACATTGAACCCATAAACACTAAGTCACTTCTCTTTTTCTTTTCGTACTATTAATATAATTTAATATATGTATATATATATTCACTGTAATTTACAGTTTTTATTTTCACAAGACAAAGGAGCAGAAGTAGGCCATTCGGCCCATCGGGTCTGCTCCGCAGTTATGTACTGCTGCTGCATAATAACTAATTTCATGACATATGCCAGGGATATTAAACCTGATTCTGAAGAAAGTGAACTGTAGGCAGAAGATATTGTGCAAGATACTAATGACGTAAATTGTGAGGTACATGCTCTCACACATTCTCACACACATGGACCATTCAATAAACACAAAATAATCTGCGAGCACCTCCACTCCATCCGCCACAACAGACAGGATCTCCCGGTAGCCACCCACTTCAACTCTGCTTCCCATTCCCATTCAGATATGTGCATACATGGCCTCCTCTACTGCCATGATGAGGCTAAACTCAGGTTGGAGGAGCAACACCTCATATACTGTCTAGGTGGTCTCCAGCCCCTTGGTATGAACATAGAATTCTCCAGCTTCCGGTAATTCCCTCCCCCTCCCTTCCCCCATCCCCATGTCACTCTGCCCCCTCCCCCAGCTGCCTATCACCTCTCTCATGGTCCCGCCTCCTTCTACTACCCATTGTGTTTTCCCCTATTTTTTCTTCACCCTTCCTGCCTATCCCCTCCCTGCCTCCCCTCCACCACCCCTTTATCTTTCCCCTTACTGGTTTTTCACCTGGAACCTACCAGCCTTCTCCTTCCCCACCCTCCCCCCACCTTCCTTATAGGGCCTCTGCCCCTTCCCTCTACAGTCCTGATGAAGGGTTCCGGCCCGAAACATCGACCGATCTTTTCCACGGATGCTGCCCGACCTGCTGAGTTCCTCCAGTGTGTTGTGGGTGGACTATTCAATAGTCTTTGGGATGTGGGTCTTATCGTATCGGGGAGCATTCAGTGGTCTTTGAGATGTGATTTTAAGATGTTCGAGCAGTTGGGCAGAAGCTTAGCCAATGATATAAGTTTCGAGGAGGGGAGAGGGGCAGAGGAGTTTGACGAAGGGCTGTCCAGAGCCCAGGACCCTTATAGCTGAAAGTTTGGAAACTTGGGAAGAATCACAAGGAGCTACAGCCAGTCCTCTTTTGGCAGTTTTAATCGGGGTTATTATCACTGATGCTCTGTATGTTGTGAAATTTGTTGTTTTGCAGCAGCAGTACAGTGCAATACATTAAATACGATGTTATAAATATTTTAAAAAACTTAGTAGTACAAAAAGAGAGAGCAGATGATGAGGTAGTGTTCATTGTCCATTCAGAAATCTGACGGCGGAAGGGAAGAAGCTGTTCCTAAAACATTGAGTGTGGGTCTTCAGGCTCCTGTACCTCCTTGCTGATGGGAGTAATGAGAAGAGGGGATTTCCTGGGAGACGGGGATCCACCTTTTTGAGGCATCGCCTTTTGAAGTTGTCCTCAATGTTGGGGAGGCCAGTGTCCATGATGGAGCTGGCTGAGTTTACAACTTTCTGCAGCTTTTTCTGATCCTGTGCAGTGGATGCAACCAGTTCAGTGTCCTCTCCACACGGTACATCTGTAGAAATTTGTTAGAAACTTTGTTGACACACCAAATCTCCTCAAACCCTTAATGAGATATAGGCATAGATAAGGAGGGTGGTCTCATCACTTTCCCCAGGCTAAGGGGATAAGTTGAAAGTGAGAGATGAAAGGTTTAAAGGAGATCTTTTTCACATGAAAGGTGGTGGATACATGGAACGACCTGCCAGAGGAAATGGTAGAAGTGAGGACAATTAAGAAATTTAAGAAACATTGGACAGGTACATGGATAGGGGAGTTTGAGAGGGATATAAGCAGCACCACGGTAGTGTAGCGGTTAACGTGACACTATTGCAGCTCTGGCCTTTGGAGCTCAGAGTTCGATTCTGGCATTCTCTGTCATCAGTTTGGTATGTGTATATGTAGGTTTCCTCCAGGTTCTCTGGTTTCCTCCCACAGTCCAAAGATGTACTGGTTAGTAGGTTAATTAGTCATTGTAAATTGTCCTGTGATTAATCGAGAATTAAATCGGGGAGGTGCAGGACAGTGCGGCTCGCTGGGCCGGAAGGGCCTGTTCTGTGGTGTATCTCCAAACAAAATAAAATAAACACGGGAAATGAAATTAGCTCAGGTAGACCCCTTGCTAGACCCCTTGCTCAGGAAGACCCCTTGCTCTCAGGTAGACACCTTGCTCAGGTAGACCCCTTGCTCGCGTAGACCCCTTGCTCAGGTAGACCCCCCTTGCTCACGTAGACCCCTTGCTCAGGCAAACACCTTGCTCAGGTAAACACCTTGCTCAGAAAGACCCCCTGTCCAGGAAGACCCCTTGCTCAGGTAGACCCCTTGTTCAGGTAGACCCCTTGCTTGTGTAGACACCTTGCTAGTGTAGACCCCTTGCTCAGGTAAACACCTTGCTCAGGTAGACACCTTGCTCGCGTAGACACCTTGCTCAGGTAGACCCCTTGCTCGGGTAGACACCTTACTCGGGTAGACACCTTGCTCAGGTAGATCCCTTGCTCAGGTAGACCCCTTGCTCGCGTAGACCCCTTGCTCAGGTAGACCCCTTGCTCAGAAAGACCACTTGCTCAGGAAGACCCCTTGCTCAGGTAGACCCCTTGCTCAGGTAGACACCTTGCTCAGAATAGATGAGTTGAACGGAAGGTCCTATTTCCTTACTGACCTGTTCTGGTCTGTACTTGTCCAACTGACGGCAGTTCTTTCTCCTCTTCTCTCAGGTTACCCCCACTATACTTCAGCGCCAAGATGCTGTGGATTCTTGTCGGAATGTCCTCAGTTGGTGTCCTGAGCCAACTTTTGTCTCAGTACCTGGGCTACAATCCCATGGCATCAGCAAAATCTATCCTTCCATTCTAAGCAGACGCTTTTTCCAGCAGAACCATTCTGGGCCAAGGATCTCGAGGAGACCTCTCCCATATGTTAATGTGATGGACTAATCCAACTACAGCCTTGTGTGGGCTCTCCTCTCCCAGCCAAAGTGTCTGGGGTTGTAGCTGTGCAGCAGACAGCCACAAGAACCCTCACCCTTGAAAACCCCACTCCCGTCATCACAGGTTTCCTTCACAGAATTGGCATGCTTCTGCGATCAGTGCAAAAACATGTAAAAGCAAATAAATTCGACAGATTTATTTTTAAAACATTTACTGCATGTAAATTATTTATTTTTAAATGCATACTATTCTGTTTTCCCCATTATGGCCTCATTTGGAGTATTGTGAACAGTTTTGTGCCTTCTATCTGAGAAAGGATGTGCTGACATTGGAGAGGGTTCAAAGCAGGTTCATAAGAATGACTCCAGGATTGGATGACTTATCAGATGAGGAGCATTTGAGGGCTCTGGGCCTCTACTCACTGGAATTCTGAAGAATGAGGGATGAATAATTGAAAACTATCGAATGTTGAAAGGCCTCGATAGAGTGGATGTGGAGAGGATGTTTCCTACGGTGGGGGAGTCCAAGGCCAGAATGGAGGGATGTCAAAAACCTGTGGAATGTGTTGCACAGATGACTGTGGAGGCCAAGTCATTGGGTATATTTAAGACACAGGCTGATAGATTCTTGCATAGTCAGGGTGTGAAGGGATACGGGGAAAAAGCAGGAGGCTGGGCCTGAGAGGGAAATAGCTCAGCCATGGTGAAATGGATGTTCAGGCTCAGTGGGCCAAATGGCCCAATTTTCCTCCTGTGTCTTATGGCCTAATTATAGAAAGGGTGTTGAGGCCTTAGAGGGGGAGCAGAAGGGTTCCTCTGGGATGTTGCCTGGATTAGAGGGCATCTGCTATAATAAGAAGTTGGACAAACTATGAGTGTTTTCTCTGGAGCGGCACAGGCTGAGGGGAGATCTGATAGAGGTCTATAAGGTAATGGGAGTCATAGATAGAGTAGACAGACAGTGTCTTTTCCCCAGGGTTGAAATGTCTCATACCGGAGGGCATGCATTTAAGGTGAGAGGGGGTAAATTCAAAGGAGATGTGAGGGGCAAGTTTTTTTTACACACAGAGTAGTGGAATGAGCTGCCTGGGGTGGAGGTAGAGGCAGATACATTAGGGACTTCTGAAATACGTTTAGATAGGCACATGGAAGTGAGAAAATGGAAGGATATGGACATTGTGTAGGCAGAAGGGATTTGAATACTAATTTAAAAATCGCTGGTGAATGCAGCAGGCCAGGCAGCATCTCTAGGAAGAGGTACAGTCGACGTTTCGGGCCGAGCCCCTTCGTCAGGACTAAATGAAAGAAGAGCTAGTAAGAAATTTGAAAGTGGGACGGGGAGGGGGAGACCCAAAATGATAGGAGAAGACAGGAGGGGGAGGGTTGGAGCCAAGAGCTGGAAAGTTGATTGGCAAACGGGATATGAGAGGATCATGGGACGGGAGGCCTAGGGAGAAAGAAAGGGGGAGGGAGAAGCCCAGAGGATGGGAAATAAGGGATGGGGTACGAGGGTAAGGTGGGGCATTAGCGGAAGTTTGAGAAGTCAATGTTCATGCCATCAGGTTGGAGGCTACCCAGACAGAATATAAGGTGTTGTTCCTCCAACCTGAGTGTGGCTTCATCTTGACAGTAGAGGAGGCCATGGACAGACATATCAGAATGAGAATGGGATGTGGAATTAAAATGTGTGGCCACTGGGAGATCCTGCTTTCTCTGGCAGACAGAGCGTAGGTGTTCAGCAAAGCAGTCTCCCAGTCTGCGTCGGGTCTCGCCAATATACAGAAGGCTGCATCGGGAGCAGCGGACACAGTATATCACCCCAGCCGACTCACAGGTGAAGTGTACCTTATATTTCCTCTGGGTAGCCTCCAACCTGATGGCAGGTTAGTTGGGGAAAACTCTGAAAGATTCTGTGGGGACTCACTAGTCTATGACTGTTTTTAGAAAGTCCATAACAACCATGAGGTAGTCCTTCAGATCCACAGATGAATTCTTGAACACAGACCAGTCCGCTGACTCGAAGCAATCCCAGAGCCACTCCACTCCTCCGCCTCCCACGACCGCCTCTGGAGTTTTGCTCTTTAACCTCTGCTGTGTGTAGGTAGAAGGATAGCCAAGGGATCCGATTTCCCAAACTACTGTCAGCGTAAGGGACAGTAGCTATAGGGAACCATAGTATAACAGTGGTCTGGTGTGTTAGGATCTCTGGTTTTACAGGTTGCGACAGGTTACATACAAGTAATTGGGCAGCAATTTCTTCAACCAAGCCCAAATAAAATTCCTGACCATGAAATAAAATCCATCGGAGAACTGTTTCTTGTTTGGTGACGGCATCATCCAGTATTTCAAGCGCTTCATTCTAGTTGGATGCTGGCGGTATTTCAGGGTTACAGAAAATTCTCTCAGTAAAGAAATAGTTGACATTTAATAGTTGGGTGTTCCAGGTCGCGGGAACGTGAGTACAACAAAATTGCCATATTGGAGAGCCACAGAGAGTTTATCATGAAACACACCCCAAAATGGGTGGCCCACCTGATCTGAAACTGGACAGGTTTGGCTAGACTGCTCCACTCCCCTCAAGCGTGTCTACAGGCTGAGAGACCTGCCAAACAGAGCAGGTGTCTGTGGGAACTTTACCCATGTCCTGCCCTTAAACAAGACTTATTCACATCTGGATATGTTATACAAGGATGTTGCTGGGACTTGAGGACCTAAGCTATAGAGAAGGGTTGAATATATTAAGACTTTGCCTCCCAAAGATTAGGAGAATGAGGGGAGATTTGATAGAGGTAAACAAAATTATGAGGGGTATAGACAAGGTACATGCAAGCAGGCTTTTTTCCACTGAGATTGGGTGAGACTAGAACTAGAGGTCATGGGCTAAGGGTGAAAGGTGAAATATTTAAGGTGACCCTGGGGTGGAACTTCACTCAGAAGGTGGTGAGAATATGGAATGAGCCGCCAACAGAAGAGGTGGATGTGAGTTTGACAGCAACACTTAAGAGAAATTTGGATAGGCATATGGATGGGAGGGTATGAAGGACTATGGTCTGGGTGCAGGTCGATGAGCTAGGCTGAATAGATCGAAATGGACTGGATGGGCCCAAGGCCCTGTTTTGGTGCTATGACTCCATGGCCCACTCAGCATAGCCCAGAATGCCTGTCTGATGCGTTTTTCTGAAATGGCTCCCAAACCAATGGCATCATCTACACACGCTGTTGGAGCAGTGCAGCCGGGATAATCCACACAGCCAACACACTTTTCGTCCCTCTTCCCTCCGGGAGAAGGCTCAGGAGCTTGAAGACTCCTACGGCCAGATTTGGGAACAGCTTCTTTCCAACTGTGATAAAACTGCTGAACGGATCCTGACCCGGATCTGGGCCGTACCCTCCAAATATCCGGACCTGCCTCTCGGTTTTTTTTGCACTACCTTACTTTCTCTTTTCTATTTCCTATTTATGATTTATAATTTAAATGTTTAATATTTACTATCGATTTGTAACCCAGGGAGCGCGAAGCGCAGAATCAAATATCGCTGTGATGATTGTACGTTCTAGTATCAATTGGTTGGCGACAGTAAAATAATGTAAAGTAAAAGAGAATCAGAATTAGAATCTGTTTAATATCACTGGTATATGTTGTGAACTGCGTTGTTCTGCGGCAGGGGTAGGATGTATATAATTAAATCAGTAGCACATCAATCCATGTGTATTTTGTAACTATTGAGGTGGTTGTGGTAAACCATATATATGTTGTAACTGGGTTAACTGTCTGGACACGCCCCTCTGCTGACTTCCCCTGTGGCTCCTCCCACAGAGCCCTGAATAAAGGTGTTCGCCTTGCCCCTCCCCCTCAGACCAGGGGCAGACACTCAGCATGGAAGTCGTATTGTACAGCGAATAAAAGCCTTTCAGTATTTACCCTACTTCAGTCTTTTGGAATTATTGAAGGAGCTTCAATGGCGTTTGTGGGTTCATTGTCCATTCAGAAATCTGATGGTGGACGGGAAGAAACCATTCCGGAATCATTGCCTGTGTGTCTTCAGGCTCCTGTACCTCCTCCCTGATGGCAGTAGAGGGAAGAGAGCATGTTCTGGATGAGGGCGGTCCTTAATGATGGATGCCACCTTTTTGAGTCATTACCTTTTGAAGGTGTCCTCTGTGATGGGGTGGCTAGTGCCCATGATGGAGCTGGTTAATGGAATCTGTGAGCTGTACACTATCGAAACCTGAGATCAATGACCAGCCCTTTGTTGCCTCTGGCTTCAAATCAAAGAACTACTGTACCCTCAAATGAAGAAGTTCTCAGAAGAACCCAAGCAGTTCGATCACTCATACCAACAATAAGAGAAAGTCAACTCAGATTCCTAGGACACATCATGCGGAAAGATGAACTGGAAAAACTCATACTCTCTGGAAAGATTGAGGGGAGCAAACCTAGAGGAAGACCTCGGCTTATGTACATCAAAAGCATAGCCAGGTGGCTACACATCGAGGAAATGGAAGTCATCCAAAAAACGAGGGATAGATCTATATGGAAAACCATGGTCACCAAAGTCCGCATCGGGTATGGTAACGAGACAGCAGACAGACAGACTGTACCCTCCTCAGTGAGAGTGAGACATCCGTTGGTTACAGTTCTGTGATGTCATGGGTCGAGCTGTGTGACACCATGGCAGTTGTGATGTCATACATGATGTCAGACCAGATACCAGGAGCAATGAGCACCCTTGAGAGTCTTCACCCAGCCTCCCCTCACTTCTCACACACACACACACACACACACACACACACACACACAAACGCACACTCACACGCACACGCACACTCACACACAAACACACACGCACACGCGCACACACACACACTCACACACACACACACACACACACACACACACACACACACACACACACACACACACACACACACACACTCTGTCCCACCAGCCATGACATGGTTAATGCTCCTTCGCTAATCCACAGGAACAGCAGATGAGCAGGCCAGGTAGAGACTTCATCTTTCTTCTATGCTTTTATGTATGTGAGAATTCATTCTCAGGAGCACAGATAATTTACAGCTGAGACACAGAGTGAAGCTCCCTCCACCCCGTCCCACCACACGCTCTAGGGGGTCAGACACAGGGTGAAGTTCTGTCTACACTGTCCCATCAGTTTAATGCAAAGTGATGAAACTGGTGACCATGTTGCTAGGCTGTAGTGATTAGGGTTGCACCACTTGGTTCAAGATCCAAGTGATTGAAGTGAATGTGTCAATAGTTCAATTTAATATCAGAGAATGTGTACAGTAGACAACCTGAAACCCTTACTCTTCACAGACATCCATGAGACAGAAGAGTCTGTGTGAGTCTGTGTGTGTATATATGTGGGTGGGTGCCTCGATGGGTAGGAAGGAGGTAAGGTGAGTGGGTGGGAGTGAGGGAGGAACAGGGCTTGTTTTGCTGCTTGCTGTGTTCTGTGTTGTTCTGCTGAACATTGTGGGTATGTTATGTTGGTGCTGGAATCAGTGGTGACACCTGCCCCCAGCACATCCCTACATTATGATGGCTGTTAGTGCCAATAACACACAGCTCAAGCCAACAGCAATATTGAGGAGAGTACTTTGCAGACCAGAAGAACAAAACAAGATATTGGACAACATCAATGTGGTCTACAAAATCCAACGCAGAGACTGCTGCAAATACTACAGTGGCCAGACTGGGAGAAAATTATCCACAAGGATCCGTGGATATCAACTGGCTGTAAAGTGGCATGACCAACTCTCCCTAGTCTCTACCCATGAAGATGGATTCAGCTGGGCATCAGTAAAAGACATGGCACAAGCGAACACGTGATGTACAAGATAGTTCCTAGAAGCGTGATTTCCGCGAACAATTCTGTAAACAAACACGTAGACCTCAATCCTATTTATGAGGAGATGCAGGCAAAATTCCTGACCACAACGCACCAAGTTCACCACACAACCAATCAGCGTTGAGATTTCCTCCCGCCATCACAAATGAGTTTCCAGAATGAGGTCCAATCAGCTGATTGAAAAATATATAAAGACCGAGCATTTGGAGGACCCACCAGAATCAACAGCGATGTCTCCTCGTCCATTACAACCATAACGTGGGAAACTATGGAATAGGATGTGGAAACTATAGAAAGGGTGCAGAGGAGATTTACAAGGACATTGCCTGGACTGGGGAGCATGCCTTATGAGAATAGGTTGAGTGAACTCAGCCTTTTCTCCCTGGAGCGACAGAGGATGAGAGGTGACCTGATAGAGGTGTATAAGATGATGAGGGGCATTGATCATGTGGTGACTCTCATAGCTCTCTGGACTATTCCTCTTCTCACGCTGTCTCTTGCAAAAATGCCATCCCCTTCTCACAATTCCTCCGTCTCTGCCGCATCTGCTCTCAGGATGAGGCTTTTCATTCTAGGACGAGGGAGGTGTCCTCCTTTTTTAAAGAAAGGGGCTTCCCTTCCTCCACCATCAACTCTGCTCTCAAACACATCTCCCCCATTTCACGTACATCTGCTCTCACTCCATCCTCCTGCCACCCCACTAGGAATAGGGTTCCCCTTGTCCTCACCTACCACCCCACCAGCATCCGGGTCCAACATATAATTCTTCGTAACTTCTGCCACCTCCAACAGGATCCCACCATTAAGCACATCTTTCCCACCCCCACCCCCACTTTCTGCAGGGATCGCTCCCTACATGATTCCCTTGTCCATTCATCATCCCCATCCCTCCCCACCAATCTCCATCCTGGCACTTATCCTTGTAAGCGGAACAAGTGCTACACATGCCTTACACTTCCTCCCTCACTACCATTCAGGGCCCCAGACAATCCTTCCAGGTGAGGCGACACTTCACCTGTGAGTCGACTGGGGTGAAATACTGTGTCCGGTGCTCCCGATGTGGCCTTCTATACATTGGCGAGACCCAACACAGACTGGGAGACCGCTTTGCTGAACATCTACGCTCTGTCCGCCAGAGAAAGCAGGATCTCCCAGTGGCCACACATTTTAATTCCATGTCCCATTCCCATTCTGATATGTCTATCCACGGCCTCCTCTACTGTAAAGATGAAGCCACACTCAGGTTGGAGGAACTACACCTTATATTCCGTCTGGGTAGCCTCCAACCTGATGCATGTGAAGCACCTACAATTACTCCAAAAGACTGAGGTTTGGTAAAATACTGAAAGGCTTTTATTCGCTGTACAATACGACCTCCACAGTGAGTGTCTGCCCCTGGACTGAGGGGGAGGGGCAAGGCGAACACCTTTATACAGGACTCTGTGGGAGGAGCCACAGGGGCAGTCAGCAGAGGTGTGTGTCCAGACAGGTAACCGAGTTACAACATATATACATGGTTTACCACATTCACCCCTCCTTTTTTTAAAAAGAGTCCCGTGGGGTGAAGTGACTGACAATATTTACAAGAAGTATATTTACAGGTTAAGTCTATCAGGCGGTCGAGTCTGTCGCTGTGATCGACGTAGCACCGGCGGTGATTGCACCGGCGATGGCGGTTGTGCTGGCTCCGGCCTGACTTCAGGTGCCAGCACGTTAGGCATCGGTAATCCCTCGTGCGTGTGCGTCACGCCCGGTATGGGAGTGTCGTGTGGTGTCTGTATAGGGTTTGGGGTGCACGGTGTCTCGTAGGTACATACATTGGTGGGTACGGGGTCAATGGTCACCACGGAGTGTTCAGGGTAGGGGCCCGGAGCTCCTGCGGGCGCCAGGTCGCGGATGAAGACTGTGTCCTCCCGCCCATCAGGTAAAACCACGTAGGCATACTGGGGGTTCGCATGAAGTAAGTGAACCCCCTCCACCATCGGGGAGTATTTATTGCTCCTCGCATGTTTCCGGAGCAGCACTGGCCCCAGGGACGTCAGCCAAGATGGTAGGGTGGTTCCAGTGGTCGATTTTCGGGGAAAAGAAAAGAGCCGCTCATGAGGGGTGGCATTGGTGGCCGTGCATAACAGGGAGCGGATGGAGTGGAGTGTCTCGGGAAGGACCGCCTGCCAGCGGGAGACCGGCAGTCCCTTGGACCTGAGGGCTAAGAGTGTGGCTTTCCACACTGTGCCATTCTCCTTCTCTACCTGTCCATTCCCCCGGGGATTATAGCTCACGGTCCTACTGGTTGCAATTCCCCTAGCCAGTAGATATTGGCGCAGCTCATCACTCATAAACAAGGACCCTCTGTCACTGTGGATATAGCATGGGTATCCGAACAGAGTGAAGAGCTTGCGCAGGGCTTTTATAACTGACATGGTAGTGGTGTCGGGGCAGGGGATGGCGAAGGGGAACCGCGAGTACTCGTCAATTACGTTAAGAAAGTACACATTGCGGTCGGTGGAGGGAAGGGGGCCCTTAAAGTCAACACTCAGTCGCTCAAAGGGGCGGCTGGCCTTGATGAGTGGTGCCCTTTCGGGTCGGTAGAAGTGCGGTTTGCACTCTGCGCAGACTTGGCAGTCCCTGGTCATCATCCTGATCTCCTCAAGGGAGTAAGGCAGGTTCCGGGCTTTCACGAAGTGGAAAAGCCGGGTGACTCCCGGGTGGCAAAGGTCTACATATAGGGCGTATAGCCGGTCGATCTGCGCGCTGGCGCATGTTCCCCGGGATAGGGCATCGGAGGGCTCGTTGAGCTTCCCAGGCCTGTACATGATGTCATAGTTGTAGGTGGAGAGTTCGATTCTCCACCTCAGAATTTTATCATTTTTGATTTTGCTCCGCTGCTGATTATTAAACATGAATGCGACTGAGCGCTGGTCAGTTAGCAGGGTGAACCTTTTGCCGGCAAGATAGTGCCTCCAGTGCCTTATAGCTTCCACTATGGCCTGGGCCTCTTTCTCTACCGCAGAGTGCCGAATTTCAGGGCCTTGAAGGGTACGGGAGAAGAACACCACTGGTCTTCCCACCTGATTGAGGGTAGCAGCCAGCGCAAAGTCGGAGGCGTCACTCTCTACTTGGAAGGGAATAGCCTCACCCACCGCATGCATTGCTGCTTTGGCAATGTCCCCTTTTATGCAGTTGAAGGCCGTGGGGGCCTCGGCTGAGAGGGGGAATGTGGTGGACTTGACCAGGGGGCAGGCCTTGTCTGCATAGTTAGAGACCCACTGGGCGTAATATGAACAGAAGCCCAGGCACCTTTAGAGGGCTCTGAGGGTATTGGGAAGAGGGAGTTCCAACAAGGGGCGCATACGGTCGGGGTCAGGGCCAATCACTCCATTCTCCACGACACACCCAAGGATAGCAAGTCGGGTGGTCCCAAATACACACTTGTCCTTGCTATAGGTGAGGTTGAAAGATTTGGCCGCTTGGAGAAATTTTTGGAGGTTGTTGTCGTGACCGCAGATGGTGATGTTATCCAGATATGGGAACGTGGCCTTCAGTTGGCACTGGTCCACCATCCGGTCCATTGCCCTCTGGAAGACAGATACACCATTTGTGACACCAAAGGGGACGCGCAGGAATTGATAAAGCCTGCCGTCCGCCTCGAAGGCAGTGTAAGGGCGGTCCTCCTGGCGGATAGGGAGCTGATGGTAAGCGGATTTTAGGTCTATGGTCGAATACACCTTGTACTGTGCTATCTGATTGACAATATCCGCGATGCAGGGTAGAGGGTACGCGTCGAGCTGCGTGAACCTATTGATGGTCTGGCTATAGTCCATGACCATCCTATTCTTCTCCCCGTTCCGAACAACCACCACCTGCGCCCTCCAAGGACTTGTGCTTGCCTCAATGACCCCCTCCCTGAGCAGCCGCTGCACCTCCGACTTAATGAAAGCTCTGTCCCCCGCGCTGTACCTCATGCTTTTAGTTGCCACGGGTTTACAGTCGGGGGTCAGGTTGGCGAACAGCGGTGGGGGAGGGATCCTGAGGGTGGAGAGGCCGCAAGTGGTGTGGGTAGTGTGGCAGTTGGCATGATGTTGGGTGGGATGCGTGGGTCGGTGTGTGTGTGTGTGGTCAGTAGCGGGGTACGTGACATATCTCTACAAAACAAGGGATTTATGACAGTAATTGGCGGGAGGGGCCCATCATACTTCATTGTCACGCTTTCAGGTGGCTCTGGAAGTCCAACCCCAACAGCACAGGGGCACACAGTTGAGGCAAGACCAGTAACGTAAAGTCCCAATATTCTGTGCCCTGCACCACTAGCGTCGCTACACAACCCCCCCGGATGTCTGTTGTATGCGACCTGGAGGCCATGGTGACCCTCCGACTTACCGGCCGTATCATGAGTCCACAATGCTGCACCGTGGCCGGGTGGATAAAATTCTCCGTGCTGCCTGTGTCAAACAGGCAGCTTGTCCTGTGCCCCTCCACCGGGATGTCCATCATTGACCTTGCGAGCTGGTGGGGAGCACTTTGGTCGAGGGTCACGGAAGCCAGGGTGGGGTCGCTGTCTTGGTCCGGTGCGGTGGGGTGGCCCGTGAGCACCCATTGGTCGTAGGTGGTGGGAGGTGGCGCCGACCAAGATGGCCGCCCCTATGTCTCGCACGTGATGGTGGCGTGCAGGGAAGATGGCGACCCCCACGTCTCGCACATGGTGGCAATGTGCAGGGAAGATGGCGGCAGGGAAGATGGCGGCCCCCATGTATCACACGTGGTGGTGGCGTGCAGGGAAGATGGCCGCCCCTATGTCTCGCACGTGGTGGTGGCGTGCAGGGAAGATGGCAGCCCCCATGTATCACATGTGGTGGCAGTGTGCAGGGAAGATGGCGACCCCACGTCTCGCACATGGTGGCAGTGTGCAGGGAAGATGGCGACCCCACGTCTCGCACGCAGCGCTGCTCGATCGCGCTCGCGGTTTTGATTTACAGACCTTGGCGAAGTGGCCCTTCTTTCCGCAGCTGGAACAGGTAGCTTGTTGGGCCGCGCAGCGTTTCCGGGGGTGCTTCTCCAGTCCGCAGAAGTAGCACTTCGCGGACTCACAACTGGCTGCAGCCGAGGTCGATTCGCCGGCGGGTTGCGGGGTCTGCGGCGCCCACGAGGCCATCGGGGGATCGCGTGCCTGGAGAGCCTCGGAGTTATGCAGAGCGGCCTCCAACGTATCAGCCAGCTCCATCGCTGAACTTAGGGTAAGATCGGCTTTTTCCAGCAGCCGCTGGCGCACGTACACTGACCTGGTCCCCGTGACGAAGGCGTCCCTCACTAGGAGTTCTGCATGCTGCGCCGCCGTCAGCTCCTGGCAATTGCAGGCCCGCACAAGTGTCTGTAGGGCCTGGACAAACTCAGCACTCAATTCCCCGGGGCGTTGTTGCCGTGTCGCTAAACGGTGCCGAGCATAGACGCTGTTTATCGGCCGCAGGTATTGTCTTTTGAGTGCGTTCATTGCACCGTCGTAGTTCGGCTGGTCTCTGATCAGCAAATAAACCCGTGGACTGACCCTGGAGAGTAGAACTCTGCGCTTCGCTAACGGGTCGGTCACTTTAATCTCCTCTAGATACGCTTCGAAGCAGGCCAGCCAGAGTTCGAAAGCGTTTCCAGCGTCAGGCATTTGCGGATCGAGATCTAATTTTTCTAGTCTCAGGGCCTGTTCCATGTTTTAAAACGTACAGCGAATAAAATTAAAGCACCTTCAATTACTCCAAAAGACTGAGGTTTGGTAAAATACTGAAAGGCTTTTATTTGCTGTACAATACGACCTCCACAGTGAGTGTCTGCCCCCGGACTGAGGGGAAGGGGCAAGGAGAAACACCTTTATACAGGACTCTGTGGGAGGAGCCACAGGGGCAGTCAGCAGAGGGGTGTGTCCAGACAGGTAACCGAGTTACAACATATATACATGGTTTACCACAGCATGAACATCGACTTCTCAAACTTCCGCTAATGCCCCACCTCCCCCTCGTACCCCATCTGTTATTTATTTATATACACACATTCTTTTTCTCTCTCTCCTTTTTCTCCCTCTGTTCCTCTCACTATACCCCTTGCCCATCCTTTGGGTCTCCCCCCCGCCTTGTCTTTCTTCCCGGACCTCCTGTCCCATGATCCTCTCGTATCCCCTTTTGCCAATCACCTGTCCACCTCTTGGCTCCATCCCTCCCCCTCCTGTCTTCTCCTATCATTTCGGATCTCCCCCTCCCCCTCCCACTTTCAAATCCCTTACTGACTCTTCCTTCAGTTAGTCCTGACGAAGGGTCTCGGCCTGAAACATCGACTGTACCTCTTCCTAGAGATGTTACCTGGCCTGCTGCGTTCACCAGCAACTTTTATGTGTGATGTGGATAGTCAGAGGCTTTTTTGAAATGGCTAACACGAGAGGGCACAGTTTTAAGGTGTTTGGAAGTAAGTACAGAGGAGATGTCAGGGTTAAGATTTTTACGCAGAGAGTGGTGAGTGTGTGAGATGGGCTGCCAGCGACAGTGGTGGAGGAGGATACGATAGGGTCCAGTTTCCTTCCACAGTCCAAAAACGTATGGGTAGTAAGTTAACTGGTCTTTATAAATCGCCCCGTGATTAGAAACATAGAAACATAGAGAACCTACAGCACAATACAAACCCTTCGGCCCACAAAGCTGTGCCAAATGTGTCCTTAACTTAGAAATTACCGAGAGTTACCCATAACCCTCTATTTTTCTAAGCTCCATATACCTATCCAGGAGTCTCTTAAAAGACCCTCTCGTATCCGCCTCCACCACTGTTGCCAGCAGCCCATTCCACGCACTCACCACTCTCTGCATAAAAAACTTACCCCTGACATCTCCACTGTACCTGCTTCCAAGCACCTTAAAACTGTGCCCTCTCGTCCTAGCCATTTGAGCCCTGGGGAAAAGCCTTTAACTATCCACAAGATCAATGCCTCTCATTATCTTGTACACCTCTATCAGGTCACCTCTCATCCTCCGTCACTCCAAGGGTAAAAGGCCAAGTTCACTCAACTTATTCTCATAAGGTATGCTCCCCAATCCAGGCAACATCCTTGTAAATCTCCTCTGCACCCTCTCTATGGTTTCCACATCCTTCCTGTACTGAGGCAACCAGAACTGAGCACAGTACTCCAAGTGGGGTCTGACCAGGGTCCTATAGAGCTGCAACATTACCTCTTGGTTCTTAAACGCAATCTCTCAGGATCTTCGCCATCAACTTACCAACCACAGAAGTAAGACTCACTGATCTATAATTTCTCTACTCCCTTTCTTGAATAAGGGAGCAACATCCACAACCACCGCCCCCCAATCCTCCGGAACCTCTCCCGTCCCCATTGATGATGCAAAGATCATTACCAGAGGCTCAGCAATCTCCACAGTAGCCTGGGGTACATCTCGCCTGGTCCCAGTGACTTATCCAACTTGATGCTTTCCAAAAGCTCCAGCACATCCTTTTTCTTAATATCTACATGCTCAAGCTTTTCAATCCGCTGTAAGTCATCCATACAATCACCAAGATCCTTTTCCACAGTGAATACTGAAGCAAGGTATTCATTAAGTACCTCTGCTATCTCCTCTGGTTCCATACACACTTTTTCACTGTCACACTTGATTGGTCCTATTCTCTCACATCTTATCCTCTTGCTCTTCACATACTTGTAAAATGCCTTGGAGTTTTCCTTAATCCTGTCCGCCAAGGCCTTGAAATGGCCCCTTCTGGCTCTCTTAATTTCATTCTTAAGCTCCTTCCTGCTAACCTTATAATCTTCTAGATCTCCATCATTACCTAGTTTTTTGAACCTTTCATAAGCTTTTCTTTTCTTCTTGACTAGATTTACAACAGCCTTTATACACCACAGTTTCTGTACCATCCTTTCCCTGTCTAATTGGAACGTACCTACTCAGAACCCCATGCAAATATCCCTTGAACGTTTGCCACATTTCTTCCATACATTTCCCTGAGAACATCTGTTTCCAATTTATGCTTCCAAGTTCCTGCCTGATAGTTCCCCTTACTCCAATTAAAGCGGTGGTTAGCCGGATAGAGCTGCTTGTTGGAGTGGCAGGACCTGTTCCATGCCGTATCATTAAATAAAATACTACTTGTGCTTATGATGAAAAACCCTGGGATATTATGTTGAAGTTGTATAAGACGGTAGTGAGGCCAAATTTGGAGTATTGTGTGCAGTTCTGGTCACCTGCCTTGGAAAGATTAGATTAGATTAGATTAGGGTATGAAGAAACGCAGTCCTCTTTTATTGTCATTTAGTAACGCATGCATTAAGAAATGAAACAATAAGATGTCAATAAGATTGAAAGAATGCAGAGAAAATGTACAAGTGTGTTGCCGGACTTGAGGACCTGAGTTATAGGGGAAGATTGAGTAGGTTAGAACTTTAGTCCATGAAGTGTAGGAGAATGAGGGGAGATTTAATGGAGATTTACAAAATTATGAGGGGTATAGATGGGGTAAATGCAAGCAGGATTTTTCCACTGGGCTTGGGTGAGATTAAAACTAGTCCTGCTGAAAGGTTACGTCTTGAAATGTCGACTTTACTTTTTTCCATAGATGCTGCCTGGCCTGCTGAGTTCCTCCAGCATTTTGCGTATATTACTCGGATTTCCAGCATCTGCAGATTTTCTCTTGTTTGTGCTAAAACTAGAAGTCATGGATTAAGGGTGAAAGGAGAAATGTTTAAGGGGAATCTGAGGGGAAATTTCTTCACCCGGAGGGTGGTGTGAGTGTGGAACGAGCTGCCAGTGGCAGTGGTGGATGTGGGGTCAATTTCAACATTTAAGAGAAATTTGGATAGGTACATGGATGGGAGGGGTGTGGTCTGGGTGCAGGTCGATGGGACTAGGTAGATTGATGGTTTGGCACAGACTAGATGGGCTGAAGGACTTGTTTCTGAATTGTAGCGTTCTATGACTCTATAACTCAACTTTGGGTTTTCAATTAAAAACATTTTTGCAGCAACATCACAGGCACAAAGATACATTCAACGGGGAATATTCCTGAGACCCTCCATTGGTTGGCGTCAGCCATAGATATTGCATTCCAGCTGTCTACATGATACACAAGCCAGGACAGTACGATATGGAGAGCGAGCTGTTGCCCAGGCAGCAGGCTTCCCCTCTCCACGCAGCCGATGAATCCAAAGGAACGGTAGAGACCGATACAATTTGGCACCAGCAGTGTTGCAGGAGTTGCCTGTCAGCGTTGAACTCAATGTAGGACTGCCTCAGCGACTCCAACTCCAGAATTTCCCTCGCAGTTTACTCCCAAGGCTTTCCCCATGAATGGGTGTAGCCACAAGGCAGTGGTTTGAGATCAGAGTTTCCTTTCTCCAAGATGAACTGCTGGGCATAGCTGATGCCTGAAACGACTGGTGTTAAGGCACCAGTAGCCCGCAGCTGTTCCTTCTCCTGTCAGTAGCTACTAAGGCCAGGAGCTGGACCTGTTTGTCGTGGGCTATTTGAGACACACACCATTGGGAGCATTTAATAGGTAGTGGGAGCTTATCCCCACTATCACCCCCAGCTTTAAAAATCTAAGAAACCAGAATATAAATCTGAATAGAATCAGAATCAGGTTTTACATCACAGGCAGATGTTGTGAAATTTGCCAGCTTAGTGGCAGCAGTGCAATGCAATACTTGATAATATAGAAAAGAAAGGTACATCAAGAACAGTAAATATATATGATGTATAGTCCCTATAAAAAGTATTCACCCACCCATCCTTGAAAGTTTTCATGTTTTATTGTTTTACAACATTGAATCACAATGGATTTAATTTGGCTTTTTTGACACTGATCAACAGAAAAAAGTTCTTTCATGTCAAAGTGAAAACAGATCTCTACCAAGTGATCAAAATTGATTACAAATATAGAACACAAAATAATTGCATAAGTATTCACCCCCCTTGATATGACACACCAAATTATCACTGGTGCACATAATTAGTTAAATGGAGATCACTGTGTGCAGTCAAGGTGTTTCAGTTGATTGTAGTGAAAATACACCTGTATCTGGAAGGTCCAGCTGCTGGTGAGTCAGTATCCTGGCAAAACTACACCATGAAGACAAAACAACACTCCAAGCAACTCTGCAAAAGGTTTATTGAAAAGCACAAGTCAGGAGATGGATATAAGAAAATTTCCAAGTCACTGAATATCCCCTGGAGTACAGTTAAATCAATCATCAAGAAATGGAAAGAGTATGGCACAGCTGTAAATCTGCCCAGAGCAGCCCGTCCTCAAAAACTGAGTGACCGTGCAAGAAGGGGACTAGTGAGGGAGGCCACCAACTCTGGAGGAGTTACAAGCTTCAGTGGCTGAGATGGGAGAGACTGCACATACAACTGTTGCCCGGGTGCTTCACCAGTCACAGCATTATGGGAGAGTGGCAAAGAGAAAGCCACTGTTGAAAAAATCTCACATGAAATCTCAGCTAGAGTTTTCCAGAAGACATGTGGGAGACTCTAAAGTCAGCTGGAAGAAGATTCTGTTATGAAAAAACCAAAATTGAGCTTTTTGGTCATCAGACTAAATGCAGTTTGGGGTAAGCCAAACAGTGCACATCATCAAAAACACACCATTTCTACTGTGAGGTATAGTGGAGGCTGCATCATGCTGTGGGGGTTTTTCACTGCAGCAGGCCTTGGAAGGCTTGTGATAGTAGAGAGTAAAATGAATGCAGCAAAATACAGGGAAATCCTGAAGGAAAATCTGATGCAATCTGCAAGAGAACTGTGACTTGGGAGAAGATTTCTTTTCCAGCAAGACAATGACCCCAAGCATAACTTAGCCAAAGGTACAGAGGAATGGCTTAAAAACAACAAAGTTAATGTCCTGGAGTGGCCAGATCAGAACCCAGACCTCAATCCAATTGAGAATTTGTGGCTGGACCTGAAAAGGGCTGTTCACTCACCATCGCCATGAAATCTTGAAGGAGCTTGAGCAGTTTTGTAAAGAATGGGGAAAAATTGGTGCCCAGATGTGCAAAGCTGATAGAGACGTATCCTCACAGACTCAAGGCTGTAATTGCTGCCAAAGATGCATCTGCTAAATACTGACTTGAAAGGGTTGAACTCTTAAATCAATTATTTTGTGTTTTATATTTGTAATTCAGACCAATTTGTAGAAATTTGTTTTCACTTTGAATCGAAAAAGTCTTTAATAATGGCTGCTGCCTTTAGAAATCTATTTATACCTCTTGTGAGAGGGTGCACAGGAGATTTACCAGGATGCTACCTGGATTAGAGAGCGTGTTTTATGAGAATAGGTTGAGTGAGTTAGAGCTTTTCTCTCTGTAGTGAAGGAGGGTGAGAGGTGACTTGAGAGATGTGTACAAGATAAGGGGACAGCTAGATACTTTCTTCCATGGTGTAACTTGCTAATATGAGGGGGCATAATTTTAATGTGATTGGAGGAAAATATGGAGAGGTATGTCAGAGGTAGGTTTTTACACAGAGGGTGGTGGGTGTGTGGGACACACTGCCTGGGGTGCTGATAGAGGCAGATACATTGGGGATTTTTAAGAGACTCTTAGATAGAAATATGGATGATAGAAAAATGGAGGGTTATGTGGGAGGGAAGGGTTAGATTGATCTTGGAGTAGGATAAAAGCTCAGCGCATCATCATGGGCCAAAGGTCCTGTACCGTACTGAACTGTTAGATGGTCTACGTTTAATATCACAGGCACATAGGTACAGTCAACACACAGAAGATACGTAAAAATATACCATCATACATAAATTGTACAGTGACATGGTAGAATAGTGGTTAGCGTAATGCTTTCAGTGCCAGTGATCGCTGTCGGGGTTCAAGATTATGGATGATGCTGGAACCAAGGGGTTGATATTTCTAAGGAGGGTGGCATTGATATTTTATTATATAGGCATCCATTAGTCTCATGAGACCATGGATTTGCGCCTTGGAAGGTTTCCAGGACACAGTTGCCCATGCTGCAAGTCTCCCTTCTCCACGCCACTGATGTTGTCCAAGGGAAGGGCATTAGGATCCATACAGCTTGGCACCGGTGTCGTCGCAGAGCAATGTGTGGTTAAGTGCCTTGCTCAAGGACACACACGCTGCCTCAGCCAAGGCTCGAACCAGCGACCTTCAATTCACTAGACGAACACCTTAACCACTTGGCCACGCTATATTATTAGCGGTTAGCATAACACTGTTACAGTATCTGCAATCACCCGATTCCTGCCACTGTCTATAAAGAGTTTATATGTTCTCCCTGTGTTCACATGGATCTCTTTCTATATTCCAAAGACATACGGGTTAGGGTTAGTGAGTTGTGGGCGTGCTGTGTTGGTGCTGGAAGTGTGGTGACACTTGCAGTCTGCTCCCAGCACATCCTTGACTGTGTTGGTCACTAACACAAATGACACATCTTGATGTACATGTCACCAATAAAGCTAATCTTTCTTAAAATTCTCCAATGTTTACTTGTGTAGTTCCGTCAAATGGAAAGGCTGATCTACAAAATTAGAAGATTCCGTAGAAAGATTAAGACTTTTTTTGAGCATCACCCTCTGCCTTGCAGATGCAAGTTTCACCCCAGGAAGAGTCCTGCTCGGAGACATGCTCCAGTCTCCTCCCTCTACCTGTTGGATTATGACCGCAGGATCGCTGAGTTGGGGTTGGAGCATGAGCCCCCGGTCATGCAGATCTCCGGACAAAGGTTCAGTTTCAGGAAGGGCCGGTGGGTTCCTCAGCTCCAGGGGGGTTTCTTCCATTCCAACCAGGGTGAACTGCTGAGGGGTATCCGGGAGAAGAACAAGGTTCTCCAGGAGCAGAACAACATGCTGCAGCTGAGGCTGGAACTGACTATGGACATGCTAACTGAGGCCACCGCCAATCTCATCATGCTGGAGGACAAGGAGGAGAACACCGAGGAAGAGCAGGTGAACAAAGAGGAAGGGGAAGAGGAAGAAGAGGAGGTGGAGATAAAGAAAGAGGAGGAGTTGGTGGAGAAAAAGGAGAAGAAAGTAAGTCTAAAGAAAATTCCACACCAATACGAGCTGGATTTGGATTCTGAAGCCCTGGAAACTGCTGAGTTGCTGTATCCTACCCTAACCACAGATAGGTACTTAGAAGATGAGGATGACCTCTCTGCAGAGGTGACCCCCAAGTTTGCCACTAAGAGGCGTCAAGGAGAGACCAAGCCCAAAGTCTGCCCAATGAGACGGGCATCACAAGCGAGGGCCAAGCTGAGGGCAAGTTTGTACAGCCTCCCGCCTGTGGGACCTGTGGTCCCAAAGTCGCCAAAGACCAAGTCCTCGCCAAAAGTTTGCAAGCTCGAGCTGGAACCAGAGCCGCAGCCCAGGACACCACGGCAACGTCGGCCTAGAGCCAGACCCAGGCTGGTCGAGGAATCAAATGGAACTTGTCCCTTGAAACGTCGATCCAGGATCTGACTCTCGCACAACCTGGTACTAGAACACGCCCTCTAATGGTAGGATGACTTACTGGTGAGACATTAACGTGTAGAGATGCTAAGTCTTCTCCTTTTTCACAACCTAAGGTGAACTAAGGGGCAATTAATGGTGATTTTTGAAATAAATTGTTTAATCACAGAGTAATAGAGTATGGATATTAAATACAAGAGATTCTGCAGATGCTAGAAATCCTGGTGAAGGGTCTCAGCCTAAAATGCTGAGTGTTTATTCCTCTCCATAGATGCTTTCTGACTTGCTGAGTTGCTTCAGCATTTTGAGTGTATTATTCATCCATCTAATAGTGTCGTAAATATAATGAGGTTGACGTCCACTGCTTCCCATTACATAAGATTTGAGATCCTAACTCTACCATTCATCATCATCATCAGGTGCCGTGCCCAGTTTGAGCTTTGACTGCCATGGCCCACACACTCCTGTTTCGGGTCAAGTGGATCAATTCATTGGTATTCATTTCCAGTTCTCTGGCTGCTGTCTCCATCATCATTTGTCTTTGTCTTCCTCTTGCTTTCTTCCCTTCAAACTTTCCCATAATTACCGTGCATTCTAACTCCTCTTTCCTCATCACATGTCCAATGAAGTTACGTTGCCTTTTCATGATCTCATACATTATTTCTTTTTGTGTTTGCTCTGTTCATGACATCCTCATTAGATATTCATTTTGTCCATGATATTCTTTGCATCCTCCTCAAAAACCACATCTCTGCTGCTACAATTCATTTCCTCATGTTACTAGATATTGTCCAATATTCTGAGCCATATAACATAACTGGATAAACGTAACATTTCAGTACTCTGAGACGGGTTGCCATTCCTAGTTTAGTATTGGTCAGTATACTCTTCATTCTCATAAAGGTGTCTTTTGCCATCCCTATTCTTCTTTTGATGTCCAAGTCGCACCTGCCATCTGATATCACCCAGCTTCCTAAGTAGCAAAACACTACCATTAAGAAGAGTATAATGCCCTTGATGTCCACAACCCACAGCACCTTACAGCTAATGGTCCTTGTAAATTGTAGTTATTGTTTCAATAAATAGTGATGGCTGTCAACGCTAGTCCCATTCCGCAGGTTTGATCTATATCTCTCTAAACCTTTCCATTGACCTGTCCTCCTGTCTTTTAAATGTTGTTAATGTAGCTGCCTCAACCATTCCTCTGGCAGCTCCTTCCACAGTGATATCATCCTCTGGGTCAAAAAGTTGCCCCTCAAATTCCTATTAAATCTCTCCCCTCTCTCCTTAAACCTGTGCTCTCAAGCCCTTGATTCCTCAACCCTGGGTTCATTCAGCCTGTCTATGATGTGGAAGTGGGTAGAGCCCAGACCCAAAGCTCAACTGGAGGTCAAATATCCATCCACACGCCCATCACAGCCACTGGCCCTTCTGGCCCAATGAGCCCGTGCCGTCCAATTCCTCCCATGTAACCATTTAATCTACTAACCCGTATACCTCTGGAATGCCGGGGGAGCCAGAGCGTGGAAGAAACCCACACGGCTACAGGGAGAACGTACAAGACAGCAGTAGGAGTTGAACCCAGGTCGCTGATGCTGTAAAACATGATGCTAACGCTACACTACCTTGCTGCTTTTGTATGACACATTTTGTGTGTGTTAATATAGTACGGAAGGAGTTTATAAATCCCAACTCTTCTGTGCTGACTAAGGTTCCCATCTAAGCCGGTCCTACTTGCCTGAAATTGGTCCATGTCCACGTACCCGTACAAATGCCTTTTTGAACATCATAATTGCTCTGCAGCACAGGCAGCACAGTAGCATGGAGATTAGCGCAGTGTTTTTACAGCATGAATGATCACCACTGTCTGTAAGGAGTTTGAATCTTCTCCCCTTATATAAGTAGAGCAAAAAGAGAGCACAATTAGTGAGCCTTCATTGTCCCTTCAGAAATCTGATGGTGGAGGTGAAGAAGCTGTTCCTGAGATGTTGAAAGGCTCCTGTACCTCATCCTCGATGGTAGAAATGAGAAGAGGCCATGCCCTGGGTGGTGGGGCGCTTAATGATGGATGCCACCTTTTCGAGGCATTGCCTTTTGAAGATGTTCTTGAGGGTGGGGAGGCTAGTGCCCAAGATGGAGTCAGCTACACCTCTCGGCAGCTTTATCTGATTCTGCGCAGTGGCCCTGGTGATGGACAGGCCACTGTCCTGCAGGTGAACGTACCATCTCTAGAGAATAAAATTGAGGAACTCAGAGAAGATTGCTGTACCAGAGGGCCCTCAGAGACTGCTGTGAACTTTGCTTCACAGAAACATGGCTCGTCCCCACCATTTGGCTTGCAATGCTGCAGCCCGACGGCCTCACTATCCACCACAAACACAGGACAGCTGAGCCTGTTAAAGGCAGAGGGGGCAGATTAACTCATTGTGGTGCACAATCATGCTGGTTCTGCCTCAATTCTGCTCACTGACCCGGGACGCTCGGCAATCAAATGTTGTCCATTTTACCAGCTGAAGAAGTTTCCTGCCATCATCCTGTCAGAAGTATATATTCCACGTCTGGCCAGCGTCAGGCTCGGCAGAGGAGGAGCTGAGCACTGTAACCAGCAGGCATGAGACGGCATACTCTGATGTCTTCCCTGTCACTGCAGGAAATTTTAACCAGGCCAGCCTGAAGAAATCTCTGAATTACTACTGCCAACATTTCAACTGTGGAACCAGAGAAGGCAGCAGGCTTGTCCGCTCTTACGGCACCACTAAGAAATGCTTTGTCGGAGTGGGTCTTTGTTAGAGTAGTCCGGCTTTGGCTCAACAGGCTTGGGTGAGAACAGGCCTGAGCGAGCACAGGTGGAGGTTCTAAGTAAGTAAGACAGTTTCTAGTTTCTCACCACTTTGAATGTTTCCGTCAGTTAGCTTCCAAAAGCTGATCCAGTCTATATTTGCAGTTGGTCTGTGTATAAACATTATCTGGTTATGCACTGGTCTCACTTCTCAAACCGCTGTCTTTTTTCAGCTGCTCAGATGCGGTAAGTGTCGGTGTAATAGCCCTACTGAAGGTCTGTATAGAGGGAATAAAAAAGGAACAACTTCAGGTACTTCCAATCTTTTTACCAGCGCCTCAGGCACAGTAAGTGTTGGTGTTAGAGGCCGAAACTCAGAAGCAAATAAAAAGAGGGTAGGGATAAGTGGAACGGCAATTGTTGGAGTGTACCAGTGTTAGAGTGGTAAGGCTTTGGCTCAACAGGCTTCGGTGGGAGCCAGCTGAGGCACAGATAAGAGGTAAGCATTTTTTCAGCTGTTGACTGTGAAGTTTTGTTTTTTTTTTTGTTTTTTTGTTTTTTTCAATACATTGTGGTCAGGATGGATTTCTCACCCTGTCAGATGTGGGGATTCAGGGTAGCTGACGGTTTTCCATGATGACTGCATCTGCGGGAAATGCACCCAACTTCAGCTTCTGACTGACCGGGTCAAGGAGACGGAGCTGGAGTTGGATGTACTTATTGTGGATGAGAGTTCTGAAGAGGTGGTCACGCCCAGACTACAGGCTTCAGACAGTAGATGAGTGACCACTAGGAGAGGTAAGGGGATTAATAGTCAGTGCAGGGTTCCTTTGTGGCCATTCCCCCTCAGCAACAAGAACACCTCTTTGGAAGCTGCTGGGGGATGACCCATTGAGCCACGGCGGCAACAGCCAGGCTGGTGGCACTGTGGCCAGCTCTGAGGCCCCACAAGGAAAGGGTTAAATGGGGTAGTTATAGGGGACTCGATAGCTATGGAGACGGGATGGAGATTCTCTGGCCATAAAGGATGGTGTGTTGCCTCCCGGGTGCTATGGTCCACGATGTATCAGAGTGGCTGCAGGATATTCTCAAGAGGGAGGGGATCAGCCAGAGGTCATGGTGCATATCGGCACCAATGACATTGGCAGAAAATGGGAAGAGGTCCTTCACGGTAAGCATATAGAGCTAGGAAAGAGGCTGAAAAGAAGGACCTCCTGGGTAGTGATCTCCAGATTACTCCCACTGCCACGGACCCGTGCAGGTAGAAATGGGCTGGTAGTACAAATGAATGCGTGGCTGAAGAGATGGTGCAGGGGACAGGGTTTCAAGTTCTTTGATCATTGGAACCTTTTCTGGGGAAGGGGTAACCTGTACAAGATGGATGGGTTGCACCTGAACTGAAGGGGAACCAATATCAGGCTTTCAAAGTTTTAGAAAAGATAGAGGAGGAGGTAAAGGAGGGAGTGGAGTTGTACTACTAAACAGGGACAATATCACAGCTGCATTCAGGGGAGACGTAATGGAGGGGTCAGACACTGAGTCCATTTGGGTGGATCTCAGGAACAGGAAGGATACAATCACACTGATGGGATCGTACTGCAGACCCCCTAATAGCCACTGGGACATTGAGGAACAGATATGTAATCAGATTAAGGGAATGTGTAAAAATAACAGGGTTGTTGTCATGGAGGATTTCAACTTAGAACATAGAACATAGAACAGTACAGCACAGTACAGGCCCTTCGGCCCACAATGTTATGCTGACCCTCAAACTCTGCCTCCCATATAAGCTGCCACCTTAGATTCCTCCATATACCTGTCTAGTAGTCTCTTGAACTTCTCTAATATAAACTGGGATCTCTTAGTGCAAGGGGTTTAGATGGGGCTTAATTTGTTAAATGTATCCGGGAAGGTTTCTTAAATCAATATGTGGACAGTCCAATGAGAGGAGGGGCCGTACTGGACCTGGTGTTGGGTAATGAGCTCGGCCAGGTGACTGATCTTTCAGTGGGTGAACAGTGACCACAACTCCTCAACTTTCAGGATAGCTATAGATAAAGATCGATATAGTCCTTGTGGGAGAATTTTAAATTGGTGTAGGGCAAATTACGAGGGCAATAGGCAGGAACTAGGAAGCTTTAATTAGGAACACATTTCTTTCTGGCAAGTCCCCATCAGACATGTGGAGGGTGTTAAAAATCAATTGCACAGAGTACAGGAAAGGTATCTTCCTGAAAGAAGGAAGGTTGAGGATGGAAAGATAAAATAACCTTATATGGTCAGGGAGGTGATGAAAATGTAAGGTTTTGGAAGTTAGGATCAAACGAAGCACACAAGGAGTATAGAGAAACCAGAAAAGAACTTAAGAAGGGAATCAGGAAAGCCAGGATGGGGCAATGAAAAATCCTTGGCAAGTAGGATCAAGGTCAATCCTAGAGCATTCTACACATACATCAATAGCGAGAGGATAATTAGGGAGAGGCTGGGACCACTCAGGGGTAAAGAGGGGAACATTTACTTGGATACAGAGAATGTGAGTGAGGTACTGAATGAGAACTTTGCCTCAGTATTTACCAAGGAAAAGGATGTCGAGGACCAGGAGATCAGTGCTGAGTGTATAAATATGATAGGGAATTTAGAGGTCAAGAAGGAGGAAGTGTTGGGCCTCCTAATGAGTGTTAATGTGGATAAATCCCCAAGGCCTGATGGGATTTTCCCAAGGTTATTAAAGGAAGAAAGAGATGAGATTTCTGGGCCCATGACCAGTAGCTTTGTCTCCCCTCTAGGCACAGGTGTGGTCCCAGAGGACTGGCGAGTAGCTAATGTTGTATCTCTAAGAAGGGAGCAAGGGAAAATCCTGGAAACTGCAGACTGGTGAGTCCTCTTGTCAGTTGTAGAGAAATTGCTGGAGAACATTCTTCGGGATAGGATATAGGAGCATTTGGAAACCCAGGGCCTAATCAGGGAGAGCCAGAATGGCTTTGTGTATGGCAGGTCGTGCCTTACCAACAGATTGAGTTTTTGACAAGGTGACGAGAGAGATTGATGAAGCTAGGCCAGTGGATGTTGTCTACATGGATTTTAGTAAGGCACATGATGAAGTTCTTCATAGGAGACTAATCCAGAAGAATTGGTTGTTCGGATTCAGGACTGGCTTGTGCATAGAAGACAGAGGGTAGTGGTTGAAGAGACCTATTTGAGCTGGAGGTCTGTAATTCGTGGTGTTCTGCAGGGATCTGCGCTGGGACCTCTGTGGTTTGTGAAAAATGTATATAACTGATTTGGACGAAAGTGAGAGGTTCCATTGGTAGAATTTATAATTTATTTTTACTACAAAAAGATAACCTCTCACTAAAGATTAAACAAGATTGGGAGAGAGAACTTAATATGACTTTTGTCAATGAAGATTGGTTGTGAGTTCTGAAAATGGTTAATTCTTCTTCGATATGTGCCAATCATTGTTTAATTCAATTTAAAATTCTTCACTGTTATTATTTAACAAAGGAGAGGCTATCCAAAATATTTCCTAATATAGACAACTATCATGATAGGTGTAAAAATGAAGCAGCTACTTTGTCACATATGTTCTGGGCATGTTCCTCATTGAAATCTTTTTGGAAATCTTTATTTTCTACAATTTCTAAAGCTTTGAAAATTAATTTACAACCTAATACATTGACTGTTCTATTTGGAATAGTTCCGCATCATATTCAGGGCATTTCATTTTCAAGCTAACATGTAATTGCATTTGTTACATAGTTGGCAAGAAGGGCTATTTTACTGAAGTGGAAAGGTACCTCTGCTCTTACACTAATTCAATGGTTTTCCCAAGTAATGTTATGTCTCAGTCTGGAAAAAATTAGAAATAGAACTTTTGATCCCTGATTCGATTTTGAGAGAAGGTGGGGCTCTTTTGCCAAATATTATCATTTAAATGAATTAATTTATGTGGTTTCCTTCCAATTTTATGTTATATAAATGTGATTTGGTGGTCTTCGTTTATATATATAGATGATTGTAAGATGTATTGCTCTGGGAGTTGGTTCCTGATGGTTTTTTTTCTTTTGTAGTTAGTGGGCTTTTTTTTAGTTAGTTCGGGTTCTCTTTTTTCCTTCTTTTTCTTATATACTTTTTTTTTCATTAGCATATATAAGTTTTGTTTTCTTCAGCTTTATTAATTATATATATACTAATTTGTTGAACTTTTGTATTTTATAGCTGTAGAAGATTATACATCAATAAAAAGACTTTAAAAATGAAAATGACTTGGACGAAAATTTAGATGGGTCTATTAGTAAATTTGTGGATGATACTAAGATTGGTGGAGCTGTAGGTAGTGCAGAAGACTGGCAAAGAACTCAGCACGATATAGATCAGTTGCAGATATGGGCTGAGAAATGGCAGATGGAGTTTAACCCAGATAAATGTGAGGTCTTGCACCTTGAAGGAGACAGTACACTGCTATGGGCAAGATCCTTAACAGTGTTGTTGAACAGAGAGATCTTAAGATCCAAGGTCATAGATTATTGAAGGTGGTGACACAGGTTGATAAGGTGATTAACAAGGCTTCAAAAGTCAAGAGGTTATGTTGCAGCTTTATAAAACTTTGTCTTGGCCACATCTGGAATATTGCATACCGTTCTGGTTGCCCTACCTATAGAAAGGATGTTGAGGCTTTGGAGAGAGTGCAGGAGGTTTACCAGGGTGCTGCCTGGATTAAAGGGTATGTGCTATAATGAGAGGGTACACAGCACAGCACAGTACCGGCCCTTCGGCCCACAATGTTGTGCCGACCCTCAAACCCTGCCTCCCATATAACCCCCCACCTTAAATTCCTCCATATACCTGTCTAGTAGTCTCTTAAACTTCACTAGTGTATCTGCCTCCACCACTGACTCAGGCAGTACATTCCACGCACAAACCACTCTCTGAGTAAAAAACCTTCCTCTAATATCCCCCTTGAACTTCCCACCCCTTACCTTAAAGCCATGTCCTCTGATAGAGGTTTATAAGATTATGAGAGGCAGAGATAGACAGACAGTATCTGTTTCCCAGGGTAGAAATGTTAATACCTGAGGGCATTCATTAAAGCTGAGAGGGGGTAGGTTCAAGGGGTATGTGAGGGTAAGTTTTGTTTACTCGGAGAATGTTGGATGCCTGGAATGCACTGCCTGGTATGGTGGTAAACGCAAATACATTAGGGGCTTTTAAGAGACATTTAGATAGGCACATGGAATGAGGAAGATGGAGGGATATGGACATTACGTAGGTAGGAGGGATTAGTTTTTGTGTGTTTTTGATTTACTTTTGACTGGTTTTGCACAGAATTATTGGCCAAAGAGTCTGTTCCTGAGCCGTACAGTAATATGATCGAAGTCTTACCATCAGGTACTGAGGGTGGGTCACACTGTGGGAGGGGCGGTACTGAGGGGGTCACACTGTGGGAGGGGTGGTACTGAGGGAGAGTCACACTGTGCGAGGGGTGGTACTGAGGGAGGGTCACACTGTGGGGGGGTGGTACTGAGGGAGGATCACACTGTGGGAGGGGTGGTACTGAGGGAGAGTCACACTGTGGGAGGGGTGATACTGAACGAGGGTCACATTGTGCTAGGAGTGGTACTGAGGGAGGGTCACACTGTGGGAGGGATGGTACTGAACGAGGGTCACATTGTGCTACGAGCAATACTGAGGGAGGGTCACACTGTGGGAGGGGTGGTACTGAGGGAGAGTCACTGTGGGAGGGGTGGTACTGAGGGAGAGTCACACTGTGGGGGGGGTGGTACTGAGGGAGGGTCACACTGTGGGAGGGGTGGTACTGAGGGAGGTCACACTGTGGGAGGGGTGGTACTGAGGGAGGGTCACACTGTGGGGGGTGGTACTGAGGGAAGGTCTCACTATGGGAGGGGTGGTACTGAGGGAGGGTCACACTGTGGGAGGGGTGGTACTGAGGGAGAGTCACAGTGTGGGAGGGGTGGTACCGAGGGAGGGTCTCCCTGTGGGAGGGGTGGTACTGAGGGAGGGTCACATTGTGCTAGGAGCCGTACTGAGGGAGGGTCACACTGTGGGAGGGGTGGTACTGAGAGAGGGTCATACTATGGGAGGGGTGGTACTGAGGGAGAGTCACACTGTGGGAGGGGTGATACTGAGGGAGGGTCTCACTGTGGGAGGGGTGGTACTGAGGGAGGGTCTCGCTGTGGGAGGAATCTACCTCGTTAAGACCTTGCACCTTATTGTCTGCCTGCACTGCACTCCCTCTGTAACTGTGACATTTCATTCTGCATTCTGTTATTGTTTTCCCTTGTTCTACATCAATGCCCTGTGTAATGATCTGATCGGTATGAGCAGTATGTAAGACAAGCTTGTCACCGTATCTCAATACACATGCAGTGACAGACCGATGAATAATAAAGGTGCTACGGTAATGCAAGTCTTCCTCTTCCTTGTTCTTCCCGATTGTGTTCTCGGGACACAGCAGATTCTGCAGGTGATGGAAATCCGGAGAGACACACACACAATGCTGGAGGAACTCAGCAGGTCAGACAGTATCTATAGAGAGGGATAAGCAGTTGATGTTTTGGGCCGAGACCCTTCATCTGGGCTGGAAAGGAAGGGGAAAATGCTAGGCTTAGACAGTGGATGGAGGGGTAAGAATACAAGCTGGCGGGTGATAGTTGAGAACAGGTAAGGGGAAGGTGGGTGGGTTGTTACCCCCCCCCTAATGTTCATGGCAGAGGCAAAGCTGTTTGTAAGATATGTGTGTGTGTCTTTAGGCTCCTTTACCTCCTCCCCATCATCTCCCCTGGGTCCTCTCCTCCTTCCCTCTCTCCCATGTTCGACTCTACACTCCTATCAGATTCCTTCCTCCGCCGATCACCTCGCAGTTTCTCCATTCACCCTCCACCCACTTTTCCCCTCACCTGGCAGCTTGAACTCTGCCCCCCCCCACTTCCTCCACCTGCTTAATCTGGCTTCTTCCCCCTTCCCTTCCAGTCTTGATGAAGAGTCTCAACCTAAATGTCAACCGTTTATTCCTTCCATAGATGCTGCCTGACCTGCTGAGTTCCAGCAGCGTGGTGCCTAGTTCTCTGGGGCTTCTGTGCTGGGAATCAGACATAGTCTGGGCTGTTGTCCACTGCGAGGACGGTTGCTCGGAGGGAGTGAGGGGTTAAACCAGGTGCCTGAGCTGTGAGAATCCTCAGTTCAGTATGCACAATCTGCTTTTTTCAATAGCCGGCAGTACAGGAAGCTGAACTCAGGAAACAGGCCAGGCTGTGTCAACACTGCCAGGGGTGGAGCCCTGCCCTACCACTAGCTGCCGAGCTGGTTTCCTCTGGGCGGGATACACACTCGCTTCCGACTCCTCTTCTCGTTACCCCACCCACCCTCGGCCCCGTTCCCTGGAGACGTGCCAGCACTTGTCCCAGTCTAAACCTCCTACCCAAACTGTTCTCACTCCCACCTGGTTCAAATCTGCTGCTCAGGTACCAACGACACGTTGATGGGGTTCTGAAGTCTTCGCTGGGAAAGGCTGGCGATTTCTCTCACAAAAGATTAGTCCTATTCCACAACCAGGCACATTCTCTCCCCAACACACACATACAAAATGCTGGAGGAACTCAGAATAAACAAGAGATTCTGCAGATGCCGGAAATCCAGAGGAACACACACAAAATACTGGAGGAAATCACAGACATACTGTATGCTGTGAAATTTGTTGTTTTGCAGCATAAAAATGACTATGATAGTGTTTTTTATTAGAAATAAAATTTACTAATAAGAATATAATCAATAGATCGACAGTGCAAACAGAGAGCAAAATAGTTCACGATGGTGGGGTGGAGACATGTCTCTACCAAAGGAGGTGTAAGCCGTTCCTTCCCTCTGCTGCTCTGCAGGTCACCCTTGGGCAAGGTGTAGCACCCGCTTAGCCCCCCCCCCCCAATCAGGGTCATGTGAGACCATGGGAGTAGGTGGTGGATGGTCGTATGAGCAGCCGGTGCAGATCACAAGTCCTGTTTATGCGACCACTGACGCCAGGCAGACAATCTCTGAAGAGTAGTGGTAACGGCTGGGGTCACCCGTCTTGTAAAGACACTGCCCAGGAGAAGGCAATGGCAAACCACTTCTGTAGAAAAAGTTGCCAAGAACAATCATGGTCGTGGAAAGACCGTGATCGCTCATGTCATGTGACATGGCGCATAATGATGATGTCATATAACACAGCACATGCTGATGGTGAGTGTTCATGGTTCATGAACCATTCAGAAATCTTATGGCAAAAGTGAAGAAGCTGTTCCTAAAATGCTAAGTGTGTTTCTTCAGGCTCCTGTACCTCCTCCCTGATGGTCACAATGAGAAGAGGACATGTCCTGGATGGTGAGGGTTCTTAATGATGGATGCTGCCTTTTTGAGGTACTACCTCTTGAAGAAGCCCTTAATGGTGAGGAGGGTTATGCCCGTGATGGAGGTGGCTGAGTCAACAACCCTTGGCTGCTTTTTCTGATCCTGCACAGCGGCCCCTCCACATCAGACTGTGATAATAAACCTAATTCTGACTCTGAAGGGAGCTGGTTATTGGGGTCAGAGAGCGGAGGCAGGTCTGGAACCAGCCGAGAATTGGAGACACAGGAGGGAGCAGGAGCTGGCATCTAGGGAACAAAGCAAACCCCTGGAGGAACTCAGCAGATCAGGCGGCATTGTGGAGGGAAGGGGATGGTTGATTTCTCAAGTTGAGATCTTTCATCGGGGCAGAGTCCTGGTGACTAAAACAACCTTAGGCCTAGCTATCAGTGGTGGATGAAGAGTGCAAACACAATCAATTCAGAATCAATTCATATTTGTCTACCGAATATAGAGTGGATATAGAGAGGATGTTTCCTATAGTCGGGGAGTCTAGGACCAGAGGGCAAAGACTCAGAATAGAAGGATGTCCATTTGGAAGAGAAATGAGGAGGAATTTCTTTAGACTGAGGGTGGTGAATCTGTGGAATTCTACCTTAGGTGACAGTGGAGGCCGAGTCACTGGGTAAAATTAGAGTGCAGGTTGATAGGTTCATAGAGCCAGAGAGTCACAGAGAAATACAGCACCAAAACAGGCCCCTTGGCCCAACTAGTCCATGCCAAAATCCACCTAAACTGCCTACTCCTATTGACCTGCACCAGGACCATAGCCCTCCATATCCCTACTACCAATGTACCTGTCCAAATTCCTTGTAAACATTGAAGTGGAACTTACATGGACCACTTGAGCAGGGAGCTCATTCCGCACTCTCGTGTAGATTTCCCCTCATATTTCTCCTTAAACTTCTCACCTTTCACCCTTACCCCATGACCTCTGTTGTAGTCCCACCCAACCTCAGTGGAAATAGCCTGCTTTCATTTACCCTATCTATACCCCTTATAATTTTGTATACCTCTATCAAAACTCCCATCAATCTTCTACGTTCTAAAGAATACATTCCTAACCTATTCAATCTTTCCTTATAACTCAGGTCCTCCAGACCCGGCAACACCCTTGTAAATTTTCTCTGCATTCTTTCAACCTTGTTTACATCTTTACTGTAGGTAGGTGATCAAAACTACACACAATACTCCAAATTAGGCCTCACCAATGTCTTATAAAACTTCAAAATAACATCCCATCTCCTTTACTCAATACATTGATTAATGAAGGCCAATGTGCCAAAAGCTTTCTTTACGATCCTATCTACCTGTGATGCCACTTTCAATTAATTGTGTACCTATATTTCCAGATCCCCTTATCCTACCACACTCCTCAGAGCTCTGCCGTTCACACTCCTCTGGCTGGTCCTACTGAAATGCAAAACATCGCATTTGTCTGTATTAAATTCCATCTGCCATTTTTCAGCCCATGCTTCCAGCTGATACAGATCCCTCTGCAAGCCATGAGAGCCTTCCTCACTACACTCCCCATCTTGGTGTCATCTGCAAATTTGCTGATCCAGTTAACCACGTTATCATCTAGATCAGTGATACAGATGACAAACCACAAAGCACCCAGCACCGATCCCTGCAGCACACCACTAGTCACATGCCTCCAGTCAGAGAGACAACCCTCTACTACCACTGTCTAGCTTTTCCCACAAGGCCAATGTCTAATCCATGGCACTGGACTCTGACCCCGATCTACCAAGTTCCACGTGGCTGCCCATGCACTGGCCTTCCCATTCTCCATTCAGGAGAGCCACCCTAACATCCCAGATCATGTGGATCCTGGATTGGCCTCTGCTGCCATTGAAAGGCAACCTCTTTGAAGAACATCATACTCAACATTACCACTACTACTAGGATCATGGAGTGCACCAGCACAGAAACAGACCCTTCAGCCCATCTAGTACATGCTGAACTGTTAACCTGACTGCTCCTTTTGACCTGTGCCTGGACCACAGCCTCCTCACCCCTCCCATCCATGTACCTACCAAACTTCTCTTAAATGTTGAAATCAAATGCACATCTAAAACTTCCACTGGCAGTTCGTTCCACACTCTTACCACCCTCTGAGTGAAGAAGTTTCCTCCCCATGTTCCCCTTAAACATTTCACCTTTCACCCTTAACCCATGGCCTTCTAGTCCCACCCAACCTCAGCAGAAAAAGCCTGCTTGCATTTACCCGATCTATACCTCTCTTAATTTTGTATACCTCTATCAAATCTCCCCTCATTCTCCACACTTCAAGGAATAAAGTTCTAACCTATTCAACTTTTCCTTATAATTCTGGTAATGTCCTTGTAAACTTTCTCTGCACTCTTTCAATTTTACTGACATCTTTCCTGTAGGTAGGTGACCAAAACGGCACACAATACTCCAAATTGAAATTTGTACTAATTTTGATGCCTTTTCACAGTACCACTGCAGCAAAACAACAAATTTCACATTGTGTAAGTTATAATAAACATGATGAAGAAAGGAAGTTTGAGATTGAAAATGGCAGTTATTTCTGGCTGTCTTGATAAACAGGACGTTGTTCTGATTAGTGTCCCTAAAAATATTTCCCTCAACAATTCACTAGTTGTTTGCAAACCTTTGTGCATCTGGTCAGACTCAGCAACTTGTGAATGAACATCTGCCTGTTTATTAAACTAAAACATAATCAGAATCACCTTTAATATCACTAGCATATTTCACAAAATGTGTTGTTTTGTGCCAGCAGTACATTGTAATAGAGAATAATAAAAGCTATAAATTACAATTAGAGATTATATATTAAATAAATAGGGCAAAAAGAGTGATAAATAAGTATTCAAGTAGTGTTCATGGGTTCATTGTCCATTCAGAAATCTGATGGTGGAGGGGAAGAAGCTGTTCCTGAGACATTGAGTGTGGGTCTTCAGGCTCCTGTACCTCCTCCCTGATGGTAGCACTGAGAAGAGGGCATGTCCTGGGTGATGTGTTCCTAAATGATTGATGCTGCCTTTTTGAGACATCACCTTTTGAACATAGAACATAGAACAGTACTGCACAGAAACAAGCCAATTGCTCCACAATGTTGTGCCGAACCATCTAAAAAGCAAATCTAAAACACCCAAACACTAATCCCTTCCACCTACACCATTTCCATCTTCCTTACATCAATGTGCCTATCTAAACATCTCTTAAAAACTTCTAATGAATTTGCCTCTGCCACCATGCCAGGCAGCACAGACCAGGCATCCATCCCTCTCTGAGTAAAAAACTTACCCTTCACATTCCCCTTGAACCTACCCCCTCTCACGTTCAATACATGCCCTCTGGTATTAGACATTTCAACCCTGGGAAACAGATACTCCCTGTCCATCCTATGTATGCCTCCCATAATCTTCTAAACCTCTATCAGATCTCCTCTCAGCTTCCTGCACTCTGGAGAAAATAACCCAAGTTTATCCAACCCCTCAGGATAGCACATGTCCTCTAAACCAGGCTGCATTCTGGTAAACCTCTTCTGTACCCTCTCCAAAGCCTCGACATCCTTCCTATAGTGGGGTGACCAGAACTGTACACAATACTGCAGATGCTGCCTAACCAGAGTTTTATAAAGTTGCAACAGAACCTCTTGATCATTGAACTCAATGCTTTGACTAATAAAATCAAGCAGCCCATAAGCTTCTTAACCACCTTATCGACCTGTGTAGCCACTTTCAAGGAGCTATGAACTTGGATCCCAAGATCTCTCTGTTCAACAACACTGTTAGGGGTCTTGTCCTTAATGGTGTACTGTCTCCTTGCATTTGTCCTTTTGAGGAGCAACACCTCACATTTATCTGGGTTAAACTACATCTGCCATTCCTCCACCCATATCTGCAACTGATCTATATCATGCTGTTCTCCTTGCCAGTCTTCTACACTATCCACAACTCCACCAATCCTGGTTATCATCTGCAAATTTACGAACCCACCCATCTCCATTTTCATCCAGGAAGGTTGGTGGTGTGGTGTGTCACACCGGACTTCGAGGTGAGCACTCCGGGTTCGAATCCAGCTGGCTTCAGCACACTTTCCATCCGTGCTGGGTTAGGCCCTGAGCCAGCAACTCAGCCTGGTAAAAAAAAACAGACATGCTAAAGAAACGGCAAGGTTGCATCCTGATGAACCACAAGGTGCGGAAGGAACGAGGAGATTCCATCAGGCCCTGGGGACTTGTCTACTTTAATATTCATTAGGAAACCCAACACTTCCTCCTTCTTGGACTCTGAATGCCCTAAGGTATTTATACACCCAGCACTGGTCTCATGGTCCTCCATATCCTTTTCCTTAGTAAATACTGAAGTAAAGTACTCTTTAAGTACCTCACACACATTCTCTGTATCCAAGTAAATGGTGCCCTCTTTATCCTTGAGCAGGCACACACTCTCCCTAGTTATCCTCTTGCTCTTGATTTACTGTATGTATGGAATTCATCTTAATCTTACTTGGCCCCTCCTGGCTTTCCTAATTCCCTTCTTTAGTTCTTTCCTGGCTTCTGTACGCTCCTCACGTGTTTTGTTTGTTCCTGGCTTCGGAAGCTTTACATACTTTTCCCTTTTCATCTTGACTAAATTCATCTCCTCTCTGGACATATAGGGTTCCTTTATCTTTCCATCCCAGTTCTTCCTTCTAACAGGAACATAACTTTCCTGTACTCTGTGCAATTGATCTTTAAATACCCTCCACATGTCTGATGTGGACTTGCCAAAGAAAAGATGCTCCCCCATTAACACTTCTTACTTCCTGCCTATTGTCCTTGTAATTTGCCCTACTCCAATTTAAAGTTCTCCCACAATGACCATACCTATCCTTATCTGTAGCTATCCTGAAAGTTGAGGAGCTGTAGTCACTGTTCACCCACTGAAAGGTCAGTCACCTGGCTGAGCTCATTACCCAACACCAGGTCCTGTACGGCCCCTCCTCTCATTGGACTGTCCACATATTGATTTAAGAAACCTTCCTGGATGCACTTAACGAATTCAGCCCCATTTAAACCCCTTACACTAAGAAGGCCCAGTTTACATTAGGGAAGTTGAAATCCCCCACGCTCCTGTTTTATGTCCACCAGTTTAGGCAGCACAGTGCAGCATCTCCGCTGCCTCACATTCCCAGAGACCCGGGTTCGATCCTGAGCTCCGGTGTTCCCTGTGTGGAGTTTGCATGTTCTTCCTGTGGCCAAGCGTGATTCCTCTGGGTGTTTTGTTTCCTCCCACATCCCAAAGACATTCAGGAGATGGGTTAATTGGCTTCAGGGTGTGATTGAGGGGAAGTTGAGGGGAGTGTTGGTGTTCCTGGGTGTGGACAGTGGGCTGAAGATGGTGTGTGATCCTATGACAACCTTTAATCTTTCCCCTTTAATTCATCATTCTGAACACTCAGTTCAATCTATTCTTCTGTGCATTTAGAACAGAAACAAGGAGGAATTTTTTGAGCCAGAAGGAGGTGAATTTGTGGAATTCATTACAACAGATGGCTGTAGAGGCCAAATCATTGAGTGTATTTAAAGCAGAGGTTGAATGGTTCTTGGTTAGTCAGGGTGTCAAAGGTTATGGAGAGAAGGCGGGAGAATGGGGTTGAGAGGGGTAATAAATCAGCCACAATGTGATGGCAGACCAGACTCAACGGGCTGAATGGCCTAATTTTGCTCCTATGTTTTGTGGTCTCATATCACATGTTCTAAGATCTATTCATGCCTATTATTTCCATACAATTCCCTCTCTATCCCCCTCTCTATCTCCCTCCCTCTTTTTTTCTCCATCTCTCTCCCCTTCCTCTCTCTCTCCCCTTTCTTTCTCTCCATCCTCTCTCCTCTCTCTCTCTCTTTCTCTCCCTCTCCTTCTATCACTTTCCCCTCCCTCTTTCTTTCCCCCAAACTTCCTCCATTTCTCTTTCTCCCCTCTCCCTCTTTCTTTTCTTCATCTTGCTCTATTTCTCTCCCTCTCTCTCCTTCTCTCCCTTTCTCTCTCTGCATCTCGCTTCATTTCTCTCTCCCTATCCCTCTATCTCTCCCCCTCTCTCTGTCTCCATACTCTATCTCTCCTTCTCCTGCTGCTTCCTTCTCTCTCTCTTTTTCTTCATCTTGCTCTATTTCTCTCCTCTCTCCATCTCTCTTTCTCTCCATCTCACTCTATTTCTCCCTCTCCCCCTCCCTCTCCCTCTCTTACCCTGCCAGTCTCTTTCTCTCTCTCGTTCTCTCACTCCAGTCAAAAGGTCATGGGTTCTGCACTTTCCTTGAAAAGTGCTTGGGGCTACCATGAAATGGATGAGCAGAACACCACAAAGTTCAGTCAGTCTTTATTGGAACCCAGTGAGCTGCAGCAAACTGGGAAATCCGCACTTGGAGCCATTCCAGACAAAGGCGATCGAAGCTGGCCAGCAGAATAATGGCTGTGCACAGCTGTGAAGGAAGTGAGTCTCTGCGAGAGTCTCAATAACACAGTCCGGGACAACAATTAAACAAATTGAGTTTTTTTTTCCACAGCTTTGATAATGATTTCCTTGCATGACTGGTGGTGATGGAGGCTGCAAAAATTATGGTTCCCTTTGTTCTGCTAAATGCACCTGTAAGAGATGAGGGTTGGAGAGAAGGGTGGGGAGAAAGTGAGGGTTTGGGAGGGGGAAACCATCTGTATTGTACCCCCGCACCCTCCAGGTACGGCAATTCAAATGCACAGAAACATGAACAGATCATTAACAATCAGATTAGCGGATGAAAGGCCGACTGTTTATTCCCCTCCCTAGATGCTGCCTGGCCTGCTGAGTCCCTCCAGCTCTGGGTTTCCAGCACCAGTGATGTCGGTAAGGAATTTGTACGTTCTCCCTGCGACTGCGTGGGTTTGCTCCAGGGGCTCTGCTTTCCTCCCAAAATTCCAAACATGTACAGGTGAGCCTTAGTTGTCACATGTACATTGAAACACCCAGTGACCAGTATTAATCCTTTACCAATGTTTTGAAGTCTTCAAAAATCAAAGACTCCAGATTCTGGAAATCTCAAATAAAGCCAGAAACTGCTGAAATATGGCAGGCAGCATCTGTGGAATCACAATCATAGAGCAATACATAAGAATATAAGAAATAGGAGCAGGAGCAGGCCATCTCAGCGTGTATATAAGCCCTTTGGCCCATCCAGTCCATGCCAACCATGGTGCCCACCCAGCTAGTCCCAATTTCTTTTTAGACCCTACCCCTCCAAGTACCTGTCCAAGTTTTTAAAAAATTATACTATTGTACCTACCTCAATCTGTTCATCTGGCATCTTGTTCCATATCCTCACCACCCTCTGTGTGAAAATATTGCCCCTCGGGTCCCAGTTTAGTGGGTTGAGCGGATTCCCCTGATGCAGGGTTTCACCTTGAAATGTTGACAGCTTCCTTTCTCCCATCGATGCTGTTTGACTCTCCAAGTTCTTCCAGCTGATTGTGTTTCCAGGTATTCATCAGATCAACAGAATAGAATTGAAAAATACAGCACAGTACAGGCCCTTCGGCCCACAATATTTTACTGACCCTTTGACCTACTCTAAGATCAATCAAACCCTTCCCTCCTCCATAATCCTCCATTTTTCTATCATTCATGTGTCTATCTAAGAGTCTCTTAAAGAGTTCCTCCAGCATTTTGTGCATATTGGTCATATATACTTATGCATATTTTAATCTATATCCATATTTTAAATCAAATCAAGTTTAGTTGTCATTCAAACCATACATAGATACATCTGAATGAGACAGTGCTCCTCTGGGGCAAAGGTGAAAAACATTCAAAATAGCAAGCAAACATTCAAAAATAGTGAGTAACATAATTCAAAGTATTGAGTAAAGAAGCATATTCACTCGAAAAATAAACATATTAGTCCAAGACCCTGAGTGACAATGTCCAGCGATCAACGGTACAGTCTCCTGGCAGTTACAGACACACAATCCAGCCTGTCGTTCCACCACTCGAACACAGGAGCAGCACCGATGGGAGAGGCCAGCCACCAGCCGAGCTCAACCATACTGTAGTGCTTCTGCATCTCTCACCTGGTCAGCAACACCAGGAAAGCCTGAGGCTTGAGGCCTAGCTGCTGCTACAACTGAAGGTACACAGCTCCCACCTTGACTGTCCCTCCATTAGACAGGGGTAACAGGCCTACCACAACTCACATTATCACTGTCCAACAGAGTCTTGTGATCGCAAGTTAAGTGTCCGAGACGATCTCCCACGGTTATACTGCACCATTGTGTTTTCTTGTGATATCATTCTGGAGGAACATTGTATCATGTTTTAATGCATGCATTTCTAAATGACAATAGACGAGGACTGAGTGTCCTCATAATCTAAATTTTGCAAAGAAAAAAAAACACCATTTGTTGGCCCCTGAGAGGCCGCTGCATTTGCATGTGCAACATCTTACCAGAGCCTCTAATGTCCGCCATCTTCAACCGGAAACTACCATCCCATAAACCTCTGCAACTAACACATCATACTTCGACCATCTTCAATGGGATCCTACCACCAAACACATCTTTACATCCTCCACCACCCCACCCCACAGCTCTCCCCATTCCGCAGGTATTGGTCCCTTGTGATTCCCTTGTCCATTCGCTCATCTCCACTAATCTCCCTCATAGAGTCATAGCTCTTTGGCCCATCTGTTATGTATGGAAACATTAATCTGCCTGATCCTATCAACCTGCACCCGGATCATAGCCCTCTGTACCCCTCCCATCCATATACCTATCCAAGTTACTCTTAAAATCCTGAAATCCATCCCACATCCATCTCCCGCTCTGTGAAGAAGTTCCCCCTCATGTTTTCCTTAAACATTTCACCTTTCATCCTTTTCTATGACCTCTAGTTCTGGTCAGTGGGAGAAGCCTGCTT
Organism: Mobula birostris; assembly: GCF_030028105.1. Lineage (NCBI taxonomy): Eukaryota > Metazoa > Chordata > Chondrichthyes > Myliobatiformes > Myliobatidae > Mobula > Mobula birostris. The sequence continues at coordinate 174,675,972 of NC_092376.1, forward strand.
GAGTTTGCCCTATCCATTCCTCTCATGGGTAAAGAGGAAGGAATCAGATTGGAGAGGAGAGTGGACCGTAGGAGACAGGGAAGGAGGAGGGGCACCATCTGCCAACAGTCAAACTTACCGGTGGCCCAACACTTTAATTCCAATTCCCAATTTCCATTCCGAATTGTTGGCCCATGGCTCCTTTTGTGCCGTGATGAGGCCACCCTCAGGGTGGAGGAGCAACACCTTCTATTCTGTCTGGGAAGCCATCAACCTGATGGCATGAATATCGATTTCTCCTTCCAATTAAAAAAATTCCCTCCCCCTCCCCTTCCCTCTTCTTCTGTTCCCCACTCTGGCCTGTTCCCTCTTCTCTGGACCCTGGTCAGACCCCACTTGGAGTACTGTGTTCAGTTCTGGTCACCTCACTACAGGAAGGATGTGGAAACTAAAGAGGTTGTGCAGAGGAGATTTACAAGGATGTTGCCTGGACTGGGGAGCATGCCTTGTGAGAATAGGTTGAGTGACCTCAGCCCTTTTCGCCCTGGAGCGACAGAGGATGTGAGGTGATCTGATAGGGGAGTATAAGATGATGAGAGACATTGATCATGTGGATAGTCAGAGGCTTTTCCCCAGGGCTGAAATGGCTGGCATGAAGGGGCATAGTGTTAAGGTGCTTGGAAGTAGGTACAGAGGAGATGTCAGGGTGAGGTTTTCATGCAGAGAGTGGTGAGTGCGTGGAATGGGCTGCCGGCGACGGTGGTGGAGGTGGATATGATAGGGTCTTTTAAAAGACTCCTGGACAGGTACATGGAGCTCAGAAAAATAGAGAGCCATGGGTAACCCTAGGTAGTTCTAAGGTAGGGACATGTTCAGCACAGCTTTGTGGGCTGAAGGGCCTGCATTGTGCTGTAGGTTTTCTATGTTTCTATGTTCTCACGTGCCTATCACCTCCCCTGGGTTCCCTCCTCCTTCCCTTTCTCCTGTGGTCCACTGTCCTGTCCTATCAGATTCCTTCCTCTGCAGCCCTTTCCCTTTCCCAGCCACCTGGCTATCCTCCTTCCCCTCCCCCACCCTTTCATTCTGGCATCTTCTCCCTTCCTTTTCAGTCCTGCTGAAGGGTCTCAGCTCGAAACGTCGAATTCCTCCTCATAGATGTTGCCTGACCTGCTGAGTTCCTCCTGCATTTTGTGTGTGTTGCTCCAGATTTCCAGCGTTTGCAGAGTCTCTGGTGCCTGCACATGATCCATATTTCTCCATTCCCGATATATCCACCTGTGCGTTAAACACCATTTTATTTAATAGGCTGGCTTTATTTGTCACATGTACATCGAAACACACAGAAAAACGCATTGTTTGCCAAATCAAATCAGCGAGGATTGTGCTGGGGCAGCCCGCAAGTTTCGCCACACTTCCGACACCAACATAGCATGTCCACAATTCACTAAGCCTCAGTTTTGGACTGTGGGAAGAAACCAGAACACCCGGAGGAACCCACGCCGTCACAGGGAGTACGTACAAATCCACGTCGCAGGTATTGAACCCCGAGATTCTGTAGATGCTGGAAATCCGGGGGGTGGGTGGGGTCACAGAAAATGCTGGTGTAACCCAGCAGATCAGGCAGCCTCGGGCTCTGTCAAGCGTTATGCTAACCTCTACGTTATCGTGCCGCCAATTTGACACAAGTTCCCCGTGAATTTATCTCCTCTTTGGGAAATGGAGAGAAAGAACAAAAAGTGTCGAAACAGAGAAAAAAAATGTTTTGGAACTAATCCTGTGTGAAGGCGGGACGCTGAGGTCTGGGCGGAGTGGAGCTTCCTGCTCTCCCCGCCCTTCTCCGGGTGTCCTGTCCCGGCCAGTGCTGTTGGGATCCGGGAACAGATGCGCTTTCCGCCGCTATGGGACAGGCGTCTCTCCTTCTGCTGTGCTGTCTTGTAACCACTGCCCGTCCTCGGGATGTGTCGGCGGAGGGAGTCGCTTCTCGCCCGGAAGAATTCGCCCCGCTGTCCGTACAGTGGGAACAAGAGGCCGGGGAAGAAGGAGCCGGTCGCTGCCGCTTGTACCCTACAGGTGGGAGTGCCCGGGGGCCGGTGGGACGGGAGAAAGGAAGTACCAATGTGCGAGAGTTGGTGTTGGGGGCTCCTGGTTTCCTGAGGGGGTGGGTAATTGATAGGGGAGGGGGGTCATGAGGTCCAGAGGGGTTGGGGAGAGGTCCCGAGGGCCAGTCGTGGCTGGTGCGAATAGTGGAGTCACCCCGAGGACCAGAGGGGACTGTGACTGAGGCACAGAATTGTCTTCGAACAAGGACCAAACCTTCTCTATCTCTCATCTCCCCTTTTCTCTGTGCCCTTTCACCTCTCACCTAACCGATCTGTTAGGAGGGTCCAATTTCCCGGAATCTTCCCATCCGTTCTCCCAGTGATCCTGTTAACCCCTGAGTGAAGTTGCGGGACCTGGGAGCTGTGCGGTGGCCGCGTCAGTAACGCGTTGGGGCGCCGTCACGACAGGTGGCGACGCCGGAATCAGGTTTAATATCTCGGGCGCATGTCGTGAAATTTGTTGTTTTGTGGTATCAGTACAATGCAATACATGATAATAAAAACTATAAATTAAAATAAAAGTATATTAAAACATAAATAATTAGTGCAAAAAGAGAAGAAAAAATAGTGAGATGATGTATGTCTTCAGGCTCCTGTACCTGCTCCTTGACGGAACACTCTTTATCGACTACAGATCTGCAGTTAATACTATGGTCGCCTCAAAAGTAATCAACACACATCAAAGTTGCTGGTGAACACAGCAGGCCAGGCAGCATCTCTAGGAAGAGGTACAGTCGACGTTTCAGGCTGAGACCCTTCGTCAGGACTCGGCCTGAAACGTCGACTGTACCTCTCCCTAGAGATGCTGCCTGGCCTGCTGTGTTCACCAGCAACTGTGACGTGTGTTGCTTGAATTTCCAGCATCTGCAGAATTCCTGTTGTTTGCGTTTTCAAAAGTAATCAATAAGCTTCAATACCTCCTTGTGCAATTGGATCCTCGATTTCCTCACATGTAGACCCCAGTCAGTTCGGATTGGCAACAATATCTCCACAATCTTCATCAGCACAGGTGCAACACAGGGTGATGTGCTTAGCCCTGCTCTACTCTCCCTACACTTACGACTGTGAGACTAAGCAAAGCTTCAATGCCATTTTCAAGTTTGTTGATGACACCAGTGTCTTTGGCCCAATCAGAGGTGGTGACGAATCAGCATGTGGGAGGGAGATTGAAAATCTGGCCGTGCGGTACCACAACAACCACCTCTCGCTCAATGTCAGCAAGACCAAGGGGCTGACCATTGACTTCAGGAGGAGGAAGCCAGAGGTCCATGAGCCAGTCCTTACCGGAGGATCAGTGGTAGAGAGGGTCGGCAGCTTTAAATTCCTCGGTGCTAATGTTTCAGAGGATCTGTCCTGGGCCCAGCACGCAAGTGCAGTTATGAAGAAAGCATGGCAACACCTCTATTTCCAGAGGAGTTTGTGAAGAGTCAGCATATGTAAAACTTTGACAAATGTCTGTAGATGTCTGGTGGAAAGTATATTGACTGTCTGCATCACAGCCCAGTCCATCACAGGTAAGGTCCTCCCCACTACTGACCACTACAAGGAGCACTGTCGCAGGAGAGCAGCATCCATTATCAGGGATTCCACCACCCAAGTCCTGGTCTCTTCTCGCTATTGCCATTATAAGCAAGGTACAGGAGCATCAGGTTCAGGAACAGTTATTACCCCTCAACCATCAGACTCTTGAACCCGAGGGGTTAGCTTATCTTGCTCCATCACAGAACTATTCTCACACCTATGGACTCACTTTCAATCTCTTCATCTCATGTTCTACATTTGTGTTTTTTATTTATTTGTTATTATTATTTTCTTTCGTATTTGCACATTTTGTGTTTTGCATATTGGCTATCCGCTCTGTTGGATGTGGTCTTGGATTTACTGTGAATGCTCGCAAGAAAAGGGATCTCAGGGTTGTATATGGTGACATGTGTACTTTGATAATAAATTTTCTTGGAACTGTGGGCTCCTCCTTGATGGTGGTAATGAGAAGAGGTCATGTCCTAGGTGATGGGTGTCCTTAATGACGACGCCACACCGTCTTTGTGAGGAGTTGCCTTTTTAAGGTGCCCTCAATGCTGGGAGGCCAGTGCCCATGATGCAGCTGGCTGGTGGTGATGCAACCCATGATATATCTGTCAAGTGTCTTTGGTGACACACCAGTTCTCCTGTGCCGCCGTATATGTCATTAATGCACTGGGGGTGGTCATATCAGAGGGTAACTGGTCATATCTGTCACTACCCCAGCCACTGCCTCCCTCCTCTGCCTGTTGACCTCTCACTTTATGGAGCCCTGAATGGGTTGTATCAGTAGTGAGGTCTTTCTGACGAAGGTATTAGAGCCAACAGCAGTCATAATTGTTCCATGGTTGCCTTAAAAGGGGGCATCAATCATTAAGGACCCTCATCACCCAGAACATGCCCTCTTCTCATCGCTACCATCAAGGAGCCCGAAGACACACACTCAACGTTTTAGGAACAGCTCCCACCTTCAGATTTCTGAACGGACAATAAATCTACGAACTTCACCTCACTAATTTGTCTTTTTGTACGACTTATTTAATTTTGTTCATTTGTATATTTCTTATTGTAAGTTGTAGTTTTTTTTTACAAATTATTATGTATTGCAATTTACTGCTGCCATAAAACAACATATCTCATGACATATGCTAGTGATATTAAATCTGATTCTGATGGAATCCACCGATATACCTGATATTCGTGGAGAGCCCAAGCAGTGTGACAGCTTTGTGTTTTCAGTGCAGGGAGAGGAAGTAATACAGCAGGAACTGAATTGTCCCCCAGTGCAGTTGCCAATCCTGTCACTTTGCCCTCTGTCATGTCTCCTCCCCTCCCAACTTTCCATTGGCAAACCTGCCCACAGAAATGGATGAACATAGAACCTTACAACACGAAATTAACCCTTCAGCCCTCAATGTTGTGCTGAACTTTTAACCTACTCTAAGGTCAATTCAATCCTTCTCTCCCACACAGGCCTCCATTTTTCTGTTATCCATGTGCCTTTTAAGAGTTTCTTAGATGTCCCTAATGTATCTGTCTCTACCACCACCCCGGTGGCGTGTTCCACACACCCACCACTCTCTGTGCAAAGGATTTACCTCTGACATCCCCCTTATACTTTCCTCCAATCACCTTAAAATTATGCCCCATCATATTAGCCATTTCCACCCTGTAATGCAGTCAGCCATATCTACCCCGGACATCTCCCTTCTTCCCTCTCCCATCGGGCAGAAAATATACAAGCCTGAAAGCACCTACCAGCAGGCTCAGAGAAAGCTTCTACCCCACTGTGGCAAGACTATTCCCTTATATCATAAGATGGACTCTTGACCTCACAATCTACCTCGTTGTGACCTTGTACATTATTGTCTACCTGCACTGCACTCTCTCTGTAACTGTGACACTTTATTCTGCATTCTGTTATCGTTTTACCTTGTTCTACCTCAATGCACCGTGTAATGATCTGATCTGTGTGAACAGAATGCAAGATAAATTTTCACTGAACTTCAGTACATGGGATAAATAATAAACCAATATACAATTTACATAGAAAATTAGATTTATCAGTATTAGATTTAATGGCTATGCTAATGGAGGGAGGGATTCTTGAGGATCCCCAGCACCCATCCCGCAATCTCTTTGATTGTCAGGAAGGAGGTACAGGAGCATCAGGACTAGGACTATCAGACTGGGTAACAGCTTCTTCCCTCAGGCTGTGAGACTGATGAATACACTGCCACCACTGAGGTCTCATCACCAGGACAGCGAGCTGTTTACTGTTTACCTGTGCTGTGCACTACATGCATTTTTAATTGTATTTTATTAATTTATTGATGGTAATATTTTGTTTTATGTGCTGTGTGTGGTATATGTTTTGTGGGTGCACTGCAGAAGAATGTTTTTTGTTTGGTTGGACAGTCAATAAACTTGAAATTGAAGTCCTCAGGGATTAGGGAGAGTGATTGACAGTCAGTGAGCAAGCATCACATCCATGACAGTTCAAAGTAAATCGGTCGGGGATTTAAGCCATTTGGTATTGGTGAGGGGTTTCTTTCCCACAGTGAGTTGCTTTCCAAGTCATAAACGATAGAAGTGTACTTAAACGTGGCTATTCGGCCCAACTCATCCATGCTGGTTATTGGACATCCTCCATATTAATCTGATCACCAGCATACCAACGACTGCAGATACTAAGATTAGCTTTATTTATCACTGTACATCGAAACATACAGTGAAATGAGTTATTTGCCTCAATGACCAACATGCTCCGAGGATGTGGTGGGACAGCCATGTTTCCCGTGCCAACGAGCACGTTCACAACACACTAACCCTCACCCATACGTCTCTGGACTGTGGGAGGAAACCGGATTACCTGGAGAAAACCCACACGATCACAGGATATAACTTTTTTATTGTAACTTATGGTTTTTTTTATTATTATGTTTTGGGAAGTACTGCTGCTGCAGACAACATATTTCAGAATCAGAATTGGGTTTAATATCACTGACACGTTGTGAAATTTGTAAATTTTACAACAGCAGTACATGGTAAATAAATATAGAAAAAAACTGAATTGCAATAATTTGTCTATTAAATAGTTAATATAAGTAGTGCAAAAACAAAACAAAGTAGTGAGGTCATGTTCATGGGTTCAATGTCCATTTAGGAATCGGATGGCAGAGGGGAAGAAGCTGTTCCTGAATCACTGAGTGTGTGCCTTCAAGCTTCTGTACCTCCTCCCTGATGGTAGCAATGAGAACAAGACATGACTTGGGTGATGGGGGTCCTTAATAATGGATGCTTCCTTCCTAAGACACCACTCCTTGAAGATGTCTTGGATACCCATGATGGAGCTGACTAATTTTACAAGTTTCTGTAACTTTGGTCCTGTGCAGTAGCACCCCCACCCCCAGACCAGACAGTGATGCAGCCTGTCAGAATGCTCTCTGTGGTACATTTTTAGAAGTTTTCAAGTGTTTTAGTTGACAAACCAAATATCCTCCTACTGAAGTATAGCTGCTGTCTTGTCTTCTTTATAGCTGCATCAATATGTTATGTCCAGGTTAGGTCCTCAGAGATACTGACACTTAAGAACTTGAAATTGCTCGCTATCTCCACTTCTGATCTGTCTGTGAGGATTGGTTCATGTTCCCTTGTCTTACCCTTTCTTTAGTCCACAATAAGCTCTTCGTTTTATTTTCTCTTCCGGGGCGCCATTCATGGATGACCCAAAACGGCAGCCCTCGTTGAAAACATATTTCATGACATATACCAGTGATATTAAACCTGATTCTGATGGAGTCCACCAACATTTCTGATATTTGTGGAGAGGCCAACCAGTGTGACAGCTTTGTGTTTTCAGTGAGAGCGAGGGGGTAATACAACAGGAGCCCCATTGCAGTTGCCTTTTCTGTCACTTTGCCCTCTGTCTTTTCCCCTCGCCTGGCCAGACTTTCCATTGACAAACCTGCCCACAGGAATGGATAAACACAGAAAAGTGCAGCACAGAACATATATCCTTACAGGATGGGTCAGGAATGAAACTGTGATCTGACAGCTGTGCTCTGATGGCGTTACACTACTGCTAAGCTGCTATGTTGCCCTTTTCCTTTCCAATTCTGATGAAGGGTCTTGGTCTGCAACATCAGCTGATTAATCCCCTCCACAGATGCTACCTGCCCTGCTGAGTTCCTCCAGCATTTTGTGTGTGTTGCTCAAGATCTCTAGCATCTGAAGAATCTCTTGTGTGAAACTACACAATGGCAGACAAGGGCAGTCAGAACTGCCCAATGCATCACTGGCACCAGCCAACTCACCATCAAGGACACGTATACAGAAAGATGCCAGAAAAGGCCTGGTAACATCATGAAGGATCTCTCCCACCCTGCTCATAGATTGCTTGTCCCACTCCCATCAGGGAGGAGGCTACGTACCATCTATGCCAGGACCACCAGACTCAAAAAGAGTTACTTTCCCCAATCAGTAAGGCTGTTCATCCATTAACCCACCTCTCCACACCCCAACCACCACTACTTTATCATTTCCTGTCAGAGTCACCTTATCTACAGACACTTCTGTGCCTAGTGTTACTTTATGGGCATACAAATAGTCTATGTATAGAAGCTATCTCACGTATTTATATTTATTGTGTTTTTATTATTTAATTCTTTATCTTATTGTGTTTTTCTTGTGCTACATCGGATCCAGAGTAACAATTATTTTGTTTTCCTGTACACTTGTGTTCTGGAAATGACATTAAACAATCTGGAATTGATTAGACTTCTGTTAGGATTCACAATCAACCTGCATTACTCTCTTCCTTATCTGGAAGCTGAAGGAGACTCCGTAAGCCAGCCAGCCTCTATATTTAGCTCCTTCACTTCATATCCTGGAGCTTGGTGACATTTCTGATCTTAACCTTCTCCATCATTTCCTGCCTTTTATTGCAGACTGTGACTGCCAAAATGCAAACTTTAATCACGTTCCTGGCCTCCTGCACATCCCTGAATCCAATCACCTCCGTCAGCACGGCCTTCAGTTGGCAGCGTGCTAACTTCCAGAATTCTCTCAGTCTTCTCTCAGATCAATCTATCTCCGATAAGTGACAGGCTCTCCAGCCCATCTTACATTTGATTTTTAAGCACCTGTCTGATGTGTTGATAGGGTGACAAAGAAGGCATATGGTATGTTGCCTCATTAGTCAGGGAATTCAGTTCAAAAGCCACGAGGTAACGTTGCAGCTTTATAAAACTCTGGTTAGACCACACTTGGAATATTGTGTTCAGTTCTGGTCACTCATTCTTTTTACATTATATGTCAATGATTTGGATGACAGATTTATGGTTTTGTTGCAAAGTTTGCATACGATATGAAGCTAGAAAAAGGGGCAGGTAGTTTTGAGGAAGTAGAGAGTCTACAGAAGGACTTAGACAGATTAGGAGAATAGGCAAAGAAGTGGCAGATGGAATACAGTGTTGGGAAGTGTATGGCCATACACTTTGCTAGAAGAAGGGAAAAGGTTGACTATTTTCTAAATGGAGAGAAAATATAAAAATCTGAGGTGCAAAGGGCCTTGGGAGTCTTTGCGCATGATTCTCCAAAAGTTAATTTGCAGGTTGAATCTGTGGTGAGGAAGGAAAATGCAAGGTTAGCATTCATTTCAAGAGGGTGAGAATATAAAAGCAAGGATGTAATGTTGAGACTTCATAAAGCAGTGGCGAGGCCTCACTTGGAATATTGTAACAGTTTTGGGCCCTTATCTAAGAAAGGATATGCTGAAACTAGAGAGGATTTAAAGGAGGCTCACGAAGATGATTCCAGGATTAATGGCTTGTCATATGAAGAGCATTTGGTAGTGGATGTGGAGGATGTTTCCTATGGTGGGAGTGTCTAAGACCAGAGAACTCAGAATAAAGGTATGTCCTTTTAGAACAGAGATGAAGAGGAATTTCTTCAGCCAGAAAGTGTGAATCTATGGAATTATTTGCACAGGCAGCTGAGGAGGCCAAGCCTTTATGTATATTTAAGGCAGAGGGTGATAGATTCTCGATTAGTCAGGGTATAAGAGAAACGGGAGGAGATTGGGGCTGAGAGGAGAAATGGTGGAGCAGACTCGATGGGCTCAACGGCCGACCTAATTCTACTCCTATATCTTATGGTCTTATTTTAGGAAGGACGTGGAAGGTTAGAGAGGGTGCAGAGGAGATTTACCTGGCTATTGCCTGATTTGGAGAGCATGTCTTATAAGGATAGGTTGAGCGAGTGACAGGTGTGTGGAACGCGCTGCCATAGATAATGGTAGAGGCAGATACATTAGGGACATTTAAGAGACTCTCAGATAGGCACATGGATGATAGAAACACACACAACACGCTGGAGGGACTCAGCAGGTCGGGCAGCATCCGTGGAAATGAACAGTCAACGTTTCGGGCCAAGACCCTTTGTCAGGACCCTTTGGCCCGTCCGACCTGCTGAGTTCCTCCAGCGTGTTGGGTGTGTTGCTTTGAACCCAGCATCTGCAGAGTATTTTGTGTTTACGATATGGATGATAGAAAAATAGAGGGCTATGTTGGGGGGAAGGGTTAGATTGATCTTAAGAGTAGGTTAAAAGGTCGGCACAACATTGTGGGCTGAAGGGCCTGTACTGTGCTGTAATGTTCTACGTTCCATTCTTAGACTAGATTTGCTGCACTAACTGAGGGGGTGGTGGAACCAGAGACTCTCACAGCACTTAAGAAACATTTTGGAGTGCACTTAAATTCAATTTCAAGTTGAAGTTTAGTTTTATCTGATTGTTCGTTTATACAACCAAATGAAACAACATCACCACGGTGTACCCACACATGGGACACAAACAGTATTACCACAAATAAGTTGATTAAATATAATTCAAAATGCATGTGAACTGCACAGCCCAGGTAAACAGTAAACAGCTCGCTGTCCTAGTGACGAGACCTCAGTGGTGACAGGGTATTCATTAGTCTCACAGCCTGGGTGAAGAAGCTGTTACCCAGTCTGACAATCCTAGTCCTGATGCTCCTGTACCTCTTTCCTGACGGTAGTGGGTCAGAGAGATTGTGGGATGGGTGGTAGGGATTCTCAACAAGGAATAGAGTGTATTAGACTCGGTGTTTAAGGCACAAGGATATTGATAAACTGAATGCAAAACTAGAGATTAGCTTTAATTGTTACATGTACATCGAAACATACAGTGAAATGTGCAATTTGTGTCAACAACCAACACAGTCTGAGGACGTGCCTGGGTGTTGCTGCATTTCTGGTGCCAATGTAGAATGCTCACAACTAACTAACCTTAACCCATATGTCCTTGGAACCAGAGCACCCAGAGGAAACACTCTGCCACCCTCAGCTCCGGATCCAGCTCGGACGGAGGTTCCGACCCTCTCCGGACCAGGACCGCTCTTACTGTTGCTGGGTCCTACCGCTCGTCTGAGTCCCCCACTACCCTCTTTCCTCCCCGCGGCTCCCAACCTTCCCCTACCCCTCATCACCCCTCCATTCTTCTGATCCCCCATCCTCCCCTCACCCTGCTCTCCCTGAATATCCCAACCCCCCTCTCCCTCCTGAGATCTCCCACTCTTCACCCTCCTCCGACCTCAGCCCCAACCCTTGCTGTGTCTTCACCATCCCTGCTGACCTTCCCCTCTCTGAGGCAGAAGGTTCTGTCCTTAGCAAGGGCCTCACTTTTGTCCCCCTCCGTCCACACCTCAGTGAGTTCCGTGCCCGCCATGACGCTGAACTCTTCTTCTCTCGCCTACGTCTCCGAGCCTACTTCTTTGGCAAGGATTCCCCTCTCCCTACTGATGACCCCTTCTCCTGTCTTGGACCCTCCTCCTCCTCCTGGACACCCCACCCGGGCCTTCTACCTGCACTCGATCTCTTCATCTCCAATTGTCGCCGAGACATCAATCATCTCAACTTCACCACTCCTCTCTCCTGTTCCAACCTCACTCCCTCTGAACGCACTGCCCTCCACTCTCTCCGCACTAATCCCATCCTCACCATCAAACCTGCTGACGAAGGTGGTGTTGTAGTAGTCTGGCGGACGGACCTCTACCTCACTGAGGCCAAACGGCAGCTCTCTGACACCTCCTCTTACTTACCCCTGGAACAGGAATCCACCAAAAAACATCAAACCATTGTCTCCCGCACCATCACCACCCTTATCAACTCCGGAGACCTTCCATCCTCAGCTGCTAAACTCATAATTCCCACACCCCGTACCGCTGGGTTTTACCTCCTCTCAAAGATAGACAAGCCTGACTGTCCCGGTAGACCCATAGTTTCTGCCTGCTCCTGTCCCACCGAACTTGTATCTGCCTACCTAGACTCCATTTTGTCACCCATAGTTCAGTCCCTCCCCACCTACATCCGGGATACATCCCATGCCCTCCACCTCTTCAATAACTTCCAGTTCCCCGGTCCCAACCGCTTCATTTTCACTATGGATGTCCAATCCTTATACACCTCCATTCCCCATCAAGAAGGCCTCAAAGCCCTCCGCTACTTCCTGGATAATAGACCTCACCAGTTCCCCACCACCACTACCCTCCTCCAGTTGGCGGAACTGGTTCTCACACTCAATAATTTCTCTTTTGGCTCTTCCCACTTTCTTCAGACCAAGGGTGTAGCTATGGGCATTCGCATGGGACCCAGCTACGCCTGCCTCTTCGTTGGTTATGTGGAACAGTCTGTGCTCCAAACCTATTCTGGTACTGCTCCCCAACTTTTCCTTCGGTACATTGACGACTACATTGGTGCTGCTTCCTGCACCCATGCTGAGCTCGTCAATTTCATCGGCTTTACTTCAAACTTCCACCCAGCCCTCAAATTCACTTGGTCTATCTCGGAAACTTCTCTCCCCTTTCTCGATCTCTCGGTCTCCATCTCTGGAGACAGACTATCCACTGACATCTTCTACAAGCCCACTGACTCTCATAACTACCTCGACTATACCTCTATCCACCCCGCTACATGCAAAAATTCCATTTCCTAATCCCAGTTCCTCCATCTCTGCCGCATCTGCTCCCAGGATGAGGTTTTCCGTTCCAGGACATCTCAAATGTCCTCTTTCTTTAAGGATCATGGTTTCCCTTCTGCTGTCATCAATGATGTCCTCACCCGCATCTCCTCCATTTCCCACACTTTGACCCTCACCCCAGCCTCCCGTCACAACAGGGACAGAGTTCCCCTTGTCCTCACCTACCACCCCACTAGCCTCCAGATCCAGCACATTATCCTCCGCAACTTCTGCCACCTTCAACAGGACCCCACCACTAAGCACATCTTTCCCTCTCCACCCCTCTCCACTTTCTGCAAGGATTGTTCCCTCTGCGACTCCCTTATCCGCACGTCCATCCCCATGAATCTCCCACCTGGCACTTATCCCTGTAAGCGCAAGTGCTACACCTGTCCCTACACCTCCTCTCTTGCCACCATTCAGGGCCCCAAACAGTCCTTCCAAGTGAGACAACACTTCACGTGAGTCTGCTGTGGTCATCTATTGCATCCGGTGCGGCCTCCTCTACATCGGTGAAACCCGACGCAGATTGGGGGACCGCTTCATCGAGCACCTCCGCTCCATCCGCCAAAACAGACCGGATCTCCCAGTAGCCACCCACTTCAACTCTGCTTCCCATTCCCATTCAGATAAGTTCATACACGGCCTCCTCTACTGCCATGATGAGGCTAAACTCAGGTTGGAGAAGCAACACCTCATATATTGTCTAGGTAGTCTCCAGCCCCTTGGTATGAACACTGAATTCTCCAACTTCCGGTAATTCCCTCCCCCTCCCTTCCTCTATCCCTATTTCACTCTGCTCCCTCCCCCAGCTGCCTATCACCTCCCTCATGGTTCTGCCTCCTTCTACTACCCATTGTGTTTCCCCTATTCCTTCTTCACCTTTCCTGCCTTTCACCTCCCTGCCTCCCCTCCCCCACCCCGTTATCTTTCCCCTTACTGGTTTTTCACCTGGAACCTACCAGCCTTCTCCTTCCCACCCTCCCCCCACCTTCTTTATAGGGCCTCTGCCCCTTCCCTCTACAGTCCTGACAAAAGGTTCTGGCCCGAAACGTTGACTGATCGTTTCCATGGATGCTGCCCGGCCTGCTGAGTTCCCCCAGCGTGTTGTGAGGGAAACACACTGTGTCAAAAGTAGAACTGAAAACTCCACACAGACAAGATTGAACCTGGGTCTTCAGAGCTGTGAGACGTAGAATATAGAACACAGCACAGTACAGGCCCTTCGGCCCACAATGCTGAGCCAAGATCAATCTAACCTTTTCCTCCCATGAAGTCCTTAAACTTTTTAAAAAATCATCCATGTGCTTATCTAAGAGGCTCTGAAATGTCCTTAATATATGCGTTCTGCCACCAAACCTGGCAACGGATTACACGCACCCATCTCTCTCTGTGTAAATAAAAACCTACCTCTGACATCACCCCTATACTTTCCTCTAATCACCTTAAAGTTATGCCCCCTCATATTCATAATTTCCACCCGGTTTAAAGAATCTGGCTATCCACGCCTCTTGTCATCTTGTCCACCTCTATCAAGTCACCTCTCATTCCCCTTCTCTCCAAAGAGAAAAGCCCGAGCTCACTCAATAGACATGCTCTCTATTCCAGGCAGCATCCTAGTAAATCTTCTCTGCACCCTCTCTGACGTTTCCACATCCTTCCTATAATGAGACGACCTGAACTGAACATAATATTCCAGGTGAAGGCAAACCAGGGTTTTTTAGAGCTGCAACATTACCTCTCGAACTCAATCCCTTGTCTAATGAAGGCCAACACACCGTACACCTTCTTAACCACCCTGTCAACTTGTACAGCAACTTTGAGGGATATATGGATGTGGACCCCAAGATGCCCGTTTCTCCGCAGTGCAAATAATCCTGCCACTAACCCTGTATTCTGCCTTCAAAATTGACCTTCCAAAGTGAATCATTTCACTTTACCAGATTGAACACCATCTGCCACATCTCAGCCCAGCTCTGCATCCTATCAATGTTCTGTTGTAAACTACAACAACCTTCTACACGATCCACAACTCCACCAACCATCATGTCACCTGCAAATTTACTAACCCACCCTTCCACTTCCTCATCCTAGTTATTTATAAAGACAAAGCGCAGCTCCCGGAACAACTCCCTGTGGAAAATGACCGGTCACTGATCTCCAGGCAGGATACACTACAGTTACAACCACCCTCACCCTTCTATGGGCAAGCTGATTCTGAATCCACACAGCCAAGTTTCCCAGGGTCCTGACTTTCTGAATGAGCCTACCATGAGGCACCTTGTCAAATTCCTTACTAAAATCCACATACACCACATCCATTGCTCCACCACATCAAGCTCATGCCCCTCAGATCATGTTGACTGTCCCTAAGGTGAAGGGTTAGAATAGTGGAGTAGTTTGATATAAGACCATAAGACATAGCAGAATTAGGCTATTTGGCCCATCAAGTCTGCTCCACCATTCCATCGTGGATGATTTATTAACTCAACCTCATTCTCCTGCCATCTCCAGGTAACCTTTGATGCCCTGACTGATTATGAACCTATCAACCTTGGCTTTAAATAAACCCAATGACATGGCCTACATAACTTCCACAGACTGACCACCTTCTGCTAGCTCTGTAGAACCCTGGTTAGACCACACTTGGAGTATTGCGTTCAGTCGTTCGCCTCATTACAGGAAGACTACGGAAACTTCAGAGAGAGCACAGAGGAGATTTAGGTCCATATGGGTCGACATAACATTGTGGGTGCTGTACTGTTCTTTGTGTATGTTTCTCGGGAGACGCTGATATAAAGTCTATGTGGACAACATCTCCCCAGTAGGACATTTCTATGTTGTAGGCGCTATACAAATGCAGGTGTTAAGACCAACACGTTTCTTTTCCCTTCCAGCTCCGGGGCTCCCGGACGATGCGGAGACCTCTCCGTCGCCACCGGCCACTCGGGAACTGCTGCTACACATACCGGAGGGGTTGGCCGAGGGAGCGGCCGTGGCCGTGGTGGAAGCACCGGGGCCGGGCGTGGAGTGCCGGCTGGAGGCAGGACCGGGCGGCGGCAGCTTCGGGCTGCGGCGGGCATCGGGAAGCAGATTCACGTTGGTGACCCGTAACGTTCTGGACCGGGAACAGCGGGCCGAGTACAACCTGACGCTGGTTACCGAGAACGGCAGCTGGAGCGGGCGCCCTGCCAGCCTCACCATTCGGCTGACAGACGAGAACGACAACCCGCCGGTTTTCCATCAGAGCGCTTACCGGGCGCTGGTGATAGAGAACGAGCCCTCCAACCGCACCATCCTGACGGTGGCGGCGTCGGACCGGGACTCGGGCGCCAACGGGCGAGTCACTTACTCCATCGTGAGCCCGGCGGTGCCGTGGCCACTCGCCGTGCACCCGACCACCGGCGCCATCCACTCGGTGGCGCCGCTCGACTACGAGCGCGCTCAGCACCTGGACCTGGTGGTGGAGGCGCGCGACGGCGGGCACCCGCCCGCGCGCGCTACCGTACCCGTCCGCCTGGATGTGGGCGACCTCAACGACAACAGCCCGATGTTCACGGCGCCGGTGGAGCGTCGGCTGACGGTGGCGGGAGTAGGCGGCGGGTGCGCTAACGGGGAGCCGCCGGGTGGACGGGGCCTGCTGCTGCCGGTCACGGTGGTGAAAGCGGTGGACGCCGACTCCGGTCGCAACGGGGAGCTGGTGTACGAGTTGGTGGCGGAAGAAGGCGACGGGAGCGGCGTCTTCCAGCTGGACAGCGGCGGGGAGCTGCGAGTCAACGTGTGCGGGGTCAGCCACCTGCTGGAACGGGAGTGGCGGGCGACCGTGCGAGTCCATGACCGGGGCACCCCCAGTCGTTCGGCCAGCACTGTCCTGACTATCTCATTCGTGGCGGCGGCGACCAGCGCGAGTCTCGGCCGGCCAGTGTTGACCGGCATCGCCCTGGGCGCCGTTTGCGGGACAATATTGCCAGTGCTGCTGGTGTGGTGGGCGGTTTGCGGTAGGCGGCGGCGACGGAGGGACGGCGGCGCCTACAATTGCCGGCGGGCCGAGACCGACTATCGGCAGCAGCCCCGCCGCCCCGAGCGCCGGATCCAGAAGACCGACATCACTCTGCTGCAGCGTTCCCGCATCGAGCCGACGGAACGCCAGCCGGACGTCCCGTGTCCCGTCCCCAACGGGGAACCGGATCCCCGGCACCGGCAGCTGCTGCGGGAGCTCGTCCGATTGTCCCGGGCCGGTTGCCCCGATGGCTATCTGGAACTGGCCGCCGGCTCTCCGCACGTCCAGGTGAGCGGGTTACTGGACGGTCCTTCCGCCGCCGGTATGATCTCCAGGAACGGGCGTGAGGAGGGAGGTTTACGAACTGTTGGGCTCTTTCCAATATGGTTCAGGGCAGTGCGGGAACAGGTTCAATCGGTCTGTACCACCAACATTCTCTGATAAACTCGTCCCAGTTGCCGGGATTTAGAACACTGCCCTTCCGCACACAACGTTGTGCCGATGTTTGAACCCACTCCAAAATAATCCCAGCGGATTATTAGATTAGATTAGATTCAATTTTATTGTCATTGTGCCGAGTACAGATACAAAGCCAATGAAATGCAGTTAGCATCTGACCAGAAATGCAAAGAATAGTGTTATTTACAAAATAACTGCGAATAAAAAATGCTACAGCGCACAAATATAAAAGTACTGAGACAGTACAATATGGGTGCAATACTGCTTAGCGCTGTGATGTGAGGTTCAGCAGGGTCACAGCCTCAGGGAAGAAGCTCTTCCTGTGCCTGCTGGTGCGGGAGTGGAGGCTCCTGTAGCGCCTACCGGATGGGAGGAGAGTAAAAAGTCCATGGTTAGGGTGAGATGCATACCTGATAATGCTTATTGGCACCCAATTGCCCACCATTGAGAACATCTACCACAAATGCTGCCTGGGCAGGGTGAAAAGCATTATCAAGGATGCATCTCACCCCAACCATGGACTTTTTACTCTCCTCTCATCCAGTAGGCGCCACAGGAGCCTCCGCTCCCGCACCAGCAGGCACAGGAAGAGCTTCTTCCCTGAGACTGTGACCCTGCTGAACCTCACATCACAGCGCTAAGCAGTATTGCACCCATATTGTACTGTCTCAGTACTTTTATATTTGTGTGCTGTACCACTTACTTTTTATTCACAGTTATTTTGTAAATAACACTATTCTTTGCATTTCTGGTTAGATGCTAACTGCATTTCATTGGCTTTGTATCTGTACTTGGCACAATGACAATAAAGTTGAATCTAATCTAATCTAATCTAATCAACCTAACCCTTCTCTCCTACATATCCCCCTATTTTTCTATCATCCATGTGCCTATCTAAGAGTCTCTAATGTTTCTGCCTCTACCACCACCCCTGGCAGCACATTCCACACACCCACCACTCTGTGTAAAAAAAAAAAAAAACACTACCTCTGACATCCCCCCCCACCATACTTTCCTCTAATCACCTTAAAATTATCCCCCCTGGTATTAGCCTATTGTCCGGGGGAGGCGGGGGTGGGGTGAGTCTTTGACTATCTGCTTGATCTATGCCTCTTAACATCTCTACATGTCTATTATGCCACCTCTCCTTCTCCATCGCTCCAAAAAGAGCTCGCTCAAACTTTAGACTTGACGAAACAAGAGGGATTAAAGGAGGAGGGGGTGGTGTTACTAGTCAGGGAAAATGTCATGGCAGTGCTCCATCAGGACAGACTGGAGAACTTCACTAGTGAGGCGATATGGGAAATAAGAAAGTTATGAACACGTTAATGGAGTTATATTGCACACTACCCAACAGTGCTAGCGATTAAGAGGAACAAATTTGTAAAGAGATCGCAGACTGCTATAAGAAACATAAGGTTGTTATAGTAACACATATACAAAATTGCTGGTGAACGCAGCAGGCCAGGCAGCATCTATAGGAAGAAGTACTGTCGATGTTTCGGGCCAAGACCCTTCATCCTGACTGTACTTCCTATAGATGCTGCCTGACCTGCTGCATTCACCAGCATTTTTTGTGTGTGTTGCTTGAATTTCCAGCATCTGCAGATTTCCTCGTGTTCAGGTTGTTATAGTAGGTGATTTTAACTTTCCATATATTGACTGGGAATCCCACACTGTAAAAGAACTAGTTGGGATAGAGTTTGTTAAATGTGTTCAGGAAAGTTTCAGTCATCAGAATGCAGAAGTCCCAATGAGAGAATGTGCGACACTGGATCTCCTATTAGGGAATGAGACAGAGCAAGCGACAGAAGTTTACGCAGGGGAGCACTTTGCATCCAGTGACCCCAATGCCATTAATTTCAAACTAATATGGAAAAAGACAGCTCTGGTCCTGGGTAGAAACTCTAAATTTGAGAAAAGCCAATTTTGATGGTATCAGAAATAATCTGGCAAGTGTGGACAGGCTGTTTTTTTGGCAAAGGTGTACTTGGAAAGTGGGAGGCCTTCAAAAATGAAATTTTGAGAGTGCAAAGCTCATATGTGCCTGTCAGAATAAAAGGTAAAGATAACAAGAGTAGGCAACCTTGGCTTTCAAGAGATATTGAGGCCCTGGTTAAGAGGACAAAGGAGGTACATAGCAGGTACAGGCAGGTAGGATCAAATGAGGTGCTTATGAAGTTATAAGAAATGCAAGAGAATGCTTGAGGGAGAAATCAGGAGGGTTAAAAGAAGGCATGAGGTTGCCCTAGCAGACAAGGTGAAGGAGAATCCTAAAGGATTTTACGGATTGCGAGGGGCAAAATTGGTCCTCTGGAAGATCAAAATGGTGATCCATGTGTGGTGCCAAAACATGGAGCCAGATGAGGGAGATCTTAAATGCATCTCAGGAGATGGATGCTGAGTCTATAGAAATGGCATCGACCTCATGGACCCTGTACAGATTACAGAGGAGGAGATGTTTGCTAACCTGAGGCCAGTCAGGGTGGATAAATCAGGGTGTTATGTACTTGGATTTTCAAAAGGCCTTTGACAAGATGCCAGACATGAGGCTGCTTAGCAAGCTACGAGCCCGTGGTTTTACGGGGAAGTTTCTAGCATGGATAAAGCAGTGGCTGAATGGCAGGAGGCAAAGAATGGGAAGTATACAGGAGAGTGAGGGGATCATCGATTGGAGTTGCAGGGAAGTAGTCACCCCTAAGCTGCAGGAGGTGGGTAGCTGGATGACTGTCTAGAGAAGGAATGGGAAGGTGAGCACCCCCATGGCCATCCCCCTCAATAATACCTTTCGGGATACTATTGCAGGGATGACACTTCAGGAGAATGCCACAGAGACCAGGTTACTGGCACTGAGTATGGGTCTGTGGCGGAGAAGGGAAAGAGGGAGAAGAGGGGAGGGGTAGTGATGGGGGACTCGATAGTGAGAGGAACAGACAGGAAATTCTGTGGACATTAATGGGACACCTGGATGGTATGTTGCCTCCCAGGTGCCAGAGTCGGGGACATCTCGGATCACATCCACAACATTTTGGAGAGGGAGGGAGAGCAGCCGGATGTCTTGGTAGATATTGGTACCAATGACATAGGAAGGAAAAGCAATGAGGTCCTGAAAAGAGAATTTAGACAGCTAGGTAGAAAGCTGAGAAGCAGGACCTCCCGGGTAGTACTTTCTGTATTGTTTCCTGTGCCATGCGCCAGTGAGGGTAGAAACAGAATAATTTAACAGATAAATGCATGTCTGAGAAGCTGTTGCAGGGGGCAGGGCTTCAGGTTCTTGAATCATTGGGATCTCTTCTGAGTGAGGCTTGGCCTGTACAAAAATGGCAGGTTGCACCTGAACCTGAGGGGGACCAATATTCTTGCTGGGAGGTTTTTTGGAGCTGTTGGGGGGTTTAAACTAATGTGGCAGGTGGATGGGAGCCGGGGTGAAGGGACTCAGGCTAGGACAGATGATAAATAAGCAAGGATAGCATGCAGTCAGACTATCAGGAAGGGCAGGCAGATGATAGGACAAAATTGCAGCCAGCAGGGTGAGTATCAGTCATTAGGAATGCAGAATCAAAAAGGGTAGCAAATACAGCACTCAAAATGTTATATCTCAATGCACAGAGTATAAGGAATAAGGTGGATGATCTTGTTGCACTATTATAGATTGTTGGATATGACATTGTGGCCATCACTGAATTGTGGCTGAAGGATGGTTGTAGTTGGGAGCTGAATATCCAAGTTTACACGTTGTAACAGAGGGATAGGAAGGTAGGCAGAGAGGGTGGTGTGGCTCTGCTGGTAAAGAATGGCATCAGATCATTAGAAAGTTGTGACATAGGATCGGAAGATGTTGAATCCTTGTGGGTTGAGTGAAGAAACTGCAAGGGTAAAAGGACCTTGTAACAGTCATATACACGCCTCCCAACAGTAGGTGGGATGTGTACTGCAGATTACAATGGGAAATAGAAAAGGTGTGTCAAAAGGGGATTGTTATGGTAGTCATGAGAGATTTTAACATGCAGGTCGATTAGGAAAATCAGGTTGGTAATGGATCTCAAGAGAATGAATTTGTTGAATGCCTATGAGATGGCTTTTTAGAACAGTTTATCATTGAGCCTATTAGGAGATCAGCTATACTCGTTTGGGTGTTATATAATGAACTGGAAGTGATTAGGGAGCTTAAGGTTAACGAACTCTTAGACGGCAGTGATCACAATGTGATTGAGTTCAACTTAAAATTTGAGAGGTACATAATAAAGTCTGACGAGGCAGTATTTCAATGGAGTAAAGGAAAGTAATGTTGACCATGGTAAATTGGAAGGAAGTGCTGGCAGGGATGACAGTAGAGCAGCAATAGATGATTTTCTGGGAAAAATGAGGAAGATGTAGGATAGATGTATCCCAAAAGCAAAGAAATCCTCAAATGGGAAAGTACTACAACCATGACTGAAAGAGGTAGCGGTCGAGATTGTGGAGGCAGTAATGATCTTTCAAGAATCATTGGACTCCGGCATAGTGCCAGAGGACTGGAAAATTGCAAATGTCACTCCACTCTTTAAGAAAGGAGAAAGGCAGCAGAAAGGCTAGTTAGCCTGACCTCAGTGGCTGGGAAGATGTTTTAGTCAATTGTTATGGATAAGGTTATGAAGTACTTTGTGATTCAGGACAAGATAGGACAAAGTCAGCATGGTTTCCTTATGGGAAAATCTTGCCTGATGAACCTGTTGGAATTCTTTGAGGAGACTACAATTTGGAGATGAGGAGGAATTTCTTTAGCTAGAGAGTGGAGTGGTGGATCTGTGGAACTTGTTGCCACAGGGAGCTGTGGAGGCTAAGTCGTTATGTATATTTAAGGCAGAGGTTGACAGATTTTTGACTGGTTGGGGCATGAAGGGATATTTGAATTGAATTTATTTAAATCTTGCATCCATCCCACAAAATAAGGGAGTAAGAATCTTTGTGTTATGACTGTGTTGCAATGTACAGAAATACGAGTTTAAAAATCTATAATTGCTTGTAGAAAGAAGTTGTCCTGTAGCCTGTTGGTCCTGGCTTTAAAGCCATGGTATCATTTGCCAGACAGAAGCAGCTACAACAGTTTATGGTTGGGTGATTGGTGTCCCCGATAATCTTCCAGCCCTTCTTTCTGCATCTGCTGCTGTAAATGTCCTCAATGGAGGGAAGTTCACATCCACAGATGCGCTGGGCTGTCCGTACCACTCTCTGCAATGCCCAGCGATCAAGGTTGGTGCAGTTCCCATACCAGGTGGTGATAGAGCCAGTCAGGATGCTCTCAATGGCGCCCTGTAGAAGGTCTTGAGGATCTGGGGGCTCATGCTGAACTTTTTCAGTCGCCTGAGATGGAAGAGATGCTGTGTGCTTTTTTGCCACACAGCCGGTGTGTACAGTCTAGGTGAGATCTTTGGTGATGTGTATACCGAGGAACTTGAAGCTATTTACCCTCTCAACTGCAGGCCCATTGCTGTTGATCAGGGCGAGTCTGTCTCTGTTCCTCCTGTACCCCACAATCAGCTCTTTCGTTTTTTGGACATTGATGGAGAGGTGGTTATCTTGGCACCACTGCCAAGGTGTCAACCTCTATTCTGTAGGCTGACTCATTACTGCTAGAAATAAGGCTGATCAAAGTTGTGTCATCTGCGAATTTGATCAGCAGATTGGGGCTGTGTGTGACAGCACAGTTGTGAGATACAGGGCGAACACAGGAGATTGGGGCTGAGGGGAAAATTGGATCAGCCAGTATGAAATGGTAGGTCTTGTCTAACCAATTTTGTAGAACTTTTTGGGGAAATTAGCAGGGAAGTGGATGAAGGCAAGACAGTGGATGTTGTCTACATGGATTTCAGTAAGGCATTTGATAAGGTCCTCAATGGGAGGTTGGTCAAGAAAGTTCAGTCGCTTGGCATTCAGGATGGTGTAGTAAATTGGATTAGACATTGGCTTTGTGGAAGAAGCCAGACAGTGGTAGTTGAGTGTTGCCTTTCTGACTGGAGGCCTGTGTCATGTGATGTGCCGCAGGGATTGGTGCTGTGTCTGTTGTTGTTTGTCATCTGTATCAGTGATCTGGATGATAATGTGATTAATTGGATCAGCAGATTTATATTAGATTAGTTTATGAGGACCAGAGTTTTAACTCATGGCCCGTATCCCTCTAAACTGTTCCTATCCCTGTACCTGTCCATTAAATGTTATTAATGTACCTGCCTCAACCATTTTGTCTGGCAGCTCGTGGCAGCCTGTTCCATACTTGGACCACCCTCTGAGTGAAAAGATTGTTATTAGATCTCTTCCCTCTCACATTAAACTTCTGCTGTCTTGTGTTTGAGTCCCTGACCCCTGGAAAAACGCTGTGTGCATTCACCCTATCTGTGCCCCTCATGTTTTATACACCTCTATAGGGAAAACTCTGATTGCAAACCTCCACTGTTTGTGGCTATTCCCACTCACAGGGAAGGCTTCGAGAGTAAATGCTGATGAAAACTCTGGAGCTGAAGTGCCTAGTGCAGTCCTACATTGAGTTCAAGACTGATTGTCAACTCCTGCAATGCTGCTGGTGCCAAACTGTATCGGTCTCTGCCATTTCTTTGGATTCAGCAGCTGGGTGACGACAGCTTGTTCTCCATATTGTGTGCCCTGGCTTGTGTATCGACTTCACAGCTAGGGTGCAACATCCATGGTCAGTTCCAGCCACTAGAAGGTCAATCCCTCATTTCCCACGCTCCAATGAATAAAGGCCCAACCTCTCTCCGTAACTCAGTCCCTCAAGTCCTGGCAATATCCTCAAAAATCTCCTCTGCACTCTTTCCAGCTTTTTGGCATGTTTTCCTACAGCAGGCTGACCAGAACTGAACTCCATATTGCAAATGTGGCCCCACCAATGGTTAGAGTTCTACAGCTGGGAAACTGGGCCTGCAGTCCACTGTGGCAATGCTAGCCATCTGGTACCCATCACGTAACCATCCCAACTAACCATCTGCTGGGGGAATTCAGCAGGTCTAGCCGTATCTGATGGAGTCCAGCAGGGGAAGGAATGATTGATGTTTTAGGTTGACACCCTGCATCAGGACACACATCCTCAACTCCATCCCATAGGTGCTGCTAGACCTGCCAGGTTCTTCCAGCAGATCCCATCCCTTGTGCCTCCAAGTCCCGATCTGTCCCCTGCCGGCCTGCCTGTCCTCGGCCTCCTCCACTGTGAAGGCTGAGGCCACGAAACACAAACTAGAGTAGCTAACTGCCTCTCATATTCCTCTGGGTCATCTATAACCCAACAACATGAATACTGAATTCTCCAATTTCTGGTAACCTGTTCCATCTAGAATCAGAGTCATAGAGCACTACAGCACAGAAATAGGCCCTTTGGCCCATCAAGTCTATGCCAGACCATTAATCTGCCTTGTCCCATTGATCTGCACCTCGATCATAGTCCTCCATTCCCTCCTATCCATGTACCAATCCAAATTTCTCTTAGATGTTGCAATCGAACCTGCATCCACCAATTGTGCTGGTAGTTCATTCCACCCTCTGAGTGAAGAAGTTCCCCCTGGGGTTCCCCTTAAACATTTCACCTTTCACCCTTCTGGAGAAATGCTGCTCCTGTCTGTACCTTTTCTCTCTCCTCCTGATTAACCCTGATCCTCCTCCCCCGGGGCTTTCCAACCTGGGGCCCGTGGCATAACCTCTGCCCTACACCCACTCCAGCCCCTGTCACCTTGTTTCTTTCCCCTCCCCACCCCCTCCATCTGTCCATCACCCACACACTGAATCAAGGAACTCACTCCCCAAAAGCACAGTGGGGGCGGTTTCACCAGCAGGACAGCTGCGGCTTACATGGAGTCTTTGTTAGTTCCTGTGAAAACAATGACAATATAAAAGGAAAGTGGGGTTGAGAGGAATAATAAATCTGCCATGATGGAATGGCAGAGCAGACTTGATGGGTTGAATGGCCTAATTCTGCTCCTTTGTCTGCTGGTCCTATACATGTAAGTTCTCCATGTAAATGTAATGGCCATTTCTGTCTATGTCACTCTTTCCCTCAGTGAGTTCCAAACCCTTGGCTTCTATCCTGCTGTGATAAGACTATTGAACGCTTTTCATAATCTATCCATCTAGGAACAGGCCCTTCCAGCACGACAAGCCGCACAACTACTAAACCCCAGCCTAATCACAGGGCAATTTACAATGACTAGTTAACCTACTAACCAGCATCCATCATCAGAGATTCCCACCACCCAGGACACGCTCTCTTCTCACTGCTGCCATAAGGAAGATGATACAGGAGTCTCGAGACTCACATCACCAGGCTCAGGAACAATTATAACCTCCCAACCATCAGGCTCCTGAACCAGAGGGGATAGCTTCACTCAACTTCACTCGCCCCATCAATCAACTGTTCCCACTCTTTATCTCATGTTCTTGATATCTATTGTTTATTTTGTTTACTATTATTATTTCTTTCTGTTTGTATTTGCAGAGTTTGTTCTCTTTTGCACATTGCATGAGCACCTGGTTGATGCGGTCTTTCATTGATTCTGTTATGGTTATTATCCTGTGATAGATTTATTGGGCATGCCCACAAGAAAACAAATCTCAGAGTTGTACATGGTGACATATATGTAGTTTGGTAATAAACTTGCTTTGAGCTTTGAAGTTGGACTGTGGGAGGAAACCGGAGCACCTGGAGGCAACCCACCCTCTTACAGGAAGGGCAGACAGCATTGCCATTGAGCTCCAAACCCTGATGCTTGATCTGTAATTGCTGCGTACAAACCATGGTCCCCTAAGTACGATAAGACAGACTCGCAACCTGAATCCACCTCATTGTGATACTTGTACCTTATTGTCTGCCTGCACTGCACTTTCTCTGTAACCGTGACACTTCGTTCTGCACTTGTCCTTGTCCCTTGTTCTACCTCAATGCACCGAGTAATGAAATAATCCATGGTCGGTATACAGAACAAAGCTTTCCACTGTACCTCGGTCAGTGTGACAATTTACCAGAATACCCTCTGGGTGAACACTGTTCAGCTGACCTCTCCTAGAATCCATTCACCAATTACACTCAGTCTTGTTCACGACTCTGCAATAACCTAGAGTCTGGTGTGCCACAGTAATACAGCGGATAGCGCGAAGCTGTTACAGCTCAGGAGGGTCGGGTTTGGAGTTCAATTCTGTCGCTGTCTGTAAGGAGTTTGTACGCTCCCCCCGTGACTGTGTGGGTTTCCTCCGGGTGCTCCGGTTTCCTCCCACAGTCCAAAGATGCACAGTGAATTGGTCATTGTAAATTGTCCCATGATTAGGCTTGGGTTGCTGGGCAGTGCGGCTCGAAGGGCCAGAAGAGCCTGTTCGGAGCTGTATCTCTAAATAAATTAGTTAATTCATATAAAAATTAGATTAATTCATTTTGGGAGGACCTTTGAAAGGAGAGCGATGGCCCAGTGAACCCTGACACAAATCCTGATGGAGGGTCTCGGCCTAAAATATCGACTGTTTATTCCTCTCCATGGATGCTGCCTGACCTGCTGCGTTCCCCCAGCATTCTGTGTGTGTTGCTGTCAGATTTCCAGCATCTGCAGAATCTCATATGTTTACAGATTTTCCTTTCTGTTCTACAGCAAATCTCCCAGCTGCTCTCCCTTTTGCATCAGGGACAGTTCCAGGCCAGGCCAAACTTTCGCGGAAATAAATATTTAAAAAACTACAGGTAAGTTCTTGGATCTGAGGAAGGTTAAAGGAAGTTTGAGATGGATGGTGTGTTATTCACTGGAACATTGGAGAATGAGGTGACCTTACAGAAGTATAGAAAATCATCAGGATGAATGCACAGTTTGATAGGGTAGTTCATTTTAAAATATTTTAAAAGATAAAGTTTTTAAAGATTGGATTTATTTGCTTTTAAGATTAACATTTAAATTTGTAAGATTAGCTTTACTTGTCATGTACATCAAAAAATGCAGTGAAATACTTTGTTTTCATCAACAGGCCTGGGGGCAGCCTGCAAGTGTCACCATGGTCTGGCACCAACATAGCATGTCCGCAAGTTACTAACAATAACTAATCCATGTGCCTGGAGTGTGGGAGGAAATGGGAGCACCCAGAGGAAGCCCATGTGGGCATGGGGGAAGTGTATAAACTCCTTACGGACAGCAGCAGTCAGTGATGTCTGACACTGCAAAGTGCTGTGCTAACTCCTAAACTACCAGGGTGGTTAAGAAGGTCTTCATTAGACAGGGAACTGGATTCAAGAGTCACGAGATAATGTTGCAGCTTTACAAAACTCTGGTTACACCACACTTGGAGTGTCGTGTTTGGTCCTGGTTGCCTCATTACAGGAAGGATTTGAAGCTTTAGAGCGAGTACAGAGGAGATTTACCAGGATGCTGCCTGAATTAGAGTGCATGTCTTATGAGGAGAGGTTGAGTGAGCTGGGGCTTTTCTGTTTAGAGAGAAGGAGGATGAGGGCTGACTTGGTAGAGGTGCAGAAGATGATAAGAGGCATAGATCAGGGGAACAGACAAAGACTTTTTCCCAGGGTGGAAATGGCTAATACGAAGGGGCATAATTTTAAGGTGATTGGAGGAAAGTATAGAGGAGATGTCACAGGTAGATTTTTACGCAGAGAATGGTGGGTGTGTGGAATCCACTGCCAAAGTTGGAGGCAGAGGCAGATACATTAGGGACATTTAAGAGTCTTTTCGATAGGCACATGGATGATAGAAAAATGGAGGGCTATGTGGAAGGAAGGGTTAGATTGATCTTAGAGGTTAAAAGATCGGCACAACATCATGGGCTGAAGGATCTGTACTATGTTGTAGTGATCTATGTTCTGTTTATTTAGAGGTACAGCCTAATCACAGGACAATTTACAATAACCTATTAGTCTACCAATTGGACTGAAAACCAGAGCACCGTACCCGGAGGAAGAACTCATAAACTCCTTGTAGATAGCGGCAGGAATGAACTCTGAGGCCCCAAGCTGTAACTGTGGTGCCTGAATATTCTTTTTCCCAGGGTTGGAGAATCAAGAACCAGAGGGCTCCCCACCCCCATCACGCTCCCCCCACCATGGTCTCCTCCCCAGCACGACCCCACCACACTCTGTGCCCCACCATGCCCCAGTATATTTCCTCCACCCCCGTAAGGTGGTGCGTTGTGACTGTTGATCTTGAGAGTGTATCCCCCCTGCAGGGCGGCAACGCCTGAAGCAGACAGAGGCAGCCTCAAGGACAGCGGGCAGGGAGAGAGCGAGGAAGGGGAGAGCGACAGCGATGGAGGAAGGACATCGCCCATCGACCAGCTGCTGGAGGACGGGCTGACTGAGCTGCTGGCCGGCGGGAGCTGGACGTCACCGACAGGTGAGAGACATATCTGTCCCACTCCGAGTGGGGAGAAGGGAGCCACAGTACGTCTGGCTGAGCGTCTTTGTGACAGGGTGGTGGTGCCGAGGGAGCAGGTCTCTGTATCTGACCTTATCATCTTTTGTTTCTTTGTTTTAAAGATAAATCTATTAACACATCAAAAATCACATTACATGAAATTTTAATGTGATTATTTATGATTTTGTTTTTCATTTTTTAGACATTTTATGATTTTATTCCCTGAACATAGGAAAATCATTGGAGATTTGGAGGTATATAAAATTAAGAGGGGTAAATGCTAGTGGGGTTTTTCCACAGGGTTATGGGTTAAGGGTGAAGGGTGAATTATTTAAGGGGAACCTGAGGGGAAATTCTTCACTCAGAGGGTGGGATGAGTGTTGAACGAGCTGTCAGTGGATTCAGGGTCGATTTCAACTTTCTATTCATTTATCTGTTTGTTTGTTTATTATTTTTTATTTAGCGATACAGGGCAGAACAGGCCCTTCCGGCCTAACAAGCCGAACCACCCGGTAATCCACTGATTTAATCCGAACCTAATCACAGGGCAATTTACAATGACCAATTACCCTACTAACCCGTATGTCTTTAGACTGTGGGGCAAAACCCACACACTCACAGGGAGAACATACAAATTCCCTACAGACAATGCCAGAATTGAACTCCAAACTCTGTATGCCCTGAGCTGTAATAGCGCCAGCTAACTGCTACGTAACTGTGGATTAAAGTTTAAAAGTAGAATAAAATACAAAATAAATAGGGATGCTCTGTAGCGTAACGTTTTGCAGTACCAGTGACCTGGGTTTGATTCTCACTGCCACTCTACATTCTCCTCATGACCACGTGGGTTTCCTCTGGGTGCTTTGGTTTCCTCCCACATTCCAAAGATGTACCAGTTAGGGTTAGTGAGTCGTGGACGTGCTATGTTGGCACTGGAAGTGTGGTGACACTTGCGGGCCTCCCCCAGCACATCCTCGGACTGTGTTGGTTGTTGACACAAACAACGCATTTCACTGTATGTTTTGACATACATGTTCTAATTTTAAATGTCATCTTCTAGTAAATCCTTTACTCAACCTCTTACTGTAGAGTGACAAGAAACAAGGTGTGCCAGGACTAGAGAGCCTGAGTTAGAGATAGGAGTACAGTATTTATTCCTTAGAACATAGGAGACTGAGGCTGACCTTAGGGCCATGTGAACACACACCAGGGAAAGGGAATCTAACACTAGAGGGCAAAGGTTTAAGGTGAGAAAGGGAAGATTTAAAAGGAACCTGGGTCATGGGTCAGCACCAGCAGTCCATTCACACTTTGGGGGTAACTGCTTCACATAGAGGGTGGCAGATACAAACTACCCCCCAGGCAGGGACAATAACAACGTGTTAGCATACGGATAAGCACGTGGAAAGCGTTTGATGGATGCGGACCATGGGTCCATCTTAGCTGGGCATCTTGGTTGGCCTGGTGAGTTAGACTGAAGGGCCTGCTTCTGTGTTCGATGACTATTTTTAAAACACACATGCGTGTCCCAGAGAAGGGGCTGCAGTTGACCACGTAGCGTGTCCCCTCCCTCCCAGGACATGCTCTCTTCTCACTGCTGCCATCAGCAAAAAGGTACAGAAACCTCAGGGTTCACACCACCAGGTTCAGGAACAGTTATTACCCCTCAACCATCAGGTTCCTGAACCAGAGGGGATTACTTTGCTTGCCCCATCACTGAACTGTTTTCAAAACCTATGGACACACTTTCAAGGACTCCTCATCTCATGTTCTCAATATTTATTAATTTTATTATTATTTCTCCTCTTGTATTTGCTCAGTTTGTTGTCTTTTGCACATTGGTTGTCCATCCTGATGGGTGCAGTCTTTCACTGATCCTATTGTGTTTCTTTGTATTTACTGTGAATGCCCACAAGAGAATGAATCTCAGGGTTGTATATGGTGGCATATGTGTACTTTTCCATTGGGATCAATGAAGCATCTATTTATCTATCTTTGATAATAAATCTACTTTGAACTTTTGAACTGCATTCCACGTCTTGCTAAAAATGGGCTGCTGGTGCTGACCTCTGTTAGAACAAAGACATGGGAACAGAATTAGGCCATTCAGCCCATTGAATGTGCTCCACAATTCCATCATGGCTGATCCCGGATCTCATTCAACCCCATACACCTGCCTTCACACCATATCCTTTGATGCCCCTGACTGATCAGAAAACTATCAATTTTTGCTTTAAGTAGTCTTGGCCTCCACTGCAGTCTGTGGCAGAGCATTCCACAGATTCAGTACTCTCTGACCAAAAAAAATCCTTATTTCTGTTCTGAAAGTTTGCTGCTCATTTTGAGGCTGTGCCCTCTAGTTCTGAACACCCCCCACAATAGGAAACATCCTCTCATATCTACCCTATTTAGTCCTTTCAATACTTGATAGGTTTCAATGAGATCCCTATGCATCCTTTCTAAATTCCAGTGAGTATAGGCCCAAAGCTGCCAAATGCTCCTCATATGTTAACCCCTTCATTCCCGGATCATTCTCGTGAACCTTCTTTGGACTCCTTCCATTAACACCACATCCTTACTGAGATCTGGGGCCCAAAAATGTTGACAATATTCCAAGTAAAGCCTGACCAGTGTCTTATAAAGCCTCAGCATCATTTCCCTGCTTTTAATATTCTATTCCCCTTGAAATTAATGCCAACTTTGTATTTTCCTTCTTTACTGCAGACTCAATCTGTAAATTAACTTCCTGGGAGTCTTGCACAAGGACTCCTAAGTCCCTCTGCACCTCTGATGTTTGAATTTTCTCCCCATTTAGATAAGTCTGCGCTATTGTTCCTTTAACCAAAATGCATTATCATACATTTCCCAACATTGTATTCCATCTGACACTTTTGTATCCATTCTTCCAATTTGTCTAAGTCCTGCTGCAATCACATTGCTTCCTCAGCAGTACCTCCTCCTCCACCACAAAGCCATCAATTCCATAATCTAGATCATTGACAAACAATGTGAAAAGTAGCGGTCCCAATACTGACCCCTGAGGGACACCACTAGTCTCTGGCAGCCAACCAGAAAAGGTCTGTTTTATTCCCACTCGCTGCCTCCTGCCTGTCAGCCATTCCTGTATCTATACCAGTATCTTTCTTGTTTCGCTGTAGGATTTTATCTTGTTAAGCAGCTTCATGTTTGGCACCTTATCAAACGCCTTCTGAAAGTCTAAGTAAATGGCATCCATTGCCTCTCCTTTGTCCTGCCACTTCATTTATCTACCACCTCATTCTATTCCTATCCTTACTGTCGCGTGGCAAAGGCAGTAATCCCAAGATTACTACCCTTGAGGTCCTGCTTCTCAACTTCCTTCCTAACTCCCTGTATTCTGTTTTCAGGACCTTCTTCCTTTTTCAACCTATGTCGTTGGTACCAATATGTACCACGACTTCTGACTATTCACCCACTTTTTTCAGGATATTGTGGACACATTCAGAACCATGACAGACCGTGGCGCCTGAGAGGCAAACTACCATCCATGTTTCTTTTTCGCATCCACAGAATCGCCTGCCTGTCCCCCTGACTATAGAGTGCCCTATCACTGCTGCCATCCTCTGCAATTCCTACCCTTCTGAGCCACATGGCCAGACTCACACCACTGTTGTTGCTTCCCCCCCCCCCACCCTCCAACAGAACTCAAAATGGAGTACTTATTGTTGAGGGACACTGTCACGGGGGTGCTCTCCACTATCTGACGTTACCCCTTTCCTCTCCTGACAGTCCCCATTTGTCTGTTTCCTGTAGCCTTGGGGCAACTACCTCCCTGCAGCTCCTGTCTACCTGTCTTATCACCTCTTCACTTTTCCTAACAAGCCGAAGGTCATCAAGCTGCAGTTCCAGTTCCCTTACATGGTCTCTAAGGACAGCATCTGGATGTATCTGTGTTGATGTTTTGGTGAGAATGAAAGGCTGGTGACTGTGTCCTATGTTCTGTGACCTGTTTTGGTGAGAATGGACTGCTTATGCTGACCCATGTTCCGTGTTCTGTGACCTGTGTTATGGTGAGAATGGACGGCCGGTGACTGTGTCCCATGTCCAGTGACCTGTATTATGGTGAGAATGGCTAGCCGTTGCTAACCCGTGTCCTGTTGCTATTCCAGGGCTGACAGCGGGAGGGAGCAGAGCAGACAGGCTGAGCCTCGAGGACCTGTGCTGGACATTGCCCTTGACACTGCCCTCTTCTGACTACAAGGAGAATGTGTTCAGCCCCGAGTCCATGGAGGCAGGGGGCACTGTGGATGGAGAGAAGACCGTGTTCTCTACCTTTGGCAAAGGCGGGGCAGACCACGACTCTGGTGCGGGATCAGGCTCTGGCTCGCTCCTGACCGAGATGGGTGCCCTCTTCCAACAGCTGCTCTCGCAGAAAGCCGAGACATATAGACAGCCTGGCCCTGACCTCCTTCGCAGACTCTCTGCCCGCTGGAGCGTGCTGTGTGAGGGGGAGATGTCCTCGGGCCGCTGCAGGGGCAGCCGCCTCCCTGGACTGCCGGAATCGCCAGCACAGGGAGCTGGATCTGAGTAGCAACTCCAGTGACGGTGAGTGAATTATCCCAGAATCCCATTTCCCTCCCTTTCTCACTCCCCTCTAGATCCCACTGCAGAATGTACAGTGGAAACTGCTTACAGTTTCAAACTCCTGGGAGTGCACACCTGACACAACCTCTCATGGTCCCAGAACATATCCTACAATCAGGAAAGTCTCTATTTTCTGAGACAGCCGAAGAGAGCCGGACTGTGCACGAACCTTATCAATTTTTATTGATACACTACAGAAAACATCAGTTTGATTTGACCACAAGATTGTTGTGGGTCAAGCTCAGAAACAGCGAGGGTAGAAAGACCCTGATGGAAGATACAGACCTTCAAGAGGCAGGTCTACAAATCACAATGGGAGCTAGAAAATACATGTCAAAAGGGCAATGTTACAATAGTCATGGGGGATTTCAATATGCAGGTAGTTTGGGAATATCAGGTTGGTGCTGCATCAGCTATTTTGAACTGGGTGTTGCACTACGAACCAGAATTGATTGGAGAGCTTAAGGTAAAGGAACCCTTAGGAATCAGTGATCATATGACAGAATTCACCCTGCAATTGGAGAAGGAGAAGCCAAAGTCAGATGTATCAATATTACAGTGGAATAAAAGGAATTACCGAGGCATGAGAGAGGAGTTGCCCAAAACTAATTGGAAGGGTACACTAGCAGGGATGACAGTGGAGCAGCAATAGCTGGAGTTTCTGGGAGCAATTTGAAAGGCGCACTATAGATACATCCTAAAAAAGTAGTCTAAAGGCAAGATGATGAAACCGTGGCTGACTAGACAAATCAAAGTCAACAGAAAAGCCAAAGAGAGAGCAAAAATTAGAGGGAGGTTCGAGGATTGGGACACTCTTAAAAACCAACAGAACACAACCAAAAGAGTAAAAGAAGGAAAAGATGAAATACGAAGGAAGCTAGCCAATAATATTAAAGATGATGCTAAAAGTTTCTTCAGATATATAAAGTATAAAAGAGAGGTGAGAATGGATATCGAACAGCTGGAGAGGTAGTCATGGGAGTCAAGGAAATGATTTACGAACTGAATAAGTATTTTGCATCAGTCTTCTCTGGGGAAGACACCAGCAGTATGCCAGAAGTACAAGAGTGTTAAGGGGCAGAAGTGAGTGAAATTGTTGTTACTAGTTGTCATCAGAGCTTGTCACAGCAGACAGCCAGCCACTCTAGGGTTGTTTGGTTGATGTTGAGCAGGTCAGTGTCAGCTAAATCAGGTGAGGGTGGGCAGTTGTGCAGAACCTGTTCAATGTTCTGCACCCTTTCATCATACTCACAGGATTCACTGGTCTTTAAACCCCACTTCACCATATTGTCTCCCGTCCTACAAACTCCCGCTCTCGCTCTGTTGAGAGTGCACCACTTTCGTCTGTCAAGCAGTGCCCTGTCTGGCAACATTTCCGTGGGGTCTTGCACTGTATTGTTGGTGGGGTTCTGGCTTCTGTTTGTTGCCAGAGGTCAATCCTGTATGTCTGGGGGGATGTTCCGTGTGGTAGTTCCTCCACTGTAGCAAAGCTTTTCCTCGATTTTAGGTGGTTGGAAATTGGCACATGATGGTGTAGTGGGTGCCGTGGATCCGAGTTCTCTTTACCTTTTTAAATTTTTGTTGTGTGTCTTTGGATCTCTGGGGGAGCAATGCCTGCAAGTCTGTAAATGATGTTAGTGGGTGTGGGGTGCAGTGTGCCTGTGATTATTTGGCAGGCTTCGTTAAGCAACGGGTCTATTTTCTTCGCATGGGCTGATCTGCCCCACACAGGTGCACAGTATTCTGCAGGTGCATAGCAGAGTGCTAGGGCAGTTGATCTAAGTGTGTGAGCATTAGCTCCCCATTTCGTGCCTGCTAATTTTTCAAGAGAGGATTGCCAGAGCCAACTTACCCTCGGAGTTTTTGGATGTGGGTTGCAAATGAGGGCGTCCTATCCAGTCGTTACTAGTGAAAAGGTGCTTCAAGAAACTGAAAGGTCTGAAGGTAGATAAGTCACCTGGACTAGATGATGTACACCCCAGAATTTTTAAAGTGATGGCTGTAGGATTGTGGAGGCATTAGTAATGATCTTTCAAGAATCAATGAATTCTGGCATGGTTCCAGAAGACTGGAAAACTGCAAATGTCACTTCACTCTTCAAGAAGGGAGAGAAGCATAAGAAAGAAAATTATAGGAGTTAGTCTGACCTCAGTGGTTGAGAAAATGTTGGGAGTGCATTGTTAAGGATGAGGTCTTGAGGTACTTGGAGGCATATGATAAAATAGGCCAGTCAACGTGGTTTCCTCAAGGGAAAATCTTGCCTGACAAATCTGTTGGAATTCTTTGAAGAAGTAACAAGCAGGATAGGCAAAAGAGAATTGGTTGATGTTGTGTACTTGGATTTTCAGAAGGGCTTTGACAAGATGCCACACATGAAACTGCTTAACAAGTTACAAACCCAGTTGGTATTACAGGAAAGAAACTAGCATGGATAAAGCAGTGGCTGATTGGCAGGAGGCAAAGAGTGGGAATAAGGGGAGCCTTTTCTGGTTGGGTGCTGGTGACTAGTGCTGTTCCACAGGGGTTGGTGTTGGGCCCGTTTCTGTTTGCATTATATGTCAATGATTTGCATGAAGAATTGATGGCTTTGTGGCCAAGTTTGCAGATGATATGAGACAGGTGGAGGACCAAATAGTATTGAGCAGTGGTCCCCAACCACTGGGCCGTGAAGAAACTATACAAGTCAGCTGCACCTTTCCTCATTCCCTGTCACACACTGTTGAACTTGAACATAGGGTTGCCAACTGTCCCGTATTAGCCGGGACATCCCATATATTGGGCTAAATTGGTTTGTTCCATACGGGACCGCCCTTGTCCCGTATTTCCCCCGCTAAGATAGTGCGTTCCTATGAAACCTTTTGTGCCGAAATGGCATGAAGCGAAGAAGCAGTTACCATTAATTTATATGGGAAAAATTTTTGAGCGATCCCAGACCCAAAAAATAACCTACCAAATAACACATAAAACCTAAATAACTCTAACATACAGTAAAAGCAGGAATGATATGATAAGTACACAGCCTATATTAAGTAGAAATAATGTATGTACAATATAGTTGGGAAGATGAAGGCAAAGCTGATGTGTGGGGGACAAATCGGCCCGTATGTGCATGTGCACCACGTACGCACACAGGAGCCCGCACAAGGCTTCATGGTCATGGTAGTCTTTCCTGGGGTAAAGTGTCCTGGGATTTGACTGCTACTTTTGTCCCTTATTTGGGAGTGAGAAAGTTGGCAACCCTAACTGTAAAAGACATGTTGAGGTGGGTTTAACCCTACTTGAACACCCCCCCCCCCCCACACCCCCGGTCAGCCGGTCCGCAAGAATATTGTCAATATTAAACCGGTACATGGTACAAAAAAGGTTGGGGACCCCTGCCCTAGTGTATCTGACTCTACCACCACCTCTAACAGCACGTTTCACCATTCCCTGTAGAAAATCCACTTGTCACCCCCCCCCCCCCCCCAGTGTGAGACGGTGGGTTTGGTTTGTGGTGATACAGATTGCCTGGTATGGGGTTGGAATCTGACCAGGTGCTTCCTCTGGGCTGGGGAAGGAGGGACCCCACTGAGAACAGACAAGCGTTTGGTTGTGACTCCAGCTTGGATTCGCTGGATTACACAAAAACTGTGAGTGGAGGGGTGGGAGGATTATTTTCCACCGGTATAAACACACCTTTAGCCTTGCTGGGAACAATTTTACAAGTTGTACTTGCAGCCCCTGGTCTCTCTGGGATTACTGCTCCTTGTAGAATCACACTTCCAAACCCTTTTCACACCTGTACCTCAGTACAGTCCTGAGTGAGTGCTGTACTCCCAACTTGTCTTTTGGAACAGTACAGTACAGAACAGAAACAGGCCCCTTGGTCCATCTAGTCTGTGCCAAAACTGTTATTCTGCCTAGTCCCATCGATCCGCAACCCAGCCCATCCACATACTTCTCTTAAAGACAGTAGGGTAGTGGGAGTGACACTATTACAGCTCAAAGCATTCTGCAGTTCGGAGCTCAATTCCAGCACTGTCTGGAAGGAGTTTGTACTTTCTCCTCATGAACTGTGTGGGTTTCCTCCCACAGTCCAAAGATTTACCTGTTTGTAGGTTAACTGGTCATTGTAAATTGCCCTGGCTAGAGTTGCTGGGCAGCACAGTTCCAAGGGCCTGTTCTGGGTTGTATCTTGAAAAGTTGAAATTGATCCTGCATGCATTACTTGCACTGGCAGCTCAATCCACTCTCACC
Organism: Mobula birostris; assembly: GCF_030028105.1. Lineage (NCBI taxonomy): Eukaryota > Metazoa > Chordata > Chondrichthyes > Myliobatiformes > Myliobatidae > Mobula > Mobula birostris. The sequence goes on from NC_092376.1 coordinate 174,713,310, forward strand.
ACCCCCTGAGTGAAGTAGCACCCCTTGGGTGCTCTTTAAATATTACCTTTCATCCTTGACCCATGACCTCACCCAGCATCAGTGGAAAAAGCCAGCTTGCATTTACCCGATATACCTCTCATTTTGTTTCCAGTACATCTATCAAATCTCCACTTATTCTCCTGAATAAAATCATAAAATGAGTGCACAATAAAGTAATTTATGCTTTGATTTAGCCTCTCTACTATTTCATGGTCTGTTCTCTGTTTAGGTCTCAGCAGTCATTCATGGAAGAGGAGGGAGAATCCTTGGAGCAGATTGGATCTGTTTCTGGTAATATCTCCCCATCAGTTTCTTCAGATGCTGGATGATGACCCTCCACACATTTGGCTACTTTGATCATCAACGTGGTTTGTCACCATCTCCCCAGGAGGTCACTGGAAGTTCTCCCTCCACCACCAGCCGAGGGCTACTATCCAGAACACCATTCCTTACCTCCCAGGACAGGACCAATATGGCTCCTCTGCTCAGTCCCAGGACCAACGATTGTCTTGGGTACACTCACAGGATAAATATTTCACACTGAACTTCTCTGACTGATGGCTATTTCAAACTATCTCAGTTAAATATATTTTTCTATACTATTTAATGATTTATTTCTGACCAGTGCCAATAATGTTATATATTTTATTTTCCATCACTGTTTTATTACTCAAGTTGACTAATGTATATTTTGCTGTTAACAATAAAATCTGTGATTTTTTTTTGTGGAATTGAATGGTGCACAGGTTTCTTGTGAAGCTGAGAAAAGCTGATGGTGTCCACTAATATCACATTATTCCTTGCTAATGACTTATCTGGGTAATACACACGAATAGAATTAGGTCCATCAAGCCTGCTCCATCATGGCTGATTTATTATCCCTCTTAACCCCCATTCTACTACCTCAATCTTTGATGCACTGACTAATCAGGACCCTATTAACCTCCACTTTAAATTTACCCAGTGACTTGGCCTCCGCAGCCTTCTGTGGCAATGAATTCCATAGATTCACCTCCCTTGGATGAAGAAATTTTTCCTCCTCTCTTCAAACTTCAGGAATACAGGCCCAGAGCCAAACATCCCTATGTTAACCCTTTCATTCCTGGAATCATTCTCGTGAACCTCCTCTGGGCCCTTTCCAATGCCAGCACACCTCTTAGATAATGGGTTCAAAACTGCTTGCAGTACTCCACGTGAGGTCTCTCCAGTGCCTTATAAAGTCTCAGCATTATACCTTTGTGATGGAAGGCTGACCAGTGTCAGGATGGGGCTAGGGAAGGTACTGAAATTTTAAATTAGATCTATGATTGGCAAGCCAGAAATATAATTAGCTTATGCACACTCACAGAGGAACTCGGTAGGCCAGGCAGCATTTATGAAGAGGAATAAATAGTTAATGGTTCAGGCCAAGACCCTTTATGAAGAAACCTCTAGAGGGTGCAGGCTGATGGACTAGGCAGAATAACAATTCGGCATGAACTAGACGGGCTGACGGGCCTATTTCCTTGCTATAATGTTTGACATAATTTCCAACAGTTACATGTGTTTATTGGGATAAATGTGTCCTGATTACTGGAAAAAATGCTTACTGGCAACTTCAATAATACCTGATTGAATCTGTGCAGACTAATGCAGGGAGATCAGTGCACTTTCCCCTAACACAGTAGGACAGGAGACTCTGACTCCCCGCTCTGGCGGCTGAGAATGAAAAAGAGTAGTAAGCCATTGAGTATCACACTATGCATCTCTAAGCTAGAGGTTCCCAACCTTTTTTATGCCATCGACCAATACCACTAAGCAAGAGATCTGTTGGGAACACGTGATCCAACTCATGTTCCCAGGTTGGGAACTCGTGCTCCAAACTAACATCAAAGATCCCCGCCATCTTTTCACCGACCAATACACCTAGGCAACCAATTAACCTACTAAATTGCAAGTATTTGGAATGTGGGAGGAAACCCACAGTCATGGAAAGACGTAGAAACTCCTCACAGAGAGCGGTGAAGATTGAGTCTGGGTCACTGGAGCTGTAATAGTGATATGCTAACCAAAAGGCTACTGTGCCACCACACCATCTTGTAGAAATTGAGAGAATTTCTGCACCTGTGAGCACACTTTCCATTGTATCTCTACATATGACAATAATCTTACCACAAGCACACACAGCTGGGTGATAAAGATTATAAAGCCCATGTGGGTATATCAAACCAGATGTAACATATGCAGCACACATTAAAGTTGCTGGTGAACTCAGCAGGCCAGGCAGCATCTCTAGGAAGAGGTACAGTCGACGTTTCAGGCCGAGACCCTTCGTCAGGACTAACTGAAGAAAGAGCTAGCAAATCTCTTACTAGCTCTTTCTTCAGTTAGTCCTGACGAAGGGTCTCGGCCTGAAACGTCGACTGTACCTCTTCCTAGAGATGCTGCCTGGCCCGCTGTGTTCACCAGCAACTTTGATATGTGTTGCTTGAATTTCCAGCATCTGCAGAATTCCTCGTGTAACATATGCAATACTGAATTCTTTCAGTAAACTCCTGTCTACACAAATCCCTTTTGGCCTTTTTTTCTTTGCCCTCTCTGTGTCCTTAGCTATCAATACAAAATTATGAGGGGTATAGATAGTGTAAATGCGAGCAGGCTTTTTCCACTGAGGTCGGGTGGGACTAAAACTAGAAGTTATGGGTTAAGGGTGAAAGGTGAAATATTCAAGGGGAATCTTTTTTTGAGGCGGGGGGAGAGAACGTCTTCACTCAGAGGATGTGAAGTGTGGATTGAGCTGCCAGAGCAACTGGTGGATGTGGGTTTGATTTAATCTTTTAAGAGAGTCTGGATAAGTACTTGGAAGGGAGTGGTATGGAGGTCTATGATCCAGGTGTGGGTCAAATCTCCGTCATTCTCCTCTGATCCAGGGAATAGTCCCAAACTATTGAAACTTTCCCTGTAAATCAGGTCCTCAAATCCTGGCAACATCTCTATGAACTTGAACTTAGCCTTTTGTACAAGTGTGGCCATCCACCATTAACATTACATGGTCCAAACAACTTACAGCCCTAGTACATCCAAGATATAGGACAGTTCAGCTCAGTACAGGCCCTTTGGCCCACAATATTGTGCAAACCTTTTAATCTATTCCAATATCAATCTAATCCTTCCTTTCCGCATAGCCCTCCATTTCCCTATTATCCATGTATCTATCTGAGATTCTTTTAAATGTCCCTAATGTATCTGGATCTACCACCATCCCTGGCAGTGTGTCCCACGCAATCCCCTTTCTCTGTGTAAAAAAAAACCTCCTCTGTCATCCCCCTAAGCTTTCCTCCAAACACCTTAAAATTATGCCCCTGGTATTAGGTATCATCTCATGCATGATGATTGAAACACGGAGGGCTATGGGCGGTGGAAGAGGGAAGGGCTAGATTGATTTTAAGAGAAGGTTAAAAAGTCGGTACAGCATTATGGGCCAAAGGGCCTCTACTGTTTTATGTTCTATTTGCAATGGTTGAACCAAGACTTTGGGGTGGGGAGGTGGTGGAATTAAAAAGTAAGCAAGAGGACCTTTCCATCAGGATACTCAACTGTATGCTGATCTCTGGGAGTGAACAGCTATTGATGCAAGGTAGAACTATGAACAGAAGTCTTGTGTTTTAGACAACCAGGGACGGGAGTTACCAAGGTGAAGCCTTAGAGGTTGTGAGGGAAAACCAGTGAACAATCTGCCCCATCCATCTTTCTTGATGTCCTTGGAGGTGTTCCAGCCTTTGGCTTAGATCCTGGGAACTCTCATCTGTGGAGGGCAAGCCGAAGTTAAACTGTTTTCGAAAGCAAATCAGCAGCAACATGAACTGTTAAGCGTCCCAGATAACTAGAATCAAACAGCAAAATCAAACAGAATCAAGATTAGAATCCCTGTATTTAAGTAACATCACTCAGGAAAGGCCTAGAACACTTTGCCTGTCAATGTAACACGAAGGTTATGCCATCAAACGTGACACAGTATAACAAAAGGGGGGTGGTGGGGGGGAGGAGATTTAGCCACAGAGTCCATACTGATCTATCTGAAAATAATCTGATTTAAAAAAAAATTCTCACATTCTCATTATCTCCCCCCACATTCTACCACTTAACCACCAGGGGCAAATGACAGCGGCCAGTTCACTCACACAGCCTGCCCCAGAGTTTGGGACTGAACCAGTGTCAGGTACCTATATCACAAGCTTAAAGGTGCCGAGGGAATTGGGGTGCACTGTGTGGCCAGGAGGTATGGGTGCTGCACACAGCGATTATGCCTTACACATTCCATGCACTGCAGATTGTGCGCAGAACACTCAGGGCTGTGTTGTACATTCAATGTGGCACAGAGTATGTCATGCGAGGGAGGTGTGATGTGCTCAAGGGAGTGCGGAGAAGGCACGACATGGCACAGAATCACAGCAGTCTCTTTGCTTGCAGATGCGCCCAGCATTGCAGCAGGACGGGTCAGTGGGCTATGGGCTCAGAACCAGGGGCTGCCACTGAAAGTATAAACGGAGTCGTTATAACTATAGGTGCAACACATGATGAATCACTGTGACTGACCGAATGTGTGCACACATGCACATGTAAGCTGGTATATTTAAAGCAGAGATTAGTTAAGGTGTCAAATATAATGGGGAGAATGGGGTTGAGAAGGATAATAAATCAGCCATGATGGAATGGTAGAGCAGACTCGATGGGCTGAATGGCTTAATCCCGCTATGTCTGTGTGCTTGCAGTCACATGTAAGTGTGCATGTATGTGCAGTCACAGGTGGGTATCTGCACAAAGGAGAAAGATGCCGAGGAGTGCACACTAACATTTAAACTGGCAGCACATCTGGACAGCAAGGGGTTCAATGTAAATTTGGGCAGTGGCTTTCTAAATTAATGGTGGGTCTAGCAGAGAGAGAAATATCCCACCACTGCCCACGGAAACATCAATCAAACAGAGGGCATTTGGCCCCATTGTGCTTTGTGTTTATACTCTATCCAAATCTGTTCCCACTCCCAGAGGTGCCTCCAACCCCCGCCAGACATCTGACTGCTCCTGGTTGGGATTCTACAGAACCGGAACCTGCAACCTCAGAGGCACAACAACAGACAGGATAAAGAGTTAAAGCACATTGCTCTCCTGTGAGGAGAGAAAGAGAGCAGGGAACCGTCCACAGTGCCTTGCTTCTGAACTCTCTGCGGCAAGAGCAGGGCCTTAACCTAGCAATAGTTTGGTGCGTTTTGGGCCAAGAACCAGGCAGTCTGGGTAGCAACAGCGGAGGCAGACACAGGAGTCTGCAGAAGCTGAAAGCTGGAGCAACATACAATCTGAAGGAGGAACTCAGCAGGTTGAGCAGCATCTGTGAGAACTGTAGACAGTCCACGCTGAGACAGTGAACAGCAGAAATCCCTCAAACTTTGCCTGTCCAAGGAGCATCAAACAAGGTGAGAAGATCCTCTGGCCATGAGGCGGTGGAGCACACAGAGGCCTCCCTGACACTTCTCCACGTAAATCATCCCACACCGACAAGGAACGTGTGGCGATCCCTGGGGAACAGCACATGGCAGCCTGTCTCAGATGGGTTGGCACTGACTCGGAGACCCCCACTGCTGAGCGGCGAGGCAAGGAGGCAGCCTGTACTCCACGAGTGGTGCAGTGGGGTCAGAGGTGCGTCTAGTGGAAGGGAGCCTGCGTCGGTTTCACTGGCACGTTGCTGAGGGAGCGGTGCTCTCAGCGTGCCCCGTGCGTGAAGACACGGGGAGGACATCACACACCTCAGAGGGTCGGAGTCACGGGCTGTGGTCAGACCTTCTGCAACGAAAAATAAACCCCTGTTAAGATTATCTTTGTAACACATACATTGAAACATAAGTGAAATGCATCATTTATATCAACAGTCCCAGTATGTGCCGGGTACAACCCGCAAGAATCCATTGGATCATAAGACGTAGGAGTAGAATTGGCCCACTTGACCCCTCGAGTCTGTTCTACCATTCAATCATGTCTGATTTATTATCCCTTTCAAATAAATTGTCTTGCCTTCTCCCTGTAACCTTTGACACCCTGACTAATCAAGAACCTATTAACCTCCGCTTTAAATATACCAAATGACTTGGCCTCCACAGCTGTCTGTGGCAATGAATTCCAGATTCGCCACCCTCTAGCTAAAGAAATTCCTCCTCATCTCTTTTCGAAAGGAATGTCCTTCTATTCTGAGGCTGTGCCCACTTGTCCTGGATTGCACGAGGCTGCAGAGAATTGTATACTCAGCTAGTTCCATCACGGGTACAAGTCTCCTCACCATCGAGGACATCTTCAAGAAGCAACTTTTGAAAATGGCATCCATTATTAAAAGCCCTGACCATCCAGGACATGCCCCCTTCTCATTGCTACCATCAGAAAGGTGGTACAGGAGCCTAAAGACACACACTCATTGATTCTGGAACAGCTTCTTCCCCTCCACCATCAGATTTCTGTATGGACAATGAACACTACCTCATTCTTCCTCTTCATTGAACTCCTTATTTTTGCAATGTATTGTAATTTTATACCTTTGCACAGTATTGCTGGTGTAAGACAACCATTTTCTCATACTCTAGTTTAAGATGGTGCTACTGAAGTTACTGGTGGGTTAACAAAACAAGAAATACAACTACTTTATTAATAACAAGGAAGACGCAAGCAAAGGTTTCTTCATTTTGAGGCTGCCTGTTAGGAAATAAATCTCAAGGTTGTATAATGTATACATACTTTGATAATAAAGACACTTTGAACTTTGATATGAGTGCACCTGATTTTGAGGGCAGTGGAGGAGCCTGGCTGGAGGGCAGGATTTGATCAGTTTGTCGGTGAACGCCCCACTGAATGCCTTCTAAACTTCTGCAAACTTGTAGGGGTGCACAGCAGCATAATATAAAGCACATTGCGTTACAGTACCAGCGATCACGGTGCAATCACTGCTGCTGTCCCTCAGGAGTTTATATTTCATCCCCGTGACTGTGTGTGTTTCCTCTGGGTGCTCTGGTTTCCTCCCAAAGATGTATGGGTTAGGAAGTTGTGTGCATGCTATATTGGTGCCAGTTTGTGGTGACACTTGGGGGCTGCCCCCAGCACATCCCTGGACTGTGCTGGTCATTGACACAAATGTCCAACACCATAGAAGATGCTTTTAAGGTGGGTGGGGCATAATTTCAAAGGAGATGTGAGGAGTAATTTTTTTTTAAACAAGAGTGGTGTGTGCCTGGAATGAAGATGTAAAGTTCAAAATACATTTATTATCAAACTATATACAATCTTAAGTTCAAAGTAAAATTTATTATCAGAGTACATGCATGTCACCACATACAACCCCGAGATTCTTTTTCTGTGGGCATACTTAACAAATCTATAGAATAGTAAACACGAGGAAATCTGCAGATGCTGGAAATTCAAGCAACACACACAAAATGCTGGTGGAACGCAGCATCCATAGGAAGAACTACAGTCGACGTTTCGGGCTGAGATCCTTATCTCTTTCTCGGCCCGAAACGTCGACTGTACTTCTTCCTATGGATGCTGTCTGGCCTACTGCGTCCACCAGCATTCTGTGTGTCTATAGAATAGTAACTGATCTGTCACCTTACAGGCAGCCACGAAACAAAGAAACCCAATATAACCCATTAAAAAAAACCCTCACACATCCAACATCCAGAAAACAAATAGCACAAATAATAAAACAAATCAAATAACATTCAGAACCGAATACAAAAAGAGAAGAAAACTAAACAAACAATAAATATCGAGAACACGAGCTGAAGAATCCTTAAAAGTGAGTCTGTAGGTTGTGGAATTTGTAGTGTTGGGGTAGTTCAAGGGCCGGATAGTTGAGGGGTAATAACTGTTCCTGAACCTGACTGGGTGGGTCCTGAGGCTCCTTTACTTTCTTCCTGATAGTAGCAATGAGAAGAGAGCATGTCCTGGGTGGTGGGGGTCCTTGAAGACAGATGCGGCTTATGGTCTGAAATGCACTGTAAAGCTTTCTGTTAACACTCCGACCCTACAACAGGTCAACCCGTGTTCTCACCAGGCAGTATTTACCTCTCGCCTGCAGTTCCGTTGTCAAGAGCCACAAGTTGTGTGCTGCCTCCTTGCTTCCTCCACGTACAGCCTTCTGATACAATGCCAAGGCTTTCCAGAGGTTCACGGGGAGGCCTGAGGGAGGGAGGGAGACGGAGAGATCAGCTCGCTGGCACACTGATGCCGAAACGCTGCACAGAGCTAAAAGTTGAGGAAGGGTTGAAGAATTGTGAGGCTGCAGTGAGTCCAAGGGCAGAGTGGGAGAAGCAATTTATTTATCACAAAATAATGTAGGAGCATTCTAGAACTCTGGCTATTGTGTTCAGTTCTGGTTGCTTCATTATAGGCAGGATGTGTAAGCTTTAGCGAGGGTGCAGAGGACGCTGCCTGGATTAGTGAACCTGTATTATGAAGGTACGTTGAGAGAGCCAAGGCTTTTCTCTTTAGAGCAAAGGAGGATGAGAGTTGACTTGATAAAGGCGTAGATGATAAGAGGCATAGATGGAGTGGACAGAGAGACGTTTTTTTTTCCCCAAGGCAGAAATGGATAATACAAGGAGGCATTATTTTAAGATGTTTGGATGAAAGTATAGGGGGATATCGGAGGTAGGTTATTTTACACAGAGAGTGGTGGGTGTGTGGAACACCCTGTCAAAGGTGCTTGGCAGAGGCAGATACGTTGGGAACATTTAAGAGGCTCTTAAACAGGCACCTGGAGGGTTACGTGGAAGGGAAGGGAAGATTGATTGTGGAGTAGGTTAAAAGGGTGGCACTACATTGTGGGCTGAAGAGGCTGCACTGTAATGTTCTAATATAATCAAGGGCTGAGAGAGAGAGGAAGCAGAGGGGAAAGGTGATATGTATATGTGTGTGTGTGTATATATAATTACCTCCACCCCCCCCCCCGCCATCTCAAGTCCTCTACCAGAGGCCTGGGAGTGAGGGCTCTGCGCAGTATCCTTGCTGTTCCTAGTAGTGCGCTCTTCTGCACCGAGATCCCAGATGTTGTTCCCAGGATCTGTTGGAGCCACTCTCCCAGTCCAACTGTCACAGCTCCAAATACTCATATCATCACTGAGATTACTCTGGCTTTAACCTTCCACATCCTTTCTATCTGCTCTTTCAAGCCCTGATATTTCTCCAGCTTCTCATATTCTTTCTTCCCGATGTTCCTGACATTCGGGATTGCCACATCTATTCCTATTGCTTTCTTCTGTTCCTTGTCCAGTATTACTGTGTCTGGTTGGTTGGCCAGTACCTGCTTATCAGTCTGTATTGGGAAGTCCCACAGGATCTTAGCTCTGTTATTTTTCACCACCTTCTCGGATGTTTCCCGTTTGGACTTGGGAGTGTCCAATCCATACTCAGTGCAGATGTTCCTGTACACGATTCCTGCAACTTAGTAGTGTCGTTCAGTGTATACTGTCCCTGCCTGCATCTTGCACCCTGCTACTATGTGCTGGATGGTTTCAGCGGATTTCTTGTACAGTCTGCATCTTGGGTCTTGTCTGGTGTGGTAGACCCCTGCTTCTATTGTTCTTGTGCTCAGCGCCTGTTCCTGTGCAGCCATGAGCAGCACCTCTGTGCTGTCCCTCAGCCCTGCCCTTTCCAGCCATTGGTAGGGTTTTCTTGTGTCAGCCATATCTGGCGATGGAACATCTCATGCAGTGGCTTGTCCTGTCATGGCCTTTAGTCCTCTGGCTCTGCTTCACCCATTTCCATATCCCCTGCCTGCTGTCTGAGGTATTCTCCTAGCAGGTCATCTTTAGGGGCCGTCTTCCTGATGTACTCATGGATATTTCGTATTTCTTCCAGGACTGACTCCTTGACACTCCCAAGTTCCTGTCCTTCTTTATTCCGACGGGTGTACAGTCGCTCAATATTGGACCTTGGATGGAATCCTCCATGTATTTATTGTTAGTAGTTTCCAGGTCTTGATGTCAATGGCTACCAGTTCGTTCCTTGGCCAGCACACTAATGCAGCTGGGTATCTGATGACTGGTAGGGTGAATGTGTTGATGGCTCTGATCTGGTTCTTCCCATTCAGCTGGTTTTTTACAAGTTGTCTCATTCTTTGGAGGTACTTGGATGTTACAGCCTTCCTTGTGTCCTCATCGTGGCTAACATATCCCTGAGGATCCCCAGTATTTGTAGCTGTCCTGTACATGTGGTATGAGGCTTTCAGATGACTCGACCCCTTCAGCCTTGATGGGTTTGTCTCTTTTCACTACCATCTGGCTGCGCTTTTCCAGTCCAAATGACACCCCGATGTACACCCTTGACAGGTCAGATTAGTAAGTCAATGTCTCCTTCACTTCTGGCATACAGCTTGATGTCATCCATGTACAGAAAGTGGCTGATGGTCACTCCACTCTTGAACCTGTACCCATATCCACTCTGAGATGATCTTGCTGAAGGGGTTCAAGCCTATGTAGAACAGCAGTAGGGATAGTGCATCACCAAGGTATATTCCACATCTGATGGTCACATGCTATTGGCTTTGAGTTAGCTTCTAGCATTGTCCTCCAATGGTCCACTGAGTTCTTGATGAAGGTTCCTAGTGTTGTTGACCTTGTACGGAGACAGACATTCCAGGATCCATGTAATGGGCATTGAGTGGTATTCTTTCTGTCGTCAATCCAGGCTGTGCTAAGGCTGGTCTGCTTGGGCTCAGAGCCTCGCATGATTGCTTTGTCTACCAGTAGTTGGCACTTGGAGCCTCTAATTCCATTACCAATCCGCCTCTGAGCAGGGCTCAGGGATTTACATACATGTTCCTTCAGCTTGCTGGCTATGATGCCTGATAGGAGCTTCCATGTTATAGACAGGCATGTTGTAGGCTGGTAGTTTGATGGTGTTGCTCCTTTGTGAGAATCCTTCATTATGAGTACTGTCCTGCCTTCAGCTAGCCAGTCAGGCTGTGAGCCTGCTTCAAGTAGCTGCTTCATTTGAGCTGCCAGCCATTACGGAATGCTGTTAGTTTTTTTTTCACCCAAAAGATGTGGATCATGTCTGACCCTGGTGATGTTCAGTTCTTCATACTTGCTGCCCGTTGCTGGACATCTGTCATGATGGTGTCTGGTTCTTCCTCCGGGAGATCCCAGAGGCTTGCTTGTTGGTCTTTCAGCCATTGGGCACTGCATTATGTGATGCTTCTTTCTCCCAAATACTCTTCCCGTATTCCTCAGTTGCTGTTTTGGTTGGTTCAGGTACTGGTGTGTTGTTGCTCAGGAACTGTGCAAATACTTTTCCTGGTTCTTTGGAGAAGAGTGCATTTATTTGCTTGGGCTCTGCGTCCTTGGTGTACCTCTGTAGTCTGGTAGCCAGAGCTGTTAACTGTCCTTTGCCAGTTTTCAGGGCTTCAGCTATGGACACACCTCTGTCCTTCCTTAGCAGCCAGTATGAATCTTTGGTCTTCCCACTCTTCTGCAGCTCAATTAGTCTGCTGACCTCCGTCCTTGTGGTTTTCATCTTGGCTTCCAATCATTGTCTCCAGTGGGAGTTATGACAGTACTCTCCACTGTAGCTCATTTTGTAGCCCAGCATTTCTAGGACTGCTGCTGCCAATGCATGTATCAGGTTATTGGTCACAGTTATGTTGGAGGTTGCAATTGTGAGTTGTGCTTCATTTGGCTGCTTCAAATAAGCTGTCTGTTGGAATTTTATCACTTTCTGGGAGCTGAGTTCATTGATTGGCAGTTGCCATTTTAAAAACATAGAAACATAGAAAACCTACAGCACAATACAGGCCTTTCGGCCCCCAAAGTTGTGTCAAACATGCCCCTATCTTAGAAATTACTAGACTTCCCCATAGCCCTCTATTTTGCTAAGCTCCATGTACCTATCCAAAAGTCTCTTAAAAGACCCTATCGTATCTGCCTCCACCACCATTGCTGGCAGCCCGTTCCACACACTCACCGCTCTCTGAGTAAAAAACTTACCCCTGACATCACTTTTGCACCTATCCCCCAGCACCTTAAACCTGTGTCCTCTTGTGGCTCTGGGAAAAAGCCTCTGACTATCCACACGATCAATGTCTCTCATCATCTTATACACCTCTATCAGGTCACCTCTCATCCTCCATCACTCCAAGGAGAAAAGGCCAAGTTCACTCAACCTGTTTTCATAAGGCATGCTCCCCAATCCAGGCAACATCCTTGTAAATCTCCTCTGCACCCTTTCTATGGCTTCCACATCCTTCCTGTAGTGAGGCAACCAGAACTGAGCACAGTACTCTAAGTGAGATCTAACCAGGGTCCTATATAGCTACAACATTACCTCTCGGCTCCTAAATTCAATTCCACGATTAATGAAGGCCAATACACCATTTGCCTTCTTAACCACAGCGTCAACCTGTGCAGCTGCTTTGAGCGTCCTATGGACTTGGACCCCAAGATCCCTCTGATCCTCCACACTGCCTAGAGTCTTACCATTAATACTATATTCTGCCATTATATTTGACCTATCAAAATGAACCACTTCACACTTATCTGGGTTGAACTCCATCTGCCACTTCTCAGCCCAGTTTTGCATCCTATCAATGTCCCACTGTAACCTCTGACAGCCCTCCACACTATCCACAATACCTCCAACCTTTGTGTGATCAGCAAACTTACTAACCCATCCATCCACTTCCTCATCCAAGTCATTTATAAAAATCACGAGGAGTAAGGGCCCCAGAACAGATCCCTGAGGCACACCACTGGTCACCGACCTCCATGCAGAATATGACCCGTCTACAACCACTCTTTGCCTTCTGTGGGCAAGCTAGTTCTGGATCCACAAAGCAATGTCCCCTTGGATCCCATGCTTCCTTACTTTCTTTATAAGCCTTGCATGGGGTACCTTATCAAATGCCTTGCTGAAATCCATATACACTACATCTACTGCTCTTCCTTCATCAATGTGTTTAGTCACATCCTCAAAAAATTCAATCAGGTTCGTAAGGCACAACCTGCCCTTGACAAAGCCACGCTGACTATTCCTAATCATATTATACCTCTCCAAATGTTCATAAATCCTGCCTCTCAGGATCTTCTCCATCAACTTAACAACCACTGAAGTCAGACTCACTGGTCTATAATTTCCTGGGCTATCTCTACTCCCTTCTAGAATAAAGGAACAACATCAGCAACCCTCCAATCCTCCGGAACCTCTCCCGTCCCCATTGATGATTCAAAGATCATCGCCAGAGGCTCAGCAATCTCCTCCCTCGCCTCCCACAGTAGCCTAGGGTACATCTCCTCCGGTCCCGGCGACTTATCCAACTTGATGCTTTCCGAAAGCTCCAGCACATCCTCTTTCTTAATATCTACATGCTCAAGCTTTTCAGTCTGCACTACAATCACCAAGATCCTTTTCCAAGGTGAATACTTGAGTAAAGTATTCATTAAGTACCCCTGCCATTTCCTCCAGTTCCATATACACTTTCCCACTGTCACACTTGATAGGTCCTATTCTTTCATGTCTTATCCCCTTGCTCTTCACATACTTGTAGAATGCTTTGGGGTCTTCCTTAATCCTGCCCGCCAAGGCCTTCTCATGGCCCCTTCTGGCTCTCCTAATTTCCTTTTTAAGTTCCTTCCTGTTAGCCTTGTAATCTTCTAGATCCCTAACATTACCTAGCTCTCTGAACCTTTTGTAAGCTTTTCTTTTCTTCTTGACTAGATTTATTACAGCCTTTGTACACCACGGTTCCTGTACCCTACTATAACTTCCCTGTCTCATTGGAACGTACCTATGCAGAACTCCCCTGAACGTTTGCCACATTTCTTCCGTACTTTTCCCTGAGAACATCATTCCCAATTTAAGCTTTCAATTTCCTGCCTGATAGCATCATAATTCCCCTTACTCCAATTAAACGCGTTTCTAACTTGTCTGTTCCGATCTCTCTCCAATGCTATTGTAAAGGAGATAGAATTATGATCACTATCTTCAAAATGCTCTCCCACTGTGAGATTTGACACCTGACCAGGTTCATTTCCCAATACCAAATCAAGTACAGTCTCTCCTCTTGCAGGCTTATCTACATATTGTGTCAAGAAACCTTCCTAAACACACCTAACAAACTCCACCCCATCTAAACACCTTGCTCTAGGGAGATGCCAATCGATATTTGGGAAATTAAAATCTACCATCACAACAGCTCTGTTATTATTACACTTTTCCAGGATCTGTTTCCCTATCTGCGCCTTGATATCCCTGTTACTATTGGGCGGCCTATAAAAAGCACCAAGTAAAGTTATTGACCCCTTCCTGTTCCTAACCTCCACCCAGACAGACTCTGTAGACAACCCCTCCATGACTTCCACCTTTTCTGCAGCCGTGACACTATCTCTGATCAACAGTGCCGTGCCCCCACCTCTTTTGCCTCCCTCCCTGTCCTTCCTGAAACATCTAAAACTCAGCACTCGAAGTAACCATTCCTGTCCCTGAGCCATCCAAGTCTCTGTAAGGGCCACCACATCATAGCTCCAAGTACTGATCCACACTCTTAAGCTCATCCGCTTTGTTCACAATAACTCCTTGCATTAAAATAGACACATCTTAAACCGTCCATCTGAGCGCGTCCCTCTTCTATCACCTGCCTGTCCTCCCTCACACACTGTCTCCAAGCTTTCTCTGTTTGTGAGCCAACCTCCACTTCCCCAGTCTCTTCAGTTCAGTTCCTACCCCCCAACAATTCTAGCTTAAACCGCACCCCCCCCCCCCCCGTAGCCTTAGCAAACCTCCCTTCCAGGATACTGGTTCCCCCTGGGATTCAAGTGCAACCCGTCATTTTTGTACAGGTCACACCTGCCCCAAAAAAAGGTCCCAATGATCCAGCAATCTGAATCCCTGCCCCCTGCTCCAATCCCTCAGCCACGCATTTATCCTCCACCTCATTCTATTCCTATAACTCACTGTTGCATGGCACAGGCAGTAAGTAATCCCAAGATGACTACCTTTGCGGTCCTGCTTCTCAACTTCCTTCCTAACTCCCTAAAGTCTTTTTTCAGGACCTCTTCCCTTTTCCTACCTATGTCGTTGGTATCAATATGTACCACGACCTCTGGCTGTTCTCCCTCCCACTGCAGGACATTTTGGATGCGATCTGTGATCTTCTCTCTGATTGTAGCAGCCAGCGACGATATGCCCTGAGATGAGGATCGGACTTGCGTTTCCCGTGTACAAGAACACAGAACATAGAATAGTACAGCACAGTACAGGCCCTTTGCCCCACAATGTTGTGCTGACCCTTAAACCCTGCCTCCTATATAACCCCCCACCTTAAATTCCTCCATACACCTGTCTAGCAGTCTCTTAAATTTCACTAGTGTATCTGCCTCCACCACAGACTCAGGCAGTGCATTCCATGCACCAACCACTCTCTGAGTAAAAAACCTTACTCTAATATCCAGCTTGAACTTCCCACCCCTTACCTTAAAGCTATGTTCTCTTGTATTGAGCAGTGGTGCCCTGGGGAAGGGGCGCTGGCTGTCCATTCTATCTACTCCTCTTAATATCTTGTATATCTCTATCATATCTCCCCTCATCCTCCTTCTCTCCAAAGAGTAAAGCCCTAGCTCCCTTAATCTCTGATCATAATCCATACTCTCTAAACCAGGCAGCATCCTGGTAAATCTCCTCTGTACCCTTTCCAATGCTTCCATATCCTTCCTATAAGTGAGGCGACCAGAACTGGACACAGTACTCCAAGTGTGGCCTAACCAGAGTTTTATAGAGCTGCATCATTACCTCGCGACTCTTAAACTCTATCCCTCGACTTATGAAAGCTAACACACCATAAGCTTTCTTAACTACCCTGTCCACCTGTGAGGCAACTTTCAGGGATCTGTGGACATGTACCCCGAGATCCCTCTGCTCCTCATAAGTATCCTGCCATTTATTTTGTACAAGGTGATGCTATTACCTTTGTGCATCTGAGAGTTGTGAAGGTGGAGTTTGAACTCGTATTTCCTGATCCGATCGATTCTGCAGTGATGTTGCTGTGGTGCACTGTGATTATCTGTCTTCCAATGCAAGATGCGACAGTAATCCTCTGTTGACAATGTTTGACCGCTGGGTAACCGGTTGTTTTTCCGTGAATGTGGATGACGGTCCTCATTGTTGCCAGAGTCCCTATATGCGCTTGATGTATACTCTCTCATGTGGGCTGTTGTTAAAGTAGCATTCCATTAACTCCATGTTGTCCAGTCTTGTCCATTTATGGTTTGTTCTGGTAGCCAATTTCTCACCGGCTGGTCCAGGTTCCCCAACTTTGTTACTCCGGGCGACATCCGAGCCGGCAGGTCCCTTTTTGTTCTTGTCACTCTTATCTGGAGGTTTTTGTGGGCAGATGTAGCATAAGCGTGAGGGGTCCAGCCCAAGATCATTACCAGGACCTGAACCCTGGACCCCCGTGTAGACAATTTAACCTACTAGCCGGTATGCCTTTGGAATGTGGGAGAAAACCAGAACAAACACATGTGCACACTGGGAGAGCATACAAACTTACGGAGGATACCAGAATTGAACTCTAACCTACAACACCCCAAGCTGTAATAGCATTGCAATAACCGCTATGCTTCTGTGGGTCATTCTTGGCCAGAGCTTCCTCAGGAAACCTGAAGTGTAAGAAGTTTCACTCTCCCTGCCGGTGCAGTACCTCCCAGTCCTTTTTGATGGAACACGCCCAGAGCACACTGTGCGTCAGGATGCCCGAGAGCAGCAGCTTGCTCATAGAGATCCACGGCTCGCCGGTGGTCCTTCGGTACACCCCATCCCTCCTGGCAGCAGATTCCCAGGTGGTACAGGCTCGCAGCGTCCTGCAAAGGACAGGCAAGAGAGGCACGGTAGTGTAATGCTGTTATAGCACCAGTGACCTGGGTTCAATTCCTACCACTGTCTGCAAGTAGTTTATATGTTCTCCCCATGAGCGCGTGGGTTTCCTCTGCGTGCCCTGGTTTCCTCCCACATTCCAAAGAGGTACAGGCCAGTAGGTTAGTTGGCCACATGGGTGTAATTGGGTGCTGTGAGTGCATTGGGCAAGTTACCATGCTGTATCTCTACATCTAAAATCAAATTTTTATGAACTTCTCCCTTCAGCCTCGGAAGCGCCAGAGAAAACTAAAACCCAGGAAGATTCATCCGTTGGGGGATTGAGTTTAAGAGCCGTAAGGCAATGCTGCAGCTCTATAAAACTCTAGAAGGGTGTGGAAGCTTTCGAGAAGGTGCAGAAGAGATCTACCAGGATGCTGCCTGGATTAGACAGCATCTCCTATGAGGATTGCTGGAGTGAGCCAGGGCTTCTCTTTGGAGTAAAGAAGGATAAGAGGTGAGCTGACTGAGGTACAAGATTATAAAGAGGCATTGACAGAGTAAACATCCAGCATCTTTTTCCCTAAAAACTAATGACAGACAATATGCTTTTAAGATGACTGGAAGAATGTATAGGGGAGCTGTCAGAAATAGTTAAAATGGTATTGTCAGGGGTAGTGGGACAGTGAGAGGATGGGAAAGAGCTAGTTTTGCTCTTGTGGTTTGGTTGTCATTGTTGCTACCCTGGACAATGTAGCCATTGGACTGTGTGGTGACATCTGCAGGATGCCCGCAGCAAATCCTTATAAATGACAAATTTCACTGTATGTTTCAGTGTACATATGATATATAAATGTATCTGTATCTCAAAAAGGAAGATACATTAGGGACATTTAAGACTCTTAAGTAACAATACAAATGAAACAATGGAGGGCTGTGGGGGAGGAAATGGATACAGATTGATGTTAGAGTAAGATAAAAATCAGCACAACATTGTGGGCCGAAGGGCCTGTACTGTGCTGTAATGTTCTATGTTCTTAGATCTCACCTATGGACCCAAATCCAAGATCTGCCAGGTCATGAAATCAGGAGAAGTATACTTAAAATAGAGGTTGATAGGCTTTTGATTAGTCAGGCCATCAAAGGTTACGGGGAGGAGGAAGGAGAATGGGGTTGAGGGGGAAAATAAATAATGACCGAATGGCAGACCAAATGGGCTGAATGATCTAATTCTGCTTACGTGCAGTTCACTGGGTTAGGTGGCCGCTGTAAATTTCCCCCTAATGTGTTGGTGAGGGATAATGTGTGGGGAGAGTGAAATGAGAACAGTGTTTGATTGGTTTTAGTCACAAACTGGCTGTAATTTTAATGGTTAGGCTCCTTTAAACCAGTTCCCAGAGATGAAGTAGTTTCTATTCTCTCTCCCCCTTAACATCCTTTTATCATCTGTTATCAGGCTATTGGCACAACAGTGTTATGCTATTGTAGCATCAGCCTGTCTGTTCGGAGTTTGTGCGTTCTCCCTGTGACCACGTGGGTTTCTTCCAGCTGCTACGGTTTCCTGCCACATTACAAAGGTTTACGGATTAGGGTTAGTAAGTTGTGGGCACGCTATCTTGGCACCACAAGCACCGTGGCACTTGCGGGCTGCTCCTAGCACATCCTTGGGCTGTTGGTCGTTGATACAAACAAGGCATTTTACAGGATGTTTTGATGCACATCTGACAAACAAAGCTCATCTTTAAACACCTATCCTTACCGAAATGCCAGTCAACTTACCCCACTGCTCGATGCCATGGTGAAGTGCCTGACCGCCTGCTGCAGATCTCGGTGAGGCTCGTTAGTGTAGAACACGCCGAGGTAAGCTTGGGCCTGGAACAATTAGAAACAGGTTACTGACAGTAACGGAACAACTTTCAGAGATGTTACTCCCTCACTCGAGGTCCTTTGGCCCTCACTGTTACCAGCTGAGGTGTAGAGAACAAAAGTTAAAGTTGGGACTTCTCTTCCACCCATCAGATATTTATCAGGAGCGTTATCAGATACATTGGGGACATTTAAGAAACTCTTAGGTAGACACATGGATGATAGAAAATGGAGGCTATGTAGGAGGGAAAGGTTAGACTGATTTTCGAGTAGGTTAAAAAGGCTCCCAACCTCATCGAGAGTGTCCTAACCAGCTACATCACTGCCTGGTGCAGACTTGCAAGGCACTTGACCGCAAGACTCTACAAAGGATTGCGAGAACTGCTGAGAGGATTATCAGGGACTCTCTTCCACCCACCAAGCATTAGGACTAGAACTGTTAGGATGAGAAATGGCTTCTACAGAACTCCCTGACATCACCCAGTTTTCTCATCATGTATGAAGCGCTAGTAGCCTTATATTGGTTAATATTTAACTTGTGCCGTAAATGCTCCGTATTATTTGTTGATTTATTTGTGGTAATATTACTCTGTATTGTGTGTGAGTTATATGTCCTTAATCTGGAGGAATGTTGCTACGGTTGGTGGTATATGTGTGCATGGTTGAGTGACAATATACTCAACAGGAAAAGTCACGTTGCAGCTGTATACAACTTTGGTTGAGCCGTATTTGGAATATTAAGAAGACAAGAGATTCTGAAGATGCATGGTCCACTGTCTTCTTGTATGAGAGTCCTTCTTCTTCAGCTCTTTATCCGCTCTCCCCCAGATTTGGAATGGCATTGCTTAAATTCGTTGCATTGAGCAGCCATTAGCAAGATGAGTTCTAAGGTGTTGGAAAAGCCTGAAAGAGCTCGTAAGGGTGTTACATTTAGTGTAAAACTAGACATAATTAAGCACTTCGATCGTGGTGAACAAAGCAAGGACAAAGTGAGTTTGGCTTGTGGAAGTTGACGAACATGATGTTGAAGAGGTTTTGGCATCCCATCACCAAGAACTGATAGATAAAGAGCTGATGCAATTGGAAGAGGAAAGGATAACAATTGAAACCGAATGCAGTAGCGAAAGTGAAGCAACTGCATGAGATTTTCGCTGCAATGATAAAGTACAACTTTAATTTTGAAAAGGTATGTAGGTTTTGGGGATATTTGCAGGATGGTTTGAGTGCTTACAAAGAACTGTATGATAGAAAAATGCGCGAGGCTCAGCAGTCAAGCAAGCCATCCACATCAGCCACAGCTGACGATAATCCTCGACCTTCGACATCGAGGCGGGCAGTCATAGAAGATGAGCTGCCTGCCCTAATCAACGATGAGATGACACCCCCGTGTCCCACCACCCCAACCCCCGGGCCCCGGACACATACTGTACCGATTTGCAGAGAATGAAGCGGTAGCCGGGAGGCACACAGCACATCTTTAAGAAAAAAGCCGAAATAAACATGCTAATTAATTAGGTGCCGCCTAGCACGTAAATGTCGGCCCAGATCATAGGTGATGCAATCAGCAATCGCCTCTGATCTACGCCGACATTTACGTGCCGGACAGCACCTAATTAATTAGCATGTTTATTTCAGCTATTTTCCTTAAAGATCTGCTGTGTGCCTCCCAGCTACCGTTGCATCCTTCGCGGCAATGTATCGGGTCGGCGGCCCGGAAGGTGGGGACCACTGCACCACCCCACCGCCCCAACCTGCGACGACTCAGCCTAACACACCATCATCAGTGTGCTCGGCGCTGTCTTCCCAATTCCAGTAAGTGATACTACACTGTACATACATTATTTCTTCATTATATAGGCTGTGTATTTTTACGTGTTATTTGGTAGATTTGGCAGCTTCATAGCTTAAAGGTTACTGGAGAGCGCGTTTATGCGAACAGCGCTTGCGTGAGATTTTCTGCCGACGGCGCTTGCGTGAGATTTTCGCTACGGAGATCTGTGCAGGCAGTCGTTGTAGAGAAGTATTTCTACTTTACATAGGCTGTGTATTTATCATATCATTCCTGCTTTTATTATATGTTACTGTTATTTTAGGTTTTATGTGTTACTTGCCATGATGTGGTACTTTATTTTTGGGTCTGTGAACGCTTACAAATTTTTCCCATATAAATAAATGGTAACTGCTTCTTCGCTTTAGGACATTTCGGCTTATGAACCATTTCATAGGAACGCTCTACCTTCGGATGGCGGGGGAAACCTGTATTACAAAGTGGTGACATAGGGTTGGAAGGTGTTGAATCATTGTGGATAGAGCTAAGAAACTGCAGGGTAAAAAGACCCTGATGGAAGTTGTATACAGACTGCAAAACAGTAGTAAGGATGCGGCCTATGAACTACAAAGGAAGATAGAAAATGTATGCCAAGAGGGCAATGTTACAATAGTCATGGGCAACTTCAATATGCAAGTGGATTGGGAAAATCAGGTTGGTGCTGGATTCCAAGAGGGGGAATTTCTCGTGTGCCTACAAAATGGCTTTTTAGAGCAGCTCGTGGTTGAGCCCACTAGAAGATCAACTATTCTGGATTGGGTGTTGTGCAATGAATTGGAATTGATAAGAGAGCTTAAGGTAAAAGAACCTTTAGGGGAAAGTGATCATAATATAATCGAATTCACCCTGACATTTGAGAAGAAGCTAAAGTTAGATATATCAGTATTACAGAGAGTAATGGGAATTACAGAGGCATGAGAGAGGAGTTGGCCAGAATTGATTGATAAAGAACACTGGCAGAGATGATGGCAGAGCAGCAATGACTGGAATTTCTGGAAGCAATTCGGAAGGCACAGGATATATATCCCAGAGGGGAAGAAGTATTCTAAAGGAAAGATTACACAGCTTTGGCTAACAAGATAAGTCAAAACCAAGATAAAAACCAGAGTGGCCATAAAATAAAATTAATGGGAAATTAGAGGTTAGGGAAGTTTTTAAAAACCAACAGAAGGTAACTGAAAAAGTCATTAAAGTGGTAAAGATGGAATACGAAAATAAGCTAGCCAATAAAATTAAAGAAGATACCAAAAGTTTCCTCAGATACAAAGTGTGAAAGAGAGGCAAGAGTGAATATCGGACTGCTGGAAAACGATGCTGCAAGGGTAGTAACGGGGGGGGGGCGGGAACGGACAATGAAATAGCGGACGAACTAAGTACTTTGTGTCATTCTTCACTATGGAAGACACAAGCAGTATGGTGGAAATTCAAGGTGTTAGGGGCTATGAAATATGTGAAGTTACCAGAACTAGAGAGAAAGTTTTTGGGAAACTGAAAGGTCTGAAGGTAGACAAGTCACCTGGGCCAGATGGTGTACACCCCAGGGTTCTGAAAGAGGTGGCTGAAGAAATTGTGGAGGCATTAATAATGATCTTTCAAGAATCAGTGGTTGATAGATTCTTGATTGGACAGGGCACGAAGGGATATAGGGTGAAGGCAGGAGGTTGGGACTGAGAGGAAAATTGGATCAGTCATGACGAATTGGTGGAGCAGACTCACTGGGCCAAATGGCTTAATTCTGCTTTTGTATCTTAAGGTCAAAAATTGTTATTCATAGTATCAGACTGGAGGCTACCCAGATGGAAGAGGAGGCTATGGACTGATATGGCAGAATGACAATGGAGATTGGAATTAAAGTGGCTGGCCACCGGAAAATCTTGCTTTCTGCGGTAGGAGTGAAAGTGCGACCCCAATCTATAATTAATGTATTGGCTAGCTTGAAAGAAGTGTCCACAAACAGGTCACTTGCCTCTCTCAGTCCAGACTTAGCCGCCTTTTCCAACTGCTTGATGGCTCTTTGGGTATCTCTGACATCCCTTGCTGGCTTGGCCTCCAGCAAATACCTGGCCCAGCGGTACTGAGCCATGGCATGTCCCTGAGCAGCTGCCTGACTGTAGTATAGAGCGGCCTAGAGCACAAGGGAGGGGAAGGGAGAACCAACAGAATTAGACATAACTTTTTTTAAAAACCAAAATGAACTTTATTTATGGTGAAAAAAACTGCAAGTATAAACCATGCAATTCCTTTTAATTCTCATATTCATAAACAATGTGTTCAATTACATTCAAACTCCAAGTAGATTGTCAATGTTTCAAGATTGTTTAAGATTCAAAATCATTTAATGTCATTTCCTGTACAGAAGTGAAAAGGAGAACAAAATAATTGTTTCTCTGATCTGATTCAGCACAAAAAAATCCTGCAATATGCTAAAAAACAATAAATATAAATGTGTAAAATAACGTATACGTAAATTGACTGTATGCCCATAAAGTGACAGGTGCAGGAGTATCTGTACATTAAGTGATTGACAGGAAATGATAAAGTAGCGGTGGTTAGGGGTATAGAGGGGTGGGTTAGTGGGTGGAGGTGTTAACCAGCCTGACTTCTTACATACGTATTTGTCACCATATACTACCCCGAGATTCATTTTCTTGCAAGCATTTACAGGAAAATAGGGAAATGCAGTAGAATTCAGACTACAAGAGAACGTGCTGAAGGACGTTTGAGCCCCTGCAGTGTCTGCACCAAACTTCAGGGCATCCCTCAGCATGTACTCTTGTAGCCTGGAACGTGCCAGTCGGCAACATTCCTCTAGACATCTCAATGTGCTGGCAGATCAAAGGGGGTCTTTCACTGAGTTGATGATCTTTCAACAGCACCTGATGTCCGTCTCTGTATGTCCTTTGTCACACACCTTCTTAGGATGAACCATGACACAATCCCTTGCATTTTTCCCCATACTCTCTTCACGAGCTCACAGTCTTGCCCCCACTATAGCGATTTTGGTGGCAGAACATGGTGGGAGTGATGTTCAAGGCATAACCTCATCACCCCTACTGGGGTATAGGCTGCCAACGACAGCTTGCCAGAGTCCTCTGAGGTAGGGCAAAGGTTCATCTGTTGGTACGTGGCTTCCGCTCCCAGGGATGAGGTCTGAGGGTTTCTGAAGCTTTTTAATGGGATGGGTTTGCTAGCCCCATGCCCAACCCCCCCTCCTTTCACAGCCGGGCTTTAGCCCATCCATGGCGGAGTTGTCCTATCCATAAAACATGTTAGAAACACACTGATAAACCACATCCTCCCTGAAGGTGGACTTAACTGCCCTTTCCAGCTGCTCAGTGGCTCTTTGGCCATCTTGGACATTCCTTCCTGGCATGATCTTTAACAGATCATTAACGCCCACCCACAGCACAGCAGTCTGGATTTAAAAGCTCAGCTGAAATGCAGTGAAGCTGTACTTGGCAACTTGAGATGTGTTTTCTCACCCCTGACGCAAGATCCGGGAGTCTTTTGTAAAATTGTTACTACTACTATGTCAACTCAGGCCTAGGGGGCCGGTGTCGGGCACGATGACGGACTCTCCACTTCTCCCTCTCCCTTATCAGTGTGTTCAGTTCATCTACATTAGCTGTGCTGCTGTCTTCTAGGAGCTTGTTGACCATAGTCTTGGGAGGGTGCCCAGGGTTCATCCTCCCGTGCTTGGGCTCCCATATGATGACTAGGCTGGCAGGTAGTCTAAAATTGTTAATATATTTATATTTGTGTTTTTTAAATTGTGTTCTTTATACTCGTGTTTTTATTTCTACTGCATGAGATCCAGAGTAACAATCATTTCATTCTCCTTTATAATCCTGCACAGAAGAATTGGGTGGCGTGGTGGAGATACCTTTCTACCAGAGGAGGTGTACGACACTCTTTCCCTCTGCTAGCCTGCAAGTCACCCTTGGGCAAGGTGTAGCACCTGCTTAGCTCCACGATCAGGGTCACGTGAAGCTATGGGAACAGGTGGTGGATGATCATATGAGCAGCTGGTGCATATCACAAGTACTGGTTACACATCACTGACACCAGGCAGACAATCTCTGAAGAGTATTGATAATGGCTGGGGTCACCCATCTTAAGACCATTTCGCCCATCAAGTCTGCCCCACCACTTAATCACGGCTGACCCAATTTGCCTTTAAGCCCCAATCACCTGCCTTCTTCCTGCATCCCTTCATGCCCTGACCAAGTAAGAATCTATCAACCTCTGCTTTAAATATAAAGACTTGGCCTCCACAGTTGCCTGTGGCAAAGAATTCCACAGATTAACCACTCCCTGGCTAAAGAAATTCCTCCTCATCTCTGACCTAAAAGAGCACCCCTCTATTCTGAGGCTGTCCCCTCTGTTCTTAGACTATCCCACCACACGAAATGACCTCTCCACATTCACTCTATCAAGGCCTTTCAACATTTGATGGGTTTCAATGAGATCATTCCTCATTCTTCTCAATTCCAGTGAATACAGGCCTGGAGCCATCATATGCTCTTCACATGACAAGCCATTCAATCCTGAAATCATTTTCGTGAACCTCCTTTGAACCCTCTTCAGTTGCAGCACATTCTTTCTAAGATAAGGGGTGCAAACCTGTTCACAATACTCCAAGTGAGCCCTCACCAGAAATTTATCAAGTTTCAACATTACATCCTTGCTTTTATATTCTCTTCCTCTTGAAATAAATGCTAACATCACATTTTCGTTCCTCACCACAGACTCAACCTGCAAATTAACTTTTAGGGAATCCTGTCAAGGATTCCCAAGTCCCTTTACAGCTGTTTTTTAAAAATATTTTCTCTCCATTTAGAAAATAGTCAACCCTTTCATTTCTTCTACCAAAGTGCATGACCATACATTTCCCAGTACTGTACTCAATCTGCCATTTCTTTGCCCATTCTCATAATCTAAGTCCTTATGTAGCCTCCCTATTTCCTCATAACTACCTGCCCCTTCAGCTATCTTCATATCATCTGCAAATTCTGCAACAATGCTGTCAACTCCGTCATCCAAATCACTGACATACAATGTAAAAAGCAGTCCCTACACAGACTCCTGTGGAACATCACTAGTCACCAGCAGCCAGTCAGATAAGGCTCCCTTTATTCCCACTCTTTGCCTTCTGCCAATCAACCATGCTAGAATATTTCCCGTAATACCATGGGCTTGTGGCTTGTTAAGCAGCCTCATGTGTGGTACCTTGTCAAAGGCCTTCTGAAAACCCAAGTACACAACATCAATAATTCTCCTTTGGTTATCCTGCTTGTAATTTCTTCAGAGAAGTCCAACAGATTTGTCAGGCAAGATTTTCCCCTGAGGAAACCATACTGACTACAGCCTATTTTATCATGTGCCTCCAAGTACCCTGAGACCTCATCCTTAATAATCGACTCCAACATCTTCCCAACCACTGAGGTCAGATTAACTAGCCTATAGTTTCCTTTCTTCGACCTCTCTCCCTTCTTGAAGAGTTGAGTGTCATTTGCAATTTTCAGCCTTCCAGAACCATTCCAGGAATCGAATGATTCTTGAAAGGTCATTACTAATGCCTCCACAATCTCTTCAGCCATCTCCTTCAGAACCCTGGTGTGTACATCATCTGGTCCGGGTGACTTATCTACCTTCAGACCTTTCAATTTCCCAAGAACTTTTTCTCTAGTTATGGTAACTTCACATACTTCATTATCCTAACATGTGGAACTTCTGGCATACTGCTAGTGTCTTTCACCGTGAAGATTGTACAAAATACTTATTCAGTTCATCTGCCATTTTGTTGTTCTCTATTACTCTCTCTCCAGCATTGTCTTCCAACAGTCTGCTATCCACCCTCGCCTCTCTTTTACACTTTATCTGAAGAAACTTCTGGTATCCTCTTTAATATTATTGTCTAGCTTACTTTCATATTCCATCTTTACCTCCTTAATGACTTTTTTAGTTGCTTTCTGCTGGCTTTGAAAAGCTTCCCAATGAACTGCTTCCAGAAATTCCAGCCATTGCTGCTCTGCCGTCATTCCTGACAGTGTTCTTTCTGTTCAGTTCTTCTCTCATGCCACATCTGACTTCAGCTTCTCGTTCTCAAATTTCAACATGAAATTGACTATATTATGACCACTTTCCCCTAAGGGTTCTTTTATCTTAAGCTCCCTAATCAATTTTGGTTCACTGCACTACACCCAATCCAGAATCCGTTAGTGGGATCAACCACAAGCTGCTCTAAAAAGCCATCTCGTAGGCAGTCAAGGAACTCCCCCCTCCTGGAATCCAGCACCTACTTTATTTTCCCAATCTACCTGTATATTGAAGTCCCCCATGACTATTGTAACATTGCCCTTTTGGCATGCATTTTCTATCGCCTGTTGTAATTTGTAGGCCACATTCTTACTACTGTTTTGCTCCCATCAGGGTCTTTTTACCCTTGCAGTTCCTCAGCTCTATCCACAATGATTCAATACCTACTAACCCTATGTCACCTGCAATTTTTTTAAACCAACAGAGCAATGCTGTCCCCTCTACCTTCCTGCTTATCCTTTCAATACACTCTGTATCCTTGGACATTAAACTCCAGGCTAAAATGGCCAACACGAGAGGTCACAGTTTTAAGGTGTTTGGAAGTGGGTACAGAGGAGGTCAAGGGTAAGTTTTCTTTTAAACTCAGAGAGTGGTGAGTACGTGGAATGGACTGCCGGTGACAGTGGTGGAGGCAGATACAATAGGGTCTTTTAAGAGACTCTTGGATAGGTACATGGAGCTTAGACAAATAGAGGGCTATGGGTAACCGTAAGTAATTTCTAAAGTAAGCAAATGGTCGGCACAGCATTGTGGGCCAAAGGGCCTGTATTGTGCTGCAGGTTTTCTATGTTCTATGAAATTTTCTTTCAGCCATGATTCAATGATGCCTACATCATACCTGCCAATCTGCAACTGTGCTGCAAGTTTATCTACCTTATTCCAAATACTGTGAGCATTCAAACACACTTTCAGTCCTGTATTCACCCTTTTCGAATTTGTCTGTTTGTTAAGTTGCAACTCATCCTGTTGACTGTAATTTTACCCTATCAACTGACTCTCCTCACTACACATTGCCTGTTTGTAAACTAGCGACCTCAACTTTGGAACTATTACCTGCCTTTCCTACGATACTTCTTGCATTGAAATACGTGCAGCTCAAGACACTAGTTGTAGCATGCTCAAACTTTTGATTCCTAACTTTGTCTGAGGTCTTACCAACATCTGCCTCCACAAACTCGCCACTTATTGTTCTCGCACTCTAGTTCCCATCTCCCACATGCAGCATTGACAAACCTACCCGCTGGGGTATTAGTCCCTCTCCAGTTCAGGTGCAAGTCTTCTGCAGATCCCACCTTCCCTGGAAGAGAGCCCAATGATCCAAAAACCTTATGCCCTCCCTCCTGCACCAATTCCTTAGCCAA
Source organism: Mobula birostris (assembly GCF_030028105.1). NCBI lineage: Eukaryota > Metazoa > Chordata > Chondrichthyes > Myliobatiformes > Myliobatidae > Mobula > Mobula birostris. The sequence goes on from NC_092376.1 coordinate 174,741,345, forward strand.
TCTACTAAACTGTATATTTTTCCCAGTTCTGGCCTCACTAGCATGTGGCGCGGGTAGTAATCCTGAGATCACAACTATGAAGAACCTGCCCTTTAACTTAGCATCGAACTCCATGAACTCCGTATGCAGAATTTTGTCACTTGGTCCACGTAGGAACCAATGACGTGCGTAGGACATGACTTTTGGCTGTTCACCCTCCCACTAAGAATGCTGAGGACTTGATCCGAGGTATCCTGGACCCTGGCACCCTGGAGGCAACATATCAACCGGGAATCTCGTTCTTGCCCACAGAATCTCCTGTCTGTTCTCCTAACAGATCTCCTATCACCACATTGTGCCTCTTCTCTTCTCCCCCATGCCCACCTGGGTCACAGAGGCAGACTCAATGCCAGAGACCTGACCACTGTGACTTTCCTCTGTTAGGTCACCCCCCTCCCCCCCACAACAGTATCCATAGTGATATACCTGTTGTTGAGGGTATGGCTACGGGGTACTCTGCACTGGCTCCTTAACCCCTTTCCCCTTCCTGACTGTCACCCAGTCTCCTGTGTCCTGCACCTTGGGTGTAACTACCTCTCTATATATCCTATCTATCACCCCCTTCAGTCTCCCGAAAGACACTGCCCAGAAGGTGGCGATGGCAAACCACTTTTGTAGAATATTTTGCCAAGAGCAATCATGGTCATGGACCATGACTGCCCGTATCATACAATATGGCACAGAATGATGATGACGATGACTGAAGAATGGATTTTGGAATTTTGCATAAGGGGTACTCAACCTGTTTTAGCCACTTCCACCCTGGGCAGAAAGGCACTGGCTTTCCACTCTATCTATACCTCTCAGCAATTTATACATCTTGGTATGGTGGCATGGTAGCAGAGCAGTTAGTGTAACGCTATTACAGCGCCAACAACCCACGTTTGATTCCCACCACTGTCTGAGGAGATTGTGCATTCTCTCTGTGAGAACAGGGACATCCTCCGGGTGCTCTCGTTTCCTCCCACTGTCCAAAGATGTATGGGTTAGGAGGTTAAATGGTCTCATGGGTGGAGTTAGGCATCTCAGGCTTGTTACCTTGCTTTAATCTCTAAATAAATGAATATAATCAACACGTGTCATGTTCCATTTTACTTGGAGACTTACCTTCTCGGTGTCTTTGGCTGTGCCTCTTCCCAGGTTGTAACACACTCCGACGTTGTACTGGGCCTTGCTATAGCCCTGCTGGGCTGCCAACATGAAACAGGAGAAAGCCATCTCGTCCTCCTTAGCTTTTACATTTTCAATCCCTATTGGAGATTTAATAAAAAGACTAAGGGAACATCGATAATGAGGTAGAACACAGAACAGTACAGCAGAGAAACAGGTCCTCTGGCTTACAATGTTTTGTCGAAAACTAATCCCTTTTGCCCACAATGTCCATAAACTTCCATCTTCCTCATATTTTGTATGTACCTAAATATCCTTTTTGTACATACCTTAAAAGCCTCTAATGTACTTGCCTCCTACTTCCACCCCAGGCAGTGCATTTCAGGCATCCACCACTCTGACTAAAAAACCTTCCCCTTTGAACCTACCCTCTCACACCTTTAATATATGCTCTCTGGTATTAGACACTTCTACCTTGGGAAAAAGATATTCCCTGTATACTCTATCAATGCCTCTCATAATTTTATAAATCTTTATCCCATCTCCCATAAGCCTCCACTGCTCCAAAGAAGGCAACCCAAGTCTGTCCACCCCCTCATTATAACACATGCCTTATAATCCAGGCAGCATCCTGGTAAACCCCTCCTGCACTCTTCAAAGCCTCAACATCCTTCCTATAATGGGGCAACCAGAACTGGTGTAGAGATTCTGAATGGATAGATAAGAACTAGGATTTTGAATTGGTGTATTATTGTCAGATGTACTGAGAGTGTCTAGAACCAGTGGGCACAGCCTTATAATAGAAGCATGTCCCTTTAGAACAGAGATAAGACTCACAGATACCTGGACCATACCTCTTTCCACCATCTTACTTGTGTACAAGATAATAAGAGGAATAGATAGAGTGGATAGCCAGCGCCTCTTCCCCACTGCTCAATACAAGAGGACATGGCTTTAAGGTAAGGGGTGGGAAATTCAAGGGGATATTAGAGGAAGGTTTTTTACTCAGAGAGTGGTTGGTGCGTGGAATGCACTGCCTGAGTCAGTGGTGGAGGCAGATGCACTAGTGAAGTTTAAGAGACTACTAGACAGGTATATGGAGGAATTTAAGGTGGGGGCTTATATGGGAGGCAGGATTTGAGGGTCGGCACATTGTGGGCCAAAGGGCATGTACTGTGCTGTACTATTCTATGTTCTATGTTCTAAAAATGTTATCCCCTACTCTTAATTCCTCTGTCTCTGCCACATCTGTTCTCAGGATGAGGCTTTTCATTCCAGAACTAAGGTGATGTCCTTCCTCTTCATATAAAGGGGCTTCCCTTCCTCCATCATCCAACTGTCCGTGCTCACTGATCTCCCTCTTGGTATTTATCCTTGCAAGTGGAACAAGTGCTACACCTGCTCCCTCACTACCATTCAGGCTCCCCAAAAAGTCCTTCCAGGTGAGGCAACACTTCATCTGTGATTCTGTTAGGGTCATCTACTGTACCCAATGCTTCTGGTGTAGCCTCCTGTATATCGGTGAGACCCGACGTAGATTGGGAGATCGCTTCACTGAGCATCTGCGTTCCGTTCGCCAGAAAAAGCGGGATCTCCCAGTGGCCACCCATTTTAATACCATTTCCCATTCTGACATGCCTCTCCCTTACCATTCCCATTCCTATTTCCCTCACCTCACCTCCTTGCCTGCCCATCACCTCCCTCTGGTGCTCCTACCTCTTTTCTTCCTTCCATGGCCTTCCACTCTCTCTTATCAGATTCCCTCCTCTCCAGCCTTTTATCTCTTTCACCAATCGTCTTCCCAGCTCTTTACTTCACCCCTCACCCTCTCCCAGTTTCACCTATCCCTTATTATCTTGTATTTCTTCCTCCCTTCCCCCCACCTTCTTAAACTGACTTCTGATCATTTTTCTGATGAAAGGTCTCAGCTTGAACCACTGACTATAGATGCTGCCTGGCCTGCTGAGCTCCTCCAGCATTTTGTGTGAGGTGCCGAGATAATAAGGAATTTCTTTAGTTAGAGGGTGGTGAATCTGTGGAATTCATTGCCACAGACGCTGTGGAGGCCAAGTCATTGGGTATTTTTAAAGTAGAGGCAGATAGGCTCTTGATTAGCCGGGGTGTCAACACTTACAAGGAGAAAGGTGCTGAGAGCGATAATAAATCAGCCATGTGGAATGGCAGGGAAAACTCAATAGGCCGAATGGCCTAATTCTGCTTCTACGTCTTATGTAGCGAGGTATATTGAAAAGCTCATGTTGCATACTGTTCATAAGATTAAATCATTACACAGTACATTGAGCTAGAACAAGGTAAAACAATAACCGAATGCAGAATTAAGTGCTACAGTTACAGAGAAAGTGAAGTGCAGGCAGACAAGATGCAAGATCATAAGGTCCTGTAATATTGTTAGGTCAAGAGATAACCTCACATTCTAGTCTGATAACAGCGGGGTAAGAAGCTGTCCTTGAGCATGGTGGGATGTGCTTTCAGGTTTTTGTATCTTCTGCCCAATGGGAGAGGGAAGAAGAGAGAATGCGGGGGGGGGGGTCTTTGAACATGATGACTGCTCTACTGAGGCAGTGGGAAATGTGGAAAGTGGAGTAGTTTGATTTCTGTGATGTGCTGAGCTGTGTCCACAACTCTCCGCATTTTCTTGTGGTCAGAGCGGTTGCCATTCCAAACTGTCAAGCATCCTGTGGTGATACTTTCTACACTTCAGTCCGAAATGTCGACTGCACTTTTTTCCATAGATATTGCCTGGCCTGCTGAGTTCCTCCAGCATTTTGTGTGTGTTGCTCGGATTTCCAGCATCTGCAGATTTTCTTTTGTTTGTGATACTTCCTACGGTGCATTTCAGTAGTCACTCATTCTACTAAAGCATAAGCTCCATTTTAATTTGGAATTTATATTTTAAATTTCTCAATGTAGATTATTGCTTTGACAACCCGGTTCTTCTTGTTAGGTTGGCTAAGTCACTGGGTATATTTAAAGCACAGGCTGATAGGTTCTTGATTAGTCGGAGTCAGAGGTTATGGGGAGAAGACAGGAGGAGGGGTTAATGGGGATAATAAATCAGCCATGATAGAATGGTGGAGCAGACTAGATGGGATGAAGTTAACTGGGCTGCTGGCCTTCTGATTCCCCTCAGTGGCCGTCTCTGTTTTTCTAAGGGATGGAGAATCTGGGCTATTTTATAAACTCACCTGTCTGAAGTGGTTAGAGAATCCCTTGGTGCCTGGAGCTGGTTGTGAGCATCAGGATTTAGATTTGACCGAAACTAACACACACAAAATGCTGGATGAACTCAGCAGGTAAGGCAGCATTTATGGAGAGGAATAAACAGTTGGCATTTCAGGCCAAGACCTTTCATTAGGCATTGGGCCTCCCCTCCTCTGCCTCCTATCACTCACTGTCCTGATCTCTAACGAGGCCCTTCATTGGTCAGGGTCAACCATGAATGTTGTGTTGTCATTATTGCCCAACACGGGCATCATCCCCTTTCCATGCAGCTGATTTGAATCCAAAGGAACGGTAGAGGCCGATACAGTTTGGCACCAGTGGCATCACAGGAGCTGTCAGACAGCGTTGAACTCAACGTAGGACTGCCTTAGGGACTCCAGATCCAAATTTTTCCTCGGGGTTTACTTCCGAAGCCTTCTCGATGAGTGGGTATAGCCACAAGGCAGCAGGGGTTTGAGATCAGAGTTCTCTATCTCCTGGATGAGCTACATTTTTCTGTGCTGTAATGTTCTAAGACTCTAGTCCATGCTGACTAAGATCATTGGGGATGTTTTCATGTTCCAAAGAATCCAAATAATGAGTACCCAACGGCCATGCCATCATGGAATGCACTGTGATAAATGGCCATACTCCCACAGCAGGGAAACAGGCCTTTTGCCCAACCAGCCAACTAACAATTATGAGCGGTATAGATAGGGTAAGTGCAAGAAGACTCCACTGAGGTTAGGTGAGACTAGAACCAGAGGTCATGGATCAAGGATGAAAGGGAGACCGCGCCTATCTGCAAATGGAGTAGCAGCAATTTTGTGCTGCTCTTAGTTATGTTTCTCTCCCCCTAGTTTAAATTTCGAATTTAAAATTTTTATTTGCTGATTCTTGAGGGGGAACAATATGTCTATGTCTACGAGGAGTGGGAAGAACTTGTCTGAACCTAGTGATAAAGGTAATGGAAAAGGAAAGATACAAAAGTAAGGATCTGATGAAATGTCACCATGGGCTGAAGATATCGTTCAGACACTGAATTCAATTAAAGATCAGAATGGGTCAATTAAAGACCAACTGGAAAAGAATAGTAATGAAATGAAGTCATTTCTGGGAAAACTTAAAGACTTGGAAACTCAAGTTATTACACACGAAGAGGAATTGAAGATAACTAAGCAAAAGTTGTTTGAAGCTACAACTCGTTTGGAAAGATATCAAAATAAGATTATAGACCTGGAAACTAGGTCTCGCCGAAGAAATATACGAATTGTTGGGCTGCAAGAAGGAGCTGAAGATGGAGATTTAACTGTTTACTTTGGTATGCTTTTTCATACTTTATTTCCTACTATACTATCACAGCTGCCTACTATACAAAGAGCACACAGAGCTTTTACTTCGAAATTTAAAGATCCAAATAAACCAAGATCTGTTTTGGTTTGTTTTCATCACTTTAAAATTAAAGATTAAATAATGCAACAGGTAAGAAAACAGAGTTTTTAGATTTAAGGAACCTGAGCTCCATTTTTATGAGGATTATCCGAAGGAAGCAATGGAACAAAGATGAAGACTTGCTCTGATAATGAAACAGGCATATGGTAAGAAATTGGTTTCCTTCTTTGCGTTACCCGACAAGAATTAAAGGTTTTCCTCCTAACTCTCCTCCTCGTACATTTTTTGATCCAAAAGCCTCACTGGAGTTTGTTCAAACTATACCTGCCATCGCTACTGACACCGCTACTGAATGAACTATCTGAAAGCTGTTTGGTTATCTGTATATTATTGGCATTTCGGAAAGAAGATTTATGGAAGTTACATGGATATTCCACTGACAGACTAATACAAGAAAATAAGGAGATTTGTTCATTATTGCATATTATTGGTTTTTCTTTGGAAAGAAGATCTATGGTTTAAGTATGACTGTTTAAATGGTTACTTGGACATTCGACTGAGGAAAGAAGATAAAGGGACTTGTTTCTTTAACCTCATATCTGGTTTGATTTTTTTTTGTTTCTTTCTTAATTAACTAATTGGTAGTTTTTCCTACTAATGGAGCTTCTTTATATATATATATATATTTAGGGGAGGGTTCAATTACTTATGATATTATTAATTGATATTTCTGAAAATTTAGTTGGGTTAAATATGTTAACTCTTTTTCTGCTTTATTTTAATGTCTTATAACTGAATTTAAAGTCTTTTTTAGGGATTTAATGTTAAATTAAAAATGGCACTGGTTTTTCTTTTTAAGAGATAACATTATTTTGGTTCTTTCTTGTTTAATAGATGCTGGAATGTAAATACTTTCCTTTGTTGAAACTTTATTGTTTTTCTTACAAGGTCAGTCGGTTTTTTTTTAACTGGGGGAGGGAGAGAAAACCCTTTAAAAAAATTTTTTTCTGTACAGGCAGAGCAGTCCCTGGCTTCATATACAGATGCCCCCCACTTTTCGAACGTTCGCTTCACGACACCTCACTGTTACGAAAGACCTACATTAGAAGGTGCTTTCACTGTTACGAAAAAAGGCAGGGCGCGCCCCGAGCAGCCAAGCTCCTCCCCTGGAACTGCATTCTAGCCGGCATTGCTTAAACACATGCCTGTGAGCACCTGTGCTTTATGTCGATTTATTTCGAGCATCCGTTTGCAAGATGAGTTCTAAGGTATCGGAAAAGCCTAAAAGAGCTCGTGAGGGTGTTACACTTAGCGTAAAACTAGACATAATTAAGCATTTCGATCGTGGTGAACGAAGTAAGGACAAAGTGAGTTTGGCTTGTGGAAGTTGATGAAGATGATGTTGAAGAGGTTTTAGCATCCCATGACCAAGAACTGATAGATGAAGAGCTGATGCAATTGGAAAAGGAAAGGATAACAATCGAAACCAAATGCAGTAGCGAACGGACCGAAAGTGAAGTTGTCCAGAACTGAACGTGAAGCAACTGCGTGAGATTTTCGCTGCAATGATTGCAGAAAAGTATGACTTTAATTTTGAAAGGGTACATAGGTTTAGGGCATACTTGCAGGATGGTTTGAGTGCTTACAAAGAACTTTATGATAGAAAAATGCGTGAGGCTAAGCAGTCAAGCATACTGTCGTTTATCAAGCCTTCCACATCAGCCACAGCAGACAACAAACCTCGACCTTCGACATCGAAGCAGGCAGAAGATGACCTGCCTGCCCTGATGGAAACAGACGACGATGAGATGACACCTCAGTGTCCCACCACCCCAGTGGTCCCAACCTCCAGGCCACGTATCGATACATTGCCGCGAAGCATGCAGTGGTGCAGCGGTAGACAGGACGCACCCAGCACATCTTTAAGAAAAAAAGCCGAAATAAACAAGCTAATTAATCGCCTCTGATCTGGGCCGACATTTACGTGCTGGGCGGCACCTAATTAATTAGCTTGTTTATTTCGGCTTTTTTTCTTAAAGATGTGCTGGGTGCGTCCCGTCTTCCCGTCTACCGCTGCACCACTGCACTCTTCGCGGATCGGTATTGGTCGGTGGCCTGGAGGTTGGCAACCACTGCACCACCCCAACCTCCGACGACTCAGCCTAACACACCATCATCAGTGTGCTCAGCGCTGTCTTCCCGATTCCAGTAAGTGATACTACACTGTACATACATTATTTCTACTTTATATAGACTATGTATTTTTACGTGTTATTTGATATGATTTGGCAGTTTCATAGCTTAAAGGTTACTGGAGAGAGTGTTTCTGCCAAGAGTGCTCATGCCATGTTTCTGCTGCGAGCACTTGCGTGAGATTTTCGCTACGGTGGACAGTGCGGCAATGATTGTAGAAAAGTATTTCTACTTTATATAGGCTGTGTATTTATCATATCATTCCTGCTTTTACTATATGTTACTGTTATTTTAAGTTTTATATGTTATTTGGCATGATTTGATAAGTTATTTTTTGGATCTGCGAACGCTCACAAATTTTTCCCATATAAGTAAATGGTAATTGCTTCTTCACTTTACGACATTCCGGCTTACGGACCGTTTCATAGGAATGCTCTACCTTCGGATGGCGGGGGAAACCTGTACTATCATAGGTTGTTTGCCTTTTTCTGGGCTTTGGGGGGAGGAGGGTGGGGTTAGTTAGGAGTTTTTTTCCCACGGGGTGGTTCCAGAGCATGCGTTTTCTACGTGGTTGTATTCTTCATCGCCGCCATTTTTGATCATCCCGTATTGGTATGTGCTCTGCACATGTGTAAAGTAGAATAAAATTATAGTATGGAATTTAAACAGATTACTGTACTAAGTTAGAATGTACATGGTTGGAATCATCCTATCAAACGAAAAAAGACTTTAAAAATTATTAACCGATTCCAACCTGATGTAATTTTTGCTCAAGAGACACATTTCAGGGCAGGAGATCAAAATAGATTTTTTGGATGGTGGAGGGGTTTGCAGTTTCACTCCACTTTTCAGAGTAAAACCAAAGGCGTGTCCATCTTTATTAAATCCAGTATATTTACTCAAGAGGATACTGAGTCAGATTCTAATGGTAGATTTTTAATTGTTAAAGGAGTGATCAAAAAAGTTGTTTTGGTCAATCTGTACGGTCCTAACTTAGATGATCCTTTTTTTTTAAAAAGGTATTTGCTTTACTGCCTGATTTAAATGAATATATGTTGATAATGGGCGGGGATTTTAACTGTTGTTTAAATCCTTTGATTGACAAGAGCTCAACCAATCAGCGACTTCCAAATCGCTCCACGTCACTTATTAACTCCTTTTTGACTTTTATGACAGAGGATCGGATGCGGATCCTGAAGCTGATTAACTCTTCTTCAACCTGTGCTAGTCATTCACTGATTCAATTTAAAATTGTACATCATTACCATTTGACGAAGGAGAGACTGTCTAAAATATTTCTTAATGTTGTTAGTTATTGTGATAGATGTAAAACTGAGACAGCTACACTGACACACGTGTTTTGGTCTTGTTCTATACTGGAACAGTTCTGGGAGTCAGTTTTTTCGACAATTTCTAAAGCACTTAAAATTAATTTACAACCTAATAAATTAACTGTGCTTTTTGGAATAATTCCTCAAAATGTCCGTGGTATCGCTGTGTCTGACCAACATGTTACTGCATTTGTTACATTGATAGCTAGGAGGGCCATTTTGTTGAAGTGGAAGGATACATCAGCTCCCACCTTGTCACAAGTGATGCTATGTCTTAGTTTGGAGAAAATTAGAAGTCGAACCTTTGAACCTATATTTGATTTTGAGAAAAGATGGGGTTCATTTGCTCGTTATTATCATTTGAGTTAATTGATAGGTTTCCTCCACGATCTAATTGTTAATTTTTGGTACATTTTTTTTCTTGCTGGCAGTTAGATGTTTATCTTTAGAAGCTTTTTGTATGACACATGGCTCCGGGGTAGAATGCCTAATGGGGTTTTCCCCTCCCACTTTTTCTTGCTTAGTAGGGTTTTTTTTATTATCACCAAAATGTTTTCAATCTTTAATGTTTTTTTTCTTGAGACATTGTAAGTGTTGCTTACTTCGATGTACTGGTGTTAATTTTGGATAATAATAATAAAAAGATTTGAAAAGAAAGGAAGGATGAAAGGTAAAATATTTAAGGGGGAACTCCACTCAGAGGATGGTGAGAGTGTGGAAAAAGCAGAAGTGGTGGCAGCTCTTGGGCTGTATTCCTTGGAATTTAGGAGAACGAGGGAGGATCTCATAGAAACATTCCAAATGTTAAAAGGCCTGAACAGATTAGATATGGCAAAGTTATTTCCCATGGTTGGGGAGTCTAGGACAAGAGGGCACAACTTCAGGATTGAAGGACATCCATTTAGAACAGAGATGCGGTGAAATTACTTTATTTTAGTCAGAGGGTGGTAAATCTGTAGAACTTGCTGCCGTGAGCATCTACAAAGGCCAAGTCATTGGGTACATTTAAGGCAGAGATAGATAGGTTCTTGATTAGCCAGGGCATCAAAGGGTATGGGGAGAAGGCAGCGAGTGGGGATGATTGGATTGAATGGCAGAGCAGACTCGATGGGCTGAATGGCCTACTTCTGCTCCTATATCTTATGGTCTTATGTGGGTTCGATTTCAACATTTAAGAGAAATTTGGATAGATATAAGTGCAAGTCGATGGGACTGGGCAGATTAATGGTTCAACACAGACTAGATGGGCTGAAGGACCTGTTTCTGTGTTATAGTGCACTATGACTATCAAATTCGACATTGTAGAACAGCAAAGATACAGGAAGAACTCAGTGGGTCAGGCAACATCTGTGTTTCTGGACTCAATGAAGGGTCTCCACCAGAAACGCCAACCGCCCATTTCACATCACAGATACTGCCTAACCCGCTAAATTCCACCAGCGTAACACATACAAAATACTGGAGGAACTCAGCAGGTCAGGCAGCATCTGTGGAAATGAATTAACAGTAGACATTTTGGGCCGAGACCCTTCTTTGGGACTGGAAAGGAAGGGGGAAGACGCCAGAATAAAAGGGTGGGAGGAGTGGGGAAGGGGACAAGCTAGAAGCTGATAAGTGAAACCAGGTGGGTGGGGGAAGGGGGTGAAGTAAGAAGCTGAGATATAAGTGGAAAAAGGGCTGGAGAAGAAGGAATCTGGTAGTTGAGAAGAGTGGACCATGGGAGAAAGGGAAGGAGGAAGGGAACCAGGGAGAGGTGGTAGGCAGGCAAGGAGGAGAGGCAAGAGGCCAGAGTGGAGAATTGGAGGAGGAAGAAAGGGAAAAATTACTGGAAGTTCAGAATAGAAGGTGTTGCTCCTCTAGTCTGAGGGTGGTCTCACCATGGTGGAAACTGGGAGGTGATTCCTCCAGCAATTTATTTGTTGTTCCAGATTCCCACACCCACAGTTCCTTGTGTCTCCAAATCATGAGTTTCTGTTTACTTACCCATAATGTTTAAAATGTGAGAAGTGCTGGATTCAGCTGTACCCTGCAAGTAGGAAGCGGCTTGGTTTAATGCTTCTTCTGAGCCAGGTTCCTCCCTCTGTATCAACAGACAGGCAAACAGCAGGAAACAAGTGATTTCACTTGGACGGCTCCATGTGGTCTAAACTAAGTTACTAGCCAGGGCGGAAACACCCGAAAGGAGTGAAATTGGCTTGAAACAGTTTGAATCAGGTTTTAGTATCACTGAGGTGTCTTGAAATTTGGTGTTTTAGAACACAAAAAATTTCAGCGCAGTCCAGGCCCTTCAGCCCACGATGTTGTGCTGATCTTTTAACCCTCCAATTTTCTTTTATCCATGTGCCTGTCTAAGAGTCTCTTAACGTCTATAATGTATCTGCCTCTACTGGCATGGCATTCCACACTACTCTCTGTGTAAAAAAACTATCTCTGACATCCCCCCTTTACAAAAGATATTTGCATTTTACTGGACTGTACTACTACTCAGGAGAGCAATGCCTGTAGCCCATGGCATTATGCTGACCTTTTAACCCATGCCAAGATCAATCTGGGGTGGCAGGGTGGAGAGATGTCTCTAGCAAAAGAGGTGTATGGCGCTCCTCCCCTCTGCTAGCCTGCAGGTTACCCTTGGGCGAGGTGTAGCACCGGCCTAGCCCCCCAATTAGTGTCATGTGAAGCCATGGGAGCTGGTGGAGGATGGCCGTATGAGAAGATGGCGCATATCACAAGTCCTGGTTATGTGACCACTGATGCCAGGCAGGCAGTGTCTGAGGATTATTGATAATGGCTGCGGTCAGCCATCTTGTAAAGACACTGCCCAGAAGAAGACAAAGGCAAAGCATTTCTGCAGAAGAATTTGCCAAGAACAATCATGATCACGGAAAGACCAGGATCACCTATGATACAGGACACAGTACATAAAAAACGAAGATCAATCAAACCTTTCCCTCCCACATATCTCTCCATTTTCCTATCATCCATGTACCTATCTAAGCGCTTCTTCAATGTCCCTGTATCTGTCTCTACCACCACTTATAATAGAGCGTTCCATGCATGCACCGTTCTGTGTAAAAAAAATACTTCTGACACTCCCCCACCATCGCGGGCTGAAGGACCTGTATTGTGCTGCAGTGTTCTACACAGCCGTGGTTCTATTCTGACTTTGTAGAACTATAGGTGACCACTGATTCATTAAAAGGGGATTACTGCTGGATCCCTCACCTCTCCCACCCCAGCACTTTGTACAGCGTGGTTACCTGGAGATGTGGCTGCTGGCTACTCCCCTCCGTTGCACTGTACTCTGAGTGTTCTGTAATCTCCTTAAACAGTGGATCATCTGAAACATATAGGAAATTTCAGAATCCCTCACCACAAAGATCGATAAAAGCTGCATGAAAACCACATTCCAAAAACTGAGGCGTATTATCCCAACATAGATTCAATAGGCAGAATGTCCTGTAATCTTTTACAAGAACCACAATCATAATCAGGTTTATCATCACCAACACATGTTGTGAAATAGTTGTTTTGCAATACATAATTAAAAATACAAGTATACTGTATGGCTATTAAAAATAAATTAAATAAATAGTGCAAAAGGAGAGGAAAAACAGTGAGGTAGTGTTCATGGGTTCACTGTCCATTCAGAAATTTGATGACAAAGGGGAAGAAGTTGCTCATAAAACATTCAGTCTGTGTCTCATTCTCTGTACTTCCTCCTGATGGTAGCAAGAAGAAGAGGGCATGTTCTGGGTGATGGGGGTCCTTTATGATTGATACCACCTTTTTGAGGCATCGCTTTTTGAAGATGTCCTCGATACTGGGGAAGCTAGTGTCAATGATGGAGTCAGCTGAGTTTACAACTTTCTGCAGCTTTTTCCCGATCCTGGCAGTGGCCCCTCCATACCAGATGGTGATGCAGCAGTCAGAATGTTCTCCATGGTACACCTGTAGAAATTTGTGAGCGTCTTTGGGAACATACTAATTCTCCTCAAACTCCTAATGAAATATTAGATTATGAAGACACGTAGTCCTCTTTTATTGTCATTTAGTAATGCATGCATTAAGAAATGATACAATATTTCCTCCGTGTGATATCACAAAACACAGGACAGACCAAGACTGAAAAAAACTGACATAATTATAACATATAGTTACAACAGTGCAACAATACCATAACTTGATGAAGAAGTCCATGAGCACAGTAAAAGTTCAAAGTCTCTGAAATGTCCCACATCTCACGTAGACAGGAGAAGGAAGAAAAACTCTCCCTGCCATACCCGACCACGGTCCGACTCTGAGTCATCTGAAAACTTCGAGTTCTGATCAGCTCTCCAACACCGAGTACTGAGCGCCATCTCTATCCGAACGACTTGACCTCCATTTCGGTCGCCAACAGCAGGCAAAGCCGGGGATTTTGAGGCCTTCCCTCCAAAAGATTCCCGACCACACAGTAATGACAGCAGCGAACGAGCATTTCAGAAATTTTTCCAGATGTTCCTCTGTGCTTTCACGTCCATCTCCATCAAATCAGAATTGTCCACGGCCCCTATTTAACGGACACGATATCATTTTTCACCGGAGGGCTGCGCACGTGCGGCGCACTGCTCTCTCTCCTCTCCTCCCTCTATCGTGCCTTCTTTGTAATTGTATCAATATGTTGGGCCCAGGATAGATAATCAGAGATGCCGACAACCAGGAACTCGAACGTGCTCACCCTTTCCGATGCAGACCCTTCGATGAGGACTGGTGTGTATTCCCCCAACTTCCCCCTCCTGAAGTTCACAATCAAGCCGTGACAAGGTGAGGGTTAAGGTAATGTCCAGGCAAGGATAGCTTACTGACCATGTGCAGTAAACTCAAGGCAAGAAGAGCATAGTTTCCCTTTGCACAGCAGGGGACTGGAGCCATTTGGTGTATGGAGACAAATGAAGATGACACTTACTATTGGTCAGTTACTAATTCTGAAGTATTATTGACTAATGAGGAAATTCCATTGGGTATTAGTACCTGTATTATCATAACATGATTGGTGATTGATTAGGCAATTAAGGAATTTGAAGCAACACACACAAAATGCTGAAGGAACTCAGCAGGTCAGGCTACGCTCATGGAAACGAATAAACAGTCAACGTTTCCGGTCAAGACCCTTTCTCAGGACTGGAAAAGTAGGGGGTTGACACCAGAGTAAAAAGGAAGAGGGAGGGGAAGGAGGATAGCTAGAAGGTGATAGGTGAAGCCAGGTGGGTGGGAAAGGTAAAGGGCTGGAGAAGGAGGAATCTGATAGGAGAGGAGAGTTGACCATGGGAAAAAGGGAAGGAGGAGGGGACCCAGGGGAAGTTGATAGGCAAGTGAGAAGAGGTAAGAGGCCATAGTGGGGAATAGATGAGGTGAGGGGGAAAGAATTATTTTTTACTGGAAGAAATCAATATTGATGCCAGGTTGGAAGTTACCCAGATGGAATACAAGGTACTGCTCCTGCACCCTGAGGGTGGCCTCATCATGGACTAGAGGAGGCCATGGTCTGACATTTTGGAACGGGAACTGAAATTAAAATGGTTGGCCACTGCGAAGTCCTGCTTTTGGGAGCTGGAGTAGAGGTGCTCAACGAAGTAGACCGACAATTTACAAGTTACACCAATGTTGAGGAGGCTGCATTGGGAGCATGAGACACAACAGACCACAGTAGATTCACTGGAAGGACTGTCTGGAGCCCTGAATGGAGGCGTTATTGTCAAGATGTCCATCAGCAATTTGTCTCCAGAAGTGGAGACAGAGATCAAGGAAGTAAAGAGAGGTGTTGGTTGACAGTTTGTCTCTAGGAATTTGAACAAACACAAGATCACTATTTAGTGAATATCTGTATCCAACTAGTAAATTCTATATAAAAATGGTCATTTCTTGGTTTAAACTTCAAAAGGGGCTGCCACAGTAGCACAGCAGTGTGACGCTCTTACTGTTTGGGGCATCAGAGTTTGGGGTTTAATTCCGACGTCTTCTGTAAGCAAGTACGTATGTTCCTTCCCATATGCACGTGGGATTCGTCCAGGTGCACCAGTTTCCTCCCACATTCCAAAGGCGTACCGGTCAGCAGTTAATTGGTCATTGTAAATTGTCTGTGATTAGGCTAGTGTTGAATAGGTGGGTTGCTGGGTGGTGCAGCTCGTCTGGCCCGAAAGTCTCTGAATAGATAAACAGTTTGGTGAGAGGGGCCATGTTGGTCTCCTTGTGCACAAGTAAATAAAGTGTGATTGCGGGGACAGTGCAAGTTGTCAGAGACCAGTTATCAGCAAGGCCAATCTTCCATAACAAGAGCTTTTAATTCCCTCACCAATTTTCAGCAACACGCAGTAGAAAGCATCCTATCTGGATGCATCATGGCTTGGTATGGCAACTGCTCTGAACGCGACTGCAAAAAACTGCAGAGATGTGGATATACCTCAGTACATCATGGAAACCAGCCTCCCTTCTATGGACTCGGTCTAAACTTCTCACTGCCTCTGCAACCAGGGACCCATTCAATACTGACCATTCTCGTCTCCCCCCTCCCCCATCAAGCAGAAGACGGACCACTGCACACAAGGACAGCTTCTATCTGTATAAGACAGAGCCAGGGATCAGCAGTCAGGGTTCGATTCTCCTACTGTCTGCAAGGATTTTATATGTTCTTCCTGTGACCACATGAATTTCCTCCGGGTGCTCTCGTTTCCTCTCACATTCCGAAAGTTGTACAGGTTAGGGTTAGGGCATGCTACGCTGGAACTGGATGCACGGTGACTCTTGCGGCCTGCCCCAGAATAGTCTCGGACTGTATTGGTCTTTGACGTAAATGATGCATTTCCCTGTGTGTTTCTTTTTCTTCTTTTTCAATCTTTTTATTAATTTCAACATCATAAACATTACAAAAAATAAGTACAGAGCAATTGGGATTATATTGATAATTAGTTTGTACAAGTATAAAGTCAAATGGCACATACTTAATAAGCCTCCCAAAATCTCGCAAAAATATCAATAAAATATAGAAAAAATATACATGAAAATACAAACATATTCTAGAAAAAACATAAAAAGAAAATATCCCATTAGGAAAAAAAACTAATCTAACCAAACTAGAAGAAAACTAAAGAGAGAAAAAAAGAAAGGGCTGTTATGGTATCTCAGATAAAACCAATAGTGTTGCTACTTCTGCTCCTCTCCCCATATATTGAAGCAACAAAATAGAATTGGAAAGGGTCAAATTACATCATGTGAAAATATCGAATAAATGGTCTCCAAATCTCATCAAATTTAATAGATGGGTCATAAATGGCACTTCTATTTTTTTCTAAATTTAAACAAGACATAGTTTGAGAAAACCAATGAAATGTAGGAGGATTAATCTCTTTCCAATTCAATAGTATAGATCTTCTAGCCATTAGAGTAACAAAAGCAATCATCCGACAAGCTAAGGGGGTCAGATGACGTTGTTCTATCATTGGTAAACCAAAGATGGCAGTAGTAGTAGTAGTAGTCATACTTTATTGATCCCGAGGGAAATTGATTTTCATTACAGTTGCACCATAAGTAATTAAATAGTAATATGTAAATTATGCCAGGAAATAAGTCCAGGACCAGCCTATTGACTCAGGGTGTCTGACCCTCCAAGGGAGGACTTGTAAAGTTTGATGGCCACAGGCAGGAATGACTTCCTATGACGCACTGTGTTGCATCTTGGTGGATGAGGTTGTAGATCGATATTCAAAACAGTTGAAATAATATCAACGATGTCATCCCAATATTTCTTCAACAAAGGGCATGACCAAAACATATGAGTTAATGAGGCTTTCTCAGAATGACATCTGTCACATACAGGGTTTATATGAGAGTAATAACGAGCTAGTTTATCCTTAGACATATGAGCCCTGTGTACAACTTTAAACTGTATCAACGCATGTTTAGCATATATAGAGGAAGAATTAACTAGTTGGAAAATTTTTTGCCATTTCTCAGTAGGTAAAGTGAGCTTAAGTTCCCTTTCCCAATCGTTCTTAATTGTATTCGAAACATCTGGATTTATTTTCACTATATTATAAATAATTGCTATTGAACCTTCCTGAAAGGGATTTAAATCTAAAATTTTTTCCATTATATCAGTAGAATATGAAATTGGAAAGGTAGTAAGAACAGTATTTAAAAAGTTTCTGATCTGTAAATATCTGAAAAAGTGGGATCTGGGTAAATTATACTTATTAGATAATTGTTCAAAAGACATAAAACAATTATCCAAAAATAAATTAGAAAATTGTATTATACCTTTTGTTTCCCAGACTAGTGTGTTTCAATGTACATGTGACAAATAAAACTAATATTTAATTTTTTTTTCCCTTCTAAAAATCAGTCTCTTTTTAAACCTATTTTTGAACAGTCCATGAACTCATGAACACTATCTTGGTATTCATTTTTACCTCATGCTTTTGTAATTATATAGCAAGCTTATGCCTTTACACTGTACTGCTGCCACAAAACAAAATATTTAACATCTTAAGACAGTGATAATAAACTTGATTCTGATTGGTTCCTTTTCCCTGTCAATATTTTGTCCTTGCATGTTCACACACAGCAGTACTGCCCAATTACATGTGACAAATAATGAAATACTGCAAGAAATGGAATTCAAAACCAGGTTTAATATCAATGACATTTATCTGAAATCTGTTGTTTTGCAGCCACAGTGCAATATGTAAAAAAATTGCTATAAGTTACAATAAAAAAGAGTAGATACTGCGTAATTGGGGAAACCACTTATTTGGGACAACCCTTAAAGAACAAAAAACTAATTGAGAAAATAGCCAGGATTCCCTTTGTTTATTTGGGACATTATGCCACTTAATTGGGACAGGAGGCTGTTGCTGAACAGTTTCTAACTAGCGTCAAAGCACTGATTTTGTTCATTTAGTCAATCAAAAAGACACGGTAGCGTACAGTGGATGAATTCCTCCATTAATAATTATTAACTAATACAGTTTTATAGTACTGTAGAACTATTAGCAGTATTCTAATTTGTTCAGTATTTCATTTAAATATATAATTTGTTACTCAGTCAAACGATAGTTTGTCTTTTTTTAAAATACTTTTTCAACTATTTCCATGAAACTTTGGCTAATTGGGGCAGCTGCTTAAATTGGCCAAAATGTACTGGTCCCAATGTGCCCGGTTAACTGGAATCCGCACTATATGTGCATTTTATGTACTGCACTGTACTGCTGCCTCAGAGCAACAAGTTTCACAACATATGTCTGTGATCATAAACCTGACTCTGAGTTCCATTAATTACTTTCAACAATCACATGTCAGAAAGAATTCGTACGTTTCCAAGAATTGTACCTTGTTCAATAGTGTTGAAGTTTTCCTGGCTGGTCTGAAACAGGACTGCAGCACCATCTGCTGGAGTGGATGAATCTATGCATGCAGAACATGGAAGCACAGAGCTACTGATGGTGTTGCGCCCCACAGACGGAGGCAGTATGCACCGGCTGATCTCTATCACAGAAAGCAAGAAAAGTGTGCAGGAGAGGAGTGAATGGGTAAGGAGGAAGAAATTAGGAAGAAAAGGAAAAGATTCATTAATTTTATGTTACAGCACTGTACACACCTATAAAATAAATCTGATTATGATTCAAATAGGAGTGTAATCATTCAACTCGAGCATCAGTTCTCGGATAGGGGTTATCTATTGGCTGTAGAAATCAATCTAGGATCCACTTATTCTGAGAGGCTTCCAAAACTCACAATTCGGTATCCTTTGCCATTTACTGATCATCACATCAGTTAATTAGCGATACTATTGCAGTTCGGAACTTCAACATAGATGGTCCAAACCAGGCCGTGGGAGGAGGGGGGTTGGCATGGGGCTAGTAACTCCATCCCATTAAAACTCTGAGTTAGAGAAACACTGAAGACCTCAACCCTGGGAGAGGAGGGATCTTCGATCAGCTACACCCTGAGAGGCTGGCCCAGGTAAGCTGCTGTCAGTGGCCTATGACCCAGTAGGGGTGACAAGCTTAAGACAAAGAGTTACAGCTTGGGGCGTCAGAGTTTAGAGTTGAATTCCAGCATCCTCTGAAAGAAAGTTTGTACATTCTTCCCAATTGTGTGTGGGTTTCCTCTGGGTACTCTGGTTTCTTCCCGCAGTCCAAAGATGTACTGGTTAGTAGGTTAATTAGTCATTGTAAATTGTTGTGTGATTAGGCTCGGGGTAAATCAGTGGGCCACTAGGTGTGGCTCGGTGGGCTAGAAGGGCGCATCTGTAATTAAATAATCCAGGATATTCCGGTGGGTTCCCTTAATGGAGAATGCCAGTGCATGACTTTGTTTAACATGGGGAGGCTGATGCATGGGCAGCCACCATACAGTCCTTGACAGATTGGGGGTGGAATGCAAGACAACTGGTGATCCCTCACTGCTGTAGCCATCCTCCACCTTAACATTAGGAAGGATGTGGAAGCTTTAGAGAGGGTGCAGAGGAGATTTACAGGAATGCTGCCTGGATTAGAGAGCGTGTTTTATGAGGAAAGATTGAGTGAACTGGGGCTTTTCTCTTTGGCGCAAAGGAGGATGAGAGGTGACTTGATAGAGGTGTACAAGATGAAAATATCAAAAAGATTAAAGATTAGCTTTATTTGTCACATGTACTTTGAGATATACAATGAAGTGTGTCGTTTGGGTCAAATCAAATCAGCAAGGATTGTGCTGGGGGCAGCCCACAAGTGTTGCCATGCTTCTGGCACTAATATAGCATTCCTACAACTCATTAACCAAATACGTCCGTCTTTGCAATGTGGGAGGAAACCAGACTCAGGGAGAATGTACAGTCTGCTTAAAGACAGCAGTGGCAATCAAACCCCGATCTACAGCTGGTGTTGTAAAGCATTGTGCTAACCACACAACTAAGAGGCGTAGATGGAGTGGACAGCCAGAGACTATTCCCAGGACGGAATAGGCTAATATGAGGGGCATAATTTTAAGGTGTTTGGAGGAAAGCACGTGGGGATGTCAGAGGTAGGTTTTAACACAGAGTGGTGAGTGCATGGAACACCTTGTCAGGGTGGTGATAGAGGCATGTAACATTATGGACTTGTAAGAAATTTTTTAATAGGCACATAGATGATAGAAACATGGAGGTCTATGAAGGAGAGAAGGTTACATTGTTCTAAAGTTCAGCATTTCATGGACCGAAGGGCCTGTACTGTACCGTTCCGTTCCATGCTTGTTTAGAGATACACTGTGGAACAGGCCTTTCTAGCCCACTGAGCAAACCACTTCAACATTAGCCTAATCACGGGACAATTTCCATTGACCAATTATCCTGCTAACGCATATATCTTTAGACTGGGGGACCCAAGCGCTTCACAGGAAGGACACACAAACTTTGCTATGGAGGATGCTGGAAATTCAACTCTGCACTCAGATGCCCAGAACTGTAAAAGCATTGCGCAAACTGCTACGTTAGCATGGTGCACCACACCTTTTCAAATATCTCAAACAGTACCTCATCTGGGAAGCTGTGCATATGTCTTGTCAAGTTCAAGTTTAATGTCAACAATACGCAAGTATAAAGCCAAATGAGACAATGTCTCTCCAGTCCAAGGTACTCAACACTGGACATTCAACTCACACACATAACACAAAATAGTATCAGGTAAGATAAATTAACAAATAATAAGGTGCATTTACGACACAAGTTATAAAGAGTGAGCAGTGTAACGCTACTGACGCTTCATACGCGATGAGACCTGGGTGGTGGCAGGGAATGCGGTAGCCTCACGGCCTGGGAGAGAAAGCTGCTTCCCATCCTAACAGTACCCCTTGTCTGATGGTCGGGGGTCAAAGAGCGTGTTGGACGGGTGGGAGGGATCAATGACAATGCAAAGGCCCTGCGTATGCAGCACTCCTGATAAATATCTCTGATGGGTAGAAGAGAGGCCCTGATGATCCCCTTGGCAGACCTCACAATCCTCTGTTTATCAATGTCACCGCCAGGACTGATGCACGTTCAATGAAAAGTAAACTTACTGATTCGGTCTGGTGTCAGTGCAGAAGCCACAAAATCTGCAATACGGACACGCAAGCCTGTGTCACTGTCCTGGGGCCCGCTGTGGTGACAGAACTGGCGGTGCAGGTGTCTGACGAACTGCAGGAGTACGACAGCAGCAGCACCCTGGCATGGAAGGAAAGAGAGTAAGTGAGGCTGTTTCCAAAGGGCAGCAGCAACAGAATGGAATGCATCTGGAAATGTTGTAGCTGTGTACTGTGTACTCACACCACCAGGTTCAGGAACAGTTGCTAATCCTCAACCATCAGGTCCATGAACCAGAGGGGTAACTTCACTCAACCCAACTCTCAACTATGGACTCTTTTCAAGGACTCATCAGCTCAGGTTCTCAATATTTCTTGAAGCCCTCCACTGGTCAGGGTCAACCACTGATGTTGCGTGCCAGCTGTCTATGTGATATGCAAGCCAGCGCAGTACGATATGCAGAATAAGCTGTTGCCCATGCAGCAGCTGATGAATCCAAAGGAATGGCAGAGACCGATATAGTTTGGTACCAGAAGCTTTGCAGGAGTTTCTGGTCAGCGTTGAGCTCAATGTAGGAACGCCTTAGGTATTCCAACTCCAGATTTTTCCCTCGGGGATTACTCACAAAGCCTTCTCCATGAGTAAGTATAACTGCATGGCAGTGGAGGTTTGAAATCAGTTTTCCTTTTCCTAGAGCTGCCAACCACAACTGACAAGTCCCATCTGCCCTAGTGACTGATTTTAAGACACCAGTAACCTGTACTTGGAAACTTAGAAAAACTACAGCACAATACAGGCCCTTCAGCCCACAATGCTGTGCCAAACATGTACTTACTTTAGAAATTACCTAGGGTTACCCATAGCCCTCTATTTTTCTGAGCTCCATGTACCTGTCCAGGAGCCTCTTAAAAGACCCTATTGTATCCGCCTCCACCACTATCGCTGGCAGCCCATTCCACGCACTCACCACTCTCTGCGTAAAAAACTTACCCGACACCTCCAAGTACCTTAAAATTGTGCCCTCTTGTGTTAGCCATTTCAGCCTGGGAAAAAGCCTCTGACTATCCACATGATCAATGCCTCTTATACACCTTTATCAGGTCACCTCTCATCCTCCGTTGCTCCAAGGAGAAACGGCCAAGTTCACTCAACCTATTCTCATAAGGCATGCTCCCCAATCCAGGCAATATCCTTGTAAATCTCCTATGCACCCTTTCTATAGTTTCCACATCCTTCCTGTAGTGAGTTGACCAGAACAGAGCACAGTACTCCAAGTGGGGTCTGACCAGGGTCCTATATAGCTGTAACATTACCTCTCGGCTCTTAAACTCAATCCCATAGTTGATGAAGGCCAATGCACCATATGCCTTCTTAACCACAGAGTCAACCTGCGCAGCAACTTTGAGTGTCCTGTGGACTCGGACCCCAAGATCTTTCTGATGCTCCACACTGCCAAGAGTCTTACCATTAATACTATATTCTGCCATCATATTTGACCTACCAAAATGAACCACCTCACACTTATCTGGGTTGAACTCCATCTGCCACTTCTCAGCCCAGTTTTGCATCCTATCAATACCCCGTTGTAACCTCTGACAGTCCTCCACACTATCCACAACACTCCCAACCTTTGTGTCATCAGCAAATTTACTAACCCATCCCTCCACTTCCTCATCCAGGTCATTTATAAAAACCACGAAGAGAAGGGGTCCCAGAACAGATCCCTGAGGCATATCA
Source organism: Mobula birostris (assembly GCF_030028105.1). NCBI lineage: Eukaryota > Metazoa > Chordata > Chondrichthyes > Myliobatiformes > Myliobatidae > Mobula > Mobula birostris. Next base: position 174,764,424 of record NC_092376.1, read on the forward strand.
CTGGTCACCAACCTCCATGCAGAATATGATCCATCTAAAACCACTCTTTGCCTTCTGTGGGCAAGCCAATTCTGGATCCACAAAACAAGGTCCCCTTGGATCCCATGCCTCCTTACTTTCTCAAAAAGCCTGGCATGGGGTACTTTATCAAATGCCTTGCTGAAATACATATACATCTACTGTTCTACCTTCAACAACGTGTTTATTCACACCCCCAAAGAATTCAATCAGGCTGATAAGGCACGACCTGTCTTTCACAAAGCCATGCTGACTATTCCTAACCATATTATGCCTCCAAATGTTGATAAATCTTGCCTCTCAGGATCTTTTCCATTAACCTACCAACCACTGAAGTAAGATGCACTGGTCTATAATTTCCTGGGCTATCTCTACTCCCTTTCTTGAATAAGGGAACAACATCTGCAACCCACTAATCCTCCGGAATCCCTCCAAACACCATCCCATCAGTACTCCCGGGGTCAGATTCAGAGTGAAGCTCCCTCCACACCATCCCATCACACACTCCCGGGGTCAGATACAGGGTGAAACTCCCTCCAAACACCATTGCATCAGTACTCGCAGCTACAGACAAAGAGTGAAGCTCCTTCCACACCATCCAATCAGTACTCGCAGGGACAGATACAGCATGAAGCTCCCTCCACGCCATCCCATCAGTACTCACGGGGTCAGACACAGAGTGAAGCTCCCTCCACACCATCCCATCAGTACTCCTGGGGACAGACACAGAGTGAAACTCCCTCCACACTGTCCCATCACACACTCCCGGGGTCAGACACAGGGTGAAACTCCCTCCAAACACCATCGCATCAGTACTCGCAGCTACAGACAAAGAGTGAAGCTCCTTCCACACCATCCAATCAGTACTCGCAGGGACAGATACAGCGTGAAGCTCCCTCCACGCCATCCCATCAGTACTCACGGGGTCAGACACAGAGTGAAGCTCCCTCCATACCATCCCATCAGTACTCCTGGGGACAGACACAGAGTGAAACTCCCTCCACACTGTCCCATCACACACTCCCGGGGTCAGACACAGAGTGAAACTCCCTCCAAACACCATCGCATCAGATGATCCCTCCGCGACTCACTTATCCGCACGTCCATCTCCACGGATCTCCCACCCGGCACTTAACCCTGTAAGCGTAAGTGCTACACCTGTCCCTACACCTCCTCTCTTGCCACCATTCAGGGCCCCAAACAGTCCTTCCAGGTGAGGCAACACTTCACTTGTGAGTCTGTTGGGGTCATCTATTGCATCTGGTGCTCCCGGTGCGGCCTCCTCTACATCAGGGAAACCTGACGTAGATTGGGGGACCGTTTCGTCAAGCACCTCCACTCCATCCGCCACAACAGACAGGATCTCCCGGTAGCCACCCACTTCAACTCTGCTTCCCATTCCCATTCAGATATGTCCATACATGGCCTCCTCTACTGCCATGATGAGGCTAAACTCACGTTGGAGGAGCAACACCTCATATGCCGTCTAGGTAGTCTCCAGCCCCTTGGTATGAACATAGAATTCTCCACCTTCCGGTAATTCCCTCCCCCTCCCTTCCTCTATCCCTATTTCACATCACCTCCCTCATATTTCCGGCTCCTTCTACTACTTCGCATTGTTCTCCTGCCAATCACCTCCCTGCTTCCCCTCCCCTACCCCCTTATCTTTAAAATTACTGTTTTTTTCAACTACCAGCATTCTTCAAACCCTCCCCAAAGTTCTTCCTTCAGTCCTGACGAAGGGTTTCGACCCGAAACATCAACTAATCTTTTCAACTGATGCTGACTGACCTGCTGAGTTCCTCCAGCGCATTGTGAGTGTTCCTTTGACAACAGCATCTGCAGATTATTTTGTGTTTCAAATCAGTACTCACTGGGTCAGATACAGAGTGAAACTCCCTCCAAACACCACCCCATCAGTACTCCCGGGGTCAGATTCAGAGTGAAGCTCCCTCCACACCATCCCATCACACACTCCCAGGGTTAGACACAGGGTGAAACTTCCTCCAAACACCATCTCATCAGTACTCGCAGCTACAGATACCAAGTGAAGCTCCCTCTGCACTGTCCTATCACACACTCCTAGGGTCAGACACAGATAAAAGCTCTCTCCACATCATCCCATCACACACTCCCAGTGAAACTCCCTCTACATTGTCATGTTACTTATCCCTATTGTGCACAAATATGCCGCTGTGTGTCAGTCATGCTGCTCTGCAGGGGCTGCCTGGCTCCTACTGGAACCTGAAAAAGCTTGGAAGTCGGCTGCATATGTTCAAGAGCACTCTCTGCCGGCAAAGGGAATGAACTGAGGGATAGCACAGCCCTTCTTTAGCTCATCAGGTGTGAGTGCACCCAGGTACGCGAGTGATTCTGGTTGGGCTCACCTCACGTGCTGCTTGTTTGCGCAAATTTCATCCCATGTCTGCACTTTAACCTTATTTTATACAATTCTTTCTAATTGTTGAATGCCATTTTTTGTTGTGAGTCATGCCCTGACTGACACACCACGGCAAATTCCTAACATATAGGAAAGTATTTGAAGGTGACTTGTTTAAGGGGAACCTCTTCACTCAAAGGGCGGTGAGAGTGGAATGAGCTGCCAGCAGAAGTGGTGGAAATGGGTTTGATTTCAACATTTAAGGGATCTTTGGATAAATACATGGATGCTGTGTATGGGTGCTGATTGATGGGACTAGGCAGAACAACAGTTTGGCATGGACCAGAGCTATGCTGAACTGTTTTTGGACTAAAGCCTGTTTCTGTGTTGTAGATGGACTAGGTATCAATGCGACCAGGCTGATTAACAGTTCAGCATGGACTACATGGGCCAAAGGGCCTGTTTCTGTGTTGTGGTGTTCTTTGACTTTATGTAAATGCGTATGGCAAATAAAGTTGACCCTTAGTGCTATTCTTACCCAGCCAACCGCATCCAATCCTGAAAACCGCGGTAATGACTTGGAATAAAATCGAGCCCTCTGTTCCTCTTCGTCTCTCCTCCTCTCTCTTTCTTCTCCATTCTGAGGATCTGTAGCACTGGGGAATTCACAGACAAATAAGCAGACGTTTGGTACTTTGGACTACATGATACAATTCACAGAACATACTGTACCACACTGTTTGCGACTCAGTCCACCTGCCTTCAGTCAACACTTTGTACGTTTTTCTCTCATTTTCTGTTAACAATCTATTTTTGAACTTAGAACAGTATGAACACAATGTTGAGCTGACATTTTAACCTACTCTAACCTTTCCCTCCCACATAGCCTTCCATTTTTCTATCATCCATGTGCCTAACAGTCTCTTAAACGTCCCTAATGTATCTGCCTCGACCACCACCCCTGGCAGTGTGTTCCACACGCCCACCACTCTTTGTGTAAAAAAAAAACCCACCTCTAACATCCCCCTATAATTTCCCCAATCACCTCAGAATGCCCCTCGTATTAGCCATTTCTACCTTTGGACAGATTTGACTGTCCACTTGATCCATGCCTCTTATCATCCTCCTGTACTCCAAAGAGAAAAGCCCTAGCTTGCTCAATCCATCCTTATTAGACACTCTCTTTAATCCGGGGAGCATCCCATTAAATTTTCTCTGGACCCTCTCTAAAGCTTCCTACAACGAAGTGATCAGAACTGAGCACAACATTCCAAGTGTGGTCTAACCATGGTTTTACAGAGCTCCAACATTACCTCATGGCTCTTGAACGCAATCCGACTAGTGAAGGCCAACATATCATATGCCTTCTTAACCACCCTATCAACTTGTGTGGCAATTTTAATGGACCTCCAAGACGACCACAACCTTGTCATGGTTGGGAGGCTTGCACACCTCAATGACCCAGAGAGCTCTGTTGGCTGGAGTCAGGGCTTTATGCAGGGTCACCCATGCCAAGCAGGTCAAAGGGTAGAGAGTAGATTAAGAGTGACCCACCAGTCCTCCAGATTCGGAACTTCATCTCAGGGCTAACAACTGTGACCGGTCAAACAAAAATGCTATGGAAACAGCAACGAAGAGTCCTTCTATGCTTGAATGCTCTAAACACCCGTGACACAATGGCCAGTAAGTATGGGCCAGGACCCCAAGATACCGCTGTTCCTCCTCACCCCACTGCTAAAAAACCTGACTTAGAGAATCCTACACGAAGACAAAATGATCTCCACTCCACTGAGTTCACAATGACATCAAGCAGCTGACTAGACTAGTGTAGCGGTTACTGCGAAGCTATTACAATTCAGGGCATCAGATTTCGGAGTTCAATTGTGGCGTCCTCTGTAAGAAAGTTTGCATGTCCTTCCTGTGAGCGTGTGGGGTTCTTCTCGGTCTTCTGGTTTCCTCCCACAGTCCAAAGATGTAGGAGTTAGCAGTAGGTTAATTGGTCATGGAAAATTGTCCTGCGATTAGGCTAGCGTTAAATAGGTGGGTTGCTAGTGAGCAGTTCATTGGGCTGGAAGGGCCTGTCTGCGTGTATCTTTAAATAAATAAAAAGTAAATGGATTGGGGGGGGAGGGGTAGTAATTTGCAGTGGGCAATTAATCTACCAATCCACATGATATTGGAGATGTGGGAGGAAAGCAGAGCACCCAGGGGTCACACAGACAGCTCTGGTGTTGTGAGGTTGTGCTTTACTCACTGCACACGGTGTCACTTCATTTACAACTGATATCATACCAACTTCATATTGCGATCATACCTGCACTAGGCGTACTGCTGGGGTCGACCATGGATGTTGCATCCCAGCTGTCTACGTGATACGTAAACTAGGACCGTATGATATGGAGAGCAAGCTGCTGCCCATGCAGTAGGCTCCCCCACTCCACACAGCTGATGAATCCAAAGGGACGACAGAGAATGACATAGTTTGACATCAGCATCACAGGCATTGCCAGTCAATGTTAAACTCTATGTAGGACTGTCTTTGGGAATCCAGCTTTGGATTTTCCTCGGGGTTTACTCCTGAAGCCTCATCCTTGAGTGGGTATAGTCGCAAGGCAGTGGAAGCTTGAGATCAGAGTTTTACTTCTCCTAGATGAGCTGCCAAGCACGGTTGATGAGCCCCATCTTCCCAAAGCAACTGGTTTTAAGGTGCCAGTAACTTGCTTTTACCTCTTCTCCTGTCAGTAGAAATGTTTCTGTCAGGCTTAGTAGCTAAGCCACACAGGAAGGCCAGGAGCTGGACTTAGTTGTCAGAGGCTATTTGAGGCATAGGTCATTAGGAGCATTTAACTGGTTACCATGCCTGGCTATGAAAACTTTAAGGAACCACTTCACTGCTGAATTGGCTAGAAATTATCATGTGCAGTGAGCCCTAGTTTTGGATTACTCCACAAGTGGTAATACTCAGCCTACATCAATATTTCTCATTCAAAGCTGACTGGAGCATCTACTTCCTCCCGAAATTCCTAAAAAAATTGGCATGCCCTCTTTCACCCTCATCAATTTTTACTGATGCACTATAGAGAGCACCTGCTACCTGGATGCATCACAGCTTGGTTTGGCAACTGCTCTGTCCGTGACTCCAAGGAACAACAGAGAGTTGTGGACACAGCTCAGCATGACAGAAACCAGCCTCCCCTCTGTGGACTCTGTCTACACTTCTCACTGTCTCAGTAAAGCAGCCAGCTTAATTAAGTACCTCACCCACCCCAGACCTTCTCTCCTCTCCCCTCTCCCGTCGGGCAGAAGATACAAAAGCCCAAAAGCAAGTACCGCCAGGCTCAAGGACAATTTCTACCCCGCTGTTATCAGAATGTGAATGGTCCCTAATACGGTAAGATGGAATCCTTTACTTAAGATTAAGCAAGATTGGGAACGAGAGCTTAACATGACCTTGATAACTGAGGATTAGTTGCGAATTTTGAAGTTGGTTAACTCTTCTTCGATTTGTGCCAGTCACTCTTTAATTCAATTTAAAATTGTACATCGTTACTATTTGACAAAGGAGAGACTAAAATATTTCCTAATGTTGATAGTCAGTGTGATAGATGTAAAACTGAGACAGCTACATTGATACATATGCTTTGGTCGTGTTCTGTATTGAAACAGTTTTTGAAATCTATTTTCTCTACAATTTCTATAAAGCTTTAAAAATTAATTTACAACTTAATAAATTGACACAACACATATCAAAGTTGCTGGTGAACGCAGCAGGCCAGGCAGCATCTCTAGGAAGAGGTACAGTCGACGTTTCGCGCCGAGACCCTTCGTCAGGACTAACTGAAAGAAGAGCTAGTAAGAGATCTGAAAGTGGGAGGGGGAGGGGGAGATCCAAAATGATAGAAGAAGACAGGAGGGGGAGGGATGGAGCCAAGAGCTGGACAGGTGATTGGCAAAAGGGATATGAGAGGATCATGGGACAGGAGGCCCAGGGAAAAAGAAAAGTGTGGGGGGGGGGGAACCCAGAGGATGGGCAAGCGGTATAGTGAGAGGGACAGAGAGAGAAAAAGGAGAGTGAGAGAGAAAGAATGTGTGTATATAAATAAATAACAGATGGGGTATGAGGGGGAGGTGCGGCATTAGCGGAAGTCAATGTTAACGCCATCAGGTTGGAGGCTACCCAGACGGAATATAAGGTGTTGTTCCTCCAACCTGAGTGTGGCTTCATCTTTACACTAGAGGAGGCCGTGGATAAACATAGCAGAATGGGAATGGGGCGTGGAATTAAACTGACAGTTTTGTTCAGTATAATCCCTCAATATATTCATGGTATTTCTATATCAGACCAACATGTAACTGCATTTGTCACATTATTGGCCAGAAGGGCTATTTTATTGAAATAGAAGAATGCCTCTGCTCCCACTTTGATAACCAACAGGACAGGCAACCATTGTCCACCTGCACGTCAGGGACACAGGGTGGGCAGTAACCACTTGCCTGCCTGCATCGGTGGCTTTACTGGATGGTACTGCGTGGCAAACAAAACATAGAAACATAGAAAACCTACAGCACAATACAGGCACTTTGGCCCTGTGCCGAACCTGTACTTACTTCAGAAGTTACCTAGGGTTACCCATAGCCCTCTATTTTTCTAAGCTTCATGTACCTATCCAAGAGTCTCTCAAAAGACCCCATCGTACCTGCCTCCATCACCGTCGCCGACAGCCCATTCCATGCACTCACCACTCTCTGCGTAAAAAAAGTTCACCCAACAGCCCCTCCGTACCTACTTCTAAGCACTTTAAAACTATGCCCCTCGTTAGCCATTTCAGCCCTGGGGAAAAATCCTCTGACTATCCACATGATCAATGCCTCTCATCATCTTATACACCTCTATCAGGTCACCTCTCATCCTCTGTCGCTCCAAGGAGAAAAGGCCAAGTTCACTCAATTTATTCTTTATTCTTGGAAGGCATGCTCCCCAATCCAGGCAACATCCTTGTAAATCTCCTGTGCACTCTTTCTACAGTTTCCACATCCTTCCTGTAGTGAGGTGACCAGAACTGAGCACAGTACTCCAAGTGGGGTCTGACCAGGGTCCTATATAGCTGCAACATTACCTCCCGGCTCCTAAACTCAATCCCATAGTTGATGAAGGTCAATACACCATATGCTGCCTTAACCACGCAGTCAACCTGCGCAGCAGCTTTGAGTGTCCTATGGACTCGGACCCCAAGATCCTTCTGATCCTCCACACTGCCAAGGGTCTTACCACTAATACTATATTCTGTCATCATATTTGACCTACCAAAATGAACCACCTCACACTTATCCGGGTTGAACTCCATCTGTCACTTCTAGATAGATAGATATACTTTATTGATCCTGAGGGAAATTGGGTTTCGTTACAGCCGCACCAACCAAGAATAGAGCATAAATATAGCAATACAAAAACCACAAACAATTAAACAACAAAATGCAAACTATGCCAGATGGAAATAAGTCCAGGACCAGCCTATTGGCTCAGGGTGTCTGACCCTCCATGGGAGGAGCTGCAAAGTTCGATGGCCACAGGCAGGAACAACCTCCCGTGACGCCCAGTGTTGTATCTTGGTGGAATATGGCTGGGATCCAACAGCACAGTTCTCAGTACAGTTTTGCATCCTACCAATATCCCGCTGTAACCTCTGACAGCCCTCCACACTATCCGCAGCACCCCCAAACTTTGTGTCATCAGCAAATTCATTAACCCATCCCTCCACTTCCTCATCCAGGTCATTTATAAAAACCACAAAGAGAAGGGGTCCCAGAACAGATCCCTGAGGCACATCACTGGTCACCAACCTCCATGCAGAATATGACCCGTCTACAACCACTCTTTGCCTTCTGTGGGCAAACCAGTCCTGGATCCACAAAGCAAGGTCCCCTTGGATCCCATGCCTCCTTACTTTCTCAGTAAGCCTTGCATGGGGTACCTTATCAAATGCCTTGCTGAAATCCATATACACATTACACCTATTGCTCTACCGTCCTTGTCATGTGATTGATCAGCAACCAACCTGCTTTTCAAGGGAAGGTGGGAGGGACCCAGAGCCAGTGGGTTCAACCGGTCATCTTCGGCACAGTGAGAGGGAGGCAGGCGCAGCGAGGGTGAGGGTCCGGTGACAGGCCAGCGATGAAACACTGAGAAGAAAAGAGAACCAGTGAGTGAAGCCGCCAGAGCTCTGAAACCGAGAAATACCTGGCAGATCCCCAGGCAAACAATCAAATCCCAAATCTCAAATAATGATGAGTTGGAGTACAGGAAGACAACAGATAGGCCAGCCACATGTTGTCAAGACAACAACCTTTTCCTCAATATGAGACCGCAGGTGCTGGTAACCTGGGATAACACACAAAATGCAGGAGGAACTCAGCAGGTCAGGCAGCATCTATGGAGAGGATTAAACAGTTGCCATTTCAGATGATACCCTTCATTAGGCAGATCGGAACAGTTCAGTGGAGAAAGGATAGGGGACATACAGCAGATGGAACTAGGTGGTAGGAAGAGGAAGTGTAGGAAAGAGGGACATCTGAAAGGACCTGGGTGAATCAGGAGCAGAGAAAAAGGGACAAAGTGTGCGTGGAATACCTGAAAACAGGTCGCTGTCAGTGAGTGAGCAGATGTCACAGAACTACAGAAACAAAATACTGGAGGAACTTAGCAAGCCAGGCAGCATTGATGGAAAAGAGTAAACAGTTGTTGTTTCAGGCCGAAACCCTTTGGCAAGGCAGGAAAAAGAAAAGCTGAAGAGTTGATTTAAAAGATGGGGGGTGGGGGAAGAGAACCGCAAGGTGATAGGTGAAACCTGAAGGGGGAGGATGAAGTAAAGAGCTGGGAAGTTAATTGGTGAAAGAGACAGAAGACCCTGGAAGAAAGAAAAAGGGGGGGGGGCAGTACCAGAGAGAGACTATGGGCAGGCAAGGAGAGGGAAGGGTGAGAGAGGGAAAAGGGGATGGGAAATGGCGAAGGGGCGGGGTGGGGAGTTATTACCAGAAGTTTGAGAAATTGATGTTCATGCTATCAGGCTGGAGGCTACCCAAACAGAATACAAGGTGTTGTTCCTCCAACCTAAGTGTGACCTCATCACGACACTGGAGGCAGAAGGTTCTGTCCTTAGCAAGGGCCTCACTTTTGTCCCACTCCGTCCACACCTCAGTGAGTTCCGTGCCCGCCATGACGCTGAACTTTACTTCCCTCGCCTACGTCTCCGAGCCTACTTCTTTGGCAAGGATTCCCCTCTCCCTACTGATGACCCCTTCTCCTGTCTTGGACCCTCCTCCTCCTCCTGGACACCCCACCCGGGCCTTCTACCTATACTCAATCTTTTTATCTCCAACTGTCACCGAGACATCAACCGTCTCAACTTCACCACTCCTCTCTCCTGTTCCAACCTCACTCCCTCTGAACGCACTGCCCTCCACTCTCTCTGCACTAATCCCATCCTCACCATCAAACCTGCTGACAAAGGTGGTGTTGTAGTAGTCTGGCAGATGGACCTCTACCTCACTGAGGCCAAACGGCAGCTCTCTGACACCTCCTCTTACTTACCCCTGGAACAGGATCCCACCAAAACATCAAACCATTGTCTTCCGCACCATCATCGCCCTTATCAACTCTGGAGACCTTCCATCCTCAGCCGCTAAACTCATAATTCCCACACCCCGTACCGCTCGGTTTTACCTCCTCTCAAAGATAGACAAGCCTGACTATCCCGGTAGACCCATGGTTTCTGCCTGCTCCTGTCCCACCGAACTTGTATCTGCCTACCTAGACTCCATTTTATCACCCATAATTCAGTCCCACCCCACCTACATCCGGGATACATCCCATGCCCTCCACCTCTTCAGTAACTTCCAGTTCCCCGGTCCCAACCGCTTCATTTTTACTGTGGATGTCCAATCCTTATACACCTCCAGTCCCCATCAAGTAGGGCTCAAAGCCCTCCGCTACTTCCTGGATAATAGACCTCACCAGTTCCCCACCACTACTATCCACCTCCGGTTGGTGGAACTGGTTCTCACACTCAATAATTTCTCTTTTGGCTCTTCCCACTTTCTTCAGACCAAGGGTGTAGCTATGGGAACTCACATGGGACCCAGCTACGCCTGCCTCTTCGTTGGTTATGTGGAACAGTCTGTGCTCCAAACCTATTCTGGTACTGCTCCCCAACTTTTCCTTCGCTACACTGACGACTACATTGGTGCTGCTTCCTGCACCCATGCTGAGCTCGTCAATTTCATCGGCTTTACTTCAAACTTCCACCCAGCCCTCAAATTCACTTGGTCTATCTCGGACACTTCTCTCCCCTTTCTCGATGTCTCGGTCTCCATCCCTGGAGACAGACTGTCCACTGACATCTTCTACAAGCCCACTGACTCTCATTACCTCTTCCCACCCCGCCACATGCAAAAATGCCATTCCCAATACCTCTGCCTCCACTGCATCTGCTCCTAGGATGAGGGTTTCCATTCCAGGACATCTCAAATGTCCTCTTTCTTTAAGGATCGTGGTTTCCCTTCTGCTGTCATCAATGATGTCCTCACCCACATCTCCTCCATTTCCTGCACTTCAGCCCTCACCCCATCCTCCTGCCACCACAACAGGGACAGAGTTCCCCTTGTCCTCACCTACACCCCCACCAGCCTCTGAATCCAGCACATTATCCTCCGCAACTTCCGCCACCTTCAACAGGACCCCACCACTAAGCACATCTTTCCCTCTCCACCCCTCTCTGCTTTCCGCAGGGATCGGTCCCTCTGCGACTCCCTTATCCGCACATCCATCCCCATGGATCTCCCACCTGGCACTTATCCCTGTAAGCGTAAGTGCTACACCTGTCCCTACACCTCCTCTCTTGCCACCATTCAGGGCCCCAAACAGTACTTCCAGGTGAGGCAACACTTCACTTGTGAGTCTGTTGGGGTCATCTATTGCATCCGGTGCTCCCGGTGCGGCCTCCTCTACATCAGTGAAACCCGACGCAGATTGGGGGACCGCTCCATCCGCCAAAACAGACAAGATCTCTTGGTAGCCACCCATTTCAACTCTGCTTCCCATCCCCATTCAGATATGTCCATACATGGCCTCCTCTACTGCCATGATGAGGCTAAGCTCAGGTTGGAGGAGCAACACGTCACATACCGTCTAGGTAGTCTCCAGCCCCTTGGTATGAACACAGAATTCTCCAACTTCTGGTAATTCCCTCTCCCTCCCTTCCCCTATCTCTATTTCACTCTGCCCCCTCCCCCAGCTGCCTACTACCTCCCTCATGGTTCCGCCTCCTTCTACTACCCATTGTTTTCCTGCCTATGACATCCCTGCCTCACCTCCCCCACCCTTTTGTCTTTCAAATTACTGGTTTTTCAACTGAACCTATGAGCCTTCTTCCAACCCTCCCCCACCTTCTTTCTTCAGTCCTGACGAAGGGTTCCGGCCCGAAAAGTCGACTCATCGTTTCCACTGATGCTGCCCGACCTGCTGAGTTTCTCCAGCGTATTGTGAGTGTTGCTTTGATCCCAGCATCTGCAGATTATTTTGTGTTTACGACTGTATTCTTTTCCATGGATGCTGCCTGACCTGCTGAGCTCCTCCAGCATTTTGTGTGTGTTGCTCAGATTTCCAGCATCTGCAGATTTTCTCTTGTTTGAGATGATACAGAACTGTTTGTATCACCATTTGGTATTGAGGGGCCAATGTACAGGATCGGAAAATGCTCCAATGCTCCTTCAGTGGCACAACCCTCACCAGCATTGGGGACATTGTCAGATAGGGTGAAAGCACGTTGCCTTTTTCTCAGGGAGGGTGTGCTAAAAACAAGAGAGTTTAATTGGTGATTGGGCTCGGGCTGAATTGGTGGGATACTGTGTGGTTCAGCTTGTTGGGCCTCTGATTCTCTGCTAAAGCAAATAAGTCAGTGATAATAAACCCAATTCTGAAACCTGACACAAGCTGTTGGAAAGAACAGGAGGCTGAACACGGTTTCTCACAAAGAAACTAATGAAGTATGGAACCAGCTCAAGAGACTGATTGATGAAACACTCACTGGATTGCCAAGGGGGCACTAATGTCAGAGCAGGAAAAGTGGATAGGGGAAGGACTGGAAGGACAAGGGCAGGGTGGTGGGACTAGCTGGGTGGGTACTGCAGCCAGCATGGGATGATTGGGCCAATGTTTTCACTGTAGGCACACTCTCCCAGCTCAAAGGGCCTGCACCCTTGTAGCAAGGTTTCTGGAACACGCAGGAAGAGATCAGACTCAGTATCCTGTATCCACACTCGACTGTCCTGTGGCTATGTCTACTCTTGTTTTTAATCGATGATCTATAGAAAGCAGCCTGCCCCAATACATCCCGTTGGCCCGCGACTGCAAGAGTTGTGGACACAGCTCAGCACATCACAGAAACCAGCCTCTCCTCCCTGGACTCTGTTTACACTTCTCACTGTCTCAGTAAAGCAGCCAATGTAATCAAAACCCTCACCTATCCTGGACATTCTCTCTTCTCCCCTCTCCCATCAGACAGAAGGTACAAAAGCCTGAAAGCACGTTCCACCAGGCTCAAGGTCAGCTTCTACCCATCTGTTATCAGACCATTGAATGGTTCTCTAGTAACATAGAACAACACAGGCCCTTCGGCCCACAAAGCTGTGCCAAACGCGTCCTTTACCTTAGAAATTACCTAGTGTTACCCATAGCGCTCTATTTTTCTGAGCTCCATATACCTGTCCAGGAGTCAATAGACAATAAACAATAGGTGCAGGAGTAGGCCATTCAGCCCTTTGGCCAGCACCACCATTCACTGTGATCATGGCTGATCATCCACAATCAGTATCCAGTTCCTGCCTTCTCCCCATATCCCTTGACTCCGCTATCATTAACAGCTCCATCTAACTCTTTCTTGAAAGCATCCAGAGAATTGGCCTCCACTGCCTTCTGAGGCAGAGCATTCCACATATCCACAACTCTCTGTGTGAAAAAGTTTTTCCTCAAAAGTCTCTTGAAAGATCCTATTGTATCCACCTCCACCACCGTCGCCGGCAGCCTATTCCACACACTCACCACTTTGCGTAAAAAAAAGTACCCCGACAGCCCTCTCTCCCCCACCATATTATCCACTCCCCATGTCTCCCCACCCCCTCTCCCCCCACCACTGTCCCCTCCCCGTGTCTCCCCACCCCCTCTCTCCCCACCAGTGTCTCCTCCGTGTCTCCCCACCCCCTCTCCCCCCACCACTGTCCCCTCCCCGTGTCTCCCCACCCCCTCTCTCCCCACCAGTGTCTCCTCCCTGTGTCTCACCACCCCCGCTCCTCCCCCACCAGTGTCCCCACCTCCTCTCTCCTCCACCAGTGTCCCCTCCCCTGGTGACTCCCCAGCCCCTCTCCCCCCACCATATTGTCCCCTCCCATCTCCCTGTCCCCTCTCCCCACCAGTGTCCTCTCCCCTGTGACTCCTGCATCCCCTCCCTCCCCGTGACTCCCCCGCCCCCTCCCCCACCATATTGTCCCCTCCCCGTGTCTCCCTTCCCACACCAGTGTCCCCACACTGTGACTCTCCATCCCTTCCCTCCCCCAGTGTCCCCTCCCCATGACCCCCACCCCCTCTATCCCCCACCATATTGTCCCCACCCCTGTCTCCCCACCCCCTCTCCCCCCACCACTGTCCCCTCCCCGTGTCTCACCACCCCCTCTCCTCCCCCACCAGTGTCCCCTCCCCGCCCACACTGTGACTTCCCACCCCTTCCCTCCCCCAGTGTCCCCTCCCCATGACCCCCACCCCCTCTCTCCCCCACCATATTGTCCCCGCCCCCTCTCCCCCACCAGTCCCCTCCCTCGTGTCTCCCCACCCCCTCTCCCCCCACCACTGTCCCCTCCCCATGACCCCCACCCCCTCTCTCCCCCACCAGTGTCCCCTCCCCGTGACTCCCCCCGCCCCCGTGTCTCCCCACATCCCATTCCCCGGTCTCACCTCTGCCCAGGGCCGCCTTCACCCGCCACATTATTCCCACCGCCGCCAACAGTTCGACGCCACCCTGCGTCACCCTCGCGCCACCGGCGACAACGTGTCGGCGTAGCTCGCGCACCGACGTGGGGAACGTCACCGTCCCGCAATACATCTCGGCGTGCTGCCCTCTGCAGGCTGTGCAGTGTAATTAGTTATAGCGTTTCAAAACGCTCAAATTCTCCGATATAAACTGAATAATACTCTTCAATCAGATGGTGGTTCTCCTGGATTTAATAGAAAAACAAAATACAGCCTCTTGAACAACATGCTTCTTTCAATTTTATATCGATTACAACTCAGCAAAACATGCTGGACTGTCTCTGGACAACCACAGTCACATAATCCAGTAGGATGTTTTCCTATTAATCTTTAAATAATAGTTTAGCCCACAATGCCCCAACCTAAGTCTTGTTAATTTCACCATATCTCTACAATTTAAAAAGTAACAGTCTGAGATCTTTTTAACTAGTGGGTGACTAGAAAAGAAATGCCTTCTTTTTTATTCATTTTTCCAATCCTCCTGGCACTTCTCTATACCTTTTTTAATACTACTTCTCAATTCTGCTCTGCCTAGGGGAACTCTAATTTCTACTTGCCTGCTCTGTAAGGAAGACTTTGCAATGCCATCCACAATTTCATTTCCCTCCACCCCAGCATGCCCAGGTATCCATGAAAATCTAACTGCACAACCCATCTTCCCTACTCTAAACAACACTAAGAGAATCTCAATAACTATGTCAGGATGAGCTTTTGATTTACTCCCTTTTATAGACTCTAAGGCACAGATCATCCGAACAGATGATAACTCTACGTGGTCGAGAGTCTTCTATCCACCATAAGATCCAGAGGATTGCTAATAATTGTGTTGCAAAGACAGAAACACCATCTGAAACCCGGTGACCAATCTTAACTCCAAGTTGAGACACATACATCCCAAATCCTGCCCTACTGCTCTCTGGGTCCACTGAGCCATCAGTAAAAATCTTCAGATAAGATCCCCATTTATTATTTAAATATTCATTTGTGATCAACGCTGTTGAAATTGCTCTGCTTCCTTGAAGCTGAAAAAGGAGGAGTAGGTCTACTTCTGGTTCTGGCAAAAGCCGAAAAGGGATGGGTGGCAAGCAAATTTGGTCAGCTATGTCTTCCTCAGTCAGTTTCAATTTCACAGCCCAGCTATTAACCAAATCTAAAAATGGATATCTTTTAATTTTACTTTGGTGCTCCGACTTCCTGCAAAAGACATTTTGATGGACAGCTGTGATTGAAGCCATTTAGTTTTGCCCAATACTGCAGGCCCAACTGAACTTGTCTTAAATGTAGAGGCACTTCTCCCATCTCCACACATAACGCCGGGACTGATGTTGTTCTGAAAGCTCCACAACAGAGTCTAAGTGCTTTGGACTGTACAGTGTCTGGTTTTCCAAGCACTGCCGTAGCAGCGGAACCATAAGCAATACAACCATAATCTATAACTGATCTAATCATAGCTAGATATATCAGGTACATAGTTTCCCGCCCTGCTCCCCAGTCACATCCAGCAATACCTCTCATAACATTTAAAACTTTCTCACACTTCTCAATTGTTTTATCTATATGAATTGTGGAAGAAAAATAGTAAGACATTGTGACGAACGTTAAGGGGTTAATGACCTTCTTCTAGCATGTGAATTCAAAGTCTGTAATCACTTATCTACGACTAATGTACACTGTGTGACTGAACTGTGCTTTGTAGACGGGATGGGAAAATAACTATGTCTGTGCTTCCTTGTTCTAAGAATCATCACACGCCTGCGCTTGGGAAAGCCTGAGATACTGTCCTGAGAACCAACACTTAAGAAAATGTATAACCGCCCAAGGACATAGAGTGCAACTTCGCTATTCTAACGAGTTGTAGATGAAGTTCCCTCCCTTTTCAGATTGAAGTGCTTCTTGTCACGTACGCCTGGGGTATAAATAAGAGTGTAATCCGTTGTTGAGCGGTGCTGTGGAATTCCGCTTTAGGAGTCTGGGCTGTCCATGATATCATGTAATAAAACCCTTTAGTCTGAAACAACTCTCTGAGTCGGCCTGATCTGCTGCTCCTGAGATTTTTTCCCCCCAACATGAACCCTCCAAGTAAGTCTTCCATCAAACCAGACACCTAAAAACTTGAATACCTTGACTTTTTCTAATGGAGAATCATATAGACACAATTCACAATCAGCAATCTTTCTTCTAAAGCCAAAAATCATATATTTGGACTTAGAAGCAGAAGTCCTGAAACCCCTTTTATTAGCCCAGTTTTCAACTGATCTTAAAGCCTTTTGTATCTGCTTTAATATATACTTGACGTTTCTTCCTCTTTTCCAGATTGCACCATCGTCTGCAAACAACGATTTGCCAAATCCTGTCCCTACCTGATCAAAGATATCGTTTATCATGACATTAAAATGGTCTGAACTAATGACACTTCCTTGAGGACACTTCCATTACCTATTTTAACTGACTTGGAGCTTGTTCAGCCTATTCTTACTTGAATTGTCCTTTCCTTAAGAAAATCTTTGATCCAATTAAACATTCTACCTCTACAGGCATCCGTTAGTCTTGCGAGACCATGGATCTGCGCCTGGAAAGTCTTCACTCTCCAGGGCGCAGGCCTGGGCAAGGTTGTATGGAAGACCAGCAGTTGCCCATGCTGCAAGTCTCCCCTCTCCACGACACCAATGTTGTCCAAGGGAAGGACATTAGGACCCATACAGCTTGGCACCAGTGTCGTCGCAGTGGTTAAGTGCCTTGCTCAAGGACACAACACGTTCCCTCGGCTGGGGCTCGAACTCACGACCTTCAGGTAGCTGGTCCAGTGCCTTAACCACTTGGCCACGTTCTCACACATTCTACCTCTAATTCCCTCATCATAGAGTTTAATTAATAAACCATCCTTCCATAGTGAGGCATATGCTCTTTCAATATCTAGAAATACACTTACCATTACTTCTCTATTTTGAAACACTTTTTTAATATCATGATCTAAAAGAGCAACAGATTCCATTGTTGATCTTCCAGTTCTAAAACCATTTTGATAGGCAGCAAAATATCCCTTATTTTCTAAAAAATAAACAAGTCTGTTGGTGACCAGTCGTTCCACAATTTTACAAAGCACTGACGTTAAAGCTATAGGCTGATACGCACTAGGACTAGATGCGTCTTTACCTGGCTTTAAAACTGGAACTACCGCCACATGCTTCCATTCTACTGGTAACTTTCCTTCTTTCCACACTGAATTAAACAAAGCTAGCAACTACGCTTTCTCTGGACCATATTCACCTGATGTCACACCTGTGACGCCCTGCCCACCCATTTCCGGCTACTTGTTGAACGACCCTCACTGCGACCAATTTGTGTTCAATGTCAAATGAAGCGTCATTCAAAAACATACCCTATTATTTATTAGACCAAATGCTGGAAAAATCCAGCAAGTAACTGCGAATTTCCCTCCGCAGATGCAGACTGACTAGAGTTCTTCTAGTATTTTTCGTGTGTTGCTCGAGATTTCCAGCATCTGCAGAATTTACAAGAAATTTACAAGCACAAGGCCCCTCCATCTTCTTATAATTATAGTATTCTGATCTTCACCTTTGTCTTGATGAATGGCTTCCCACATCATATCTCTAACCATTTAAAGGCAGTAAATGTCCTTTTTCATTTTTACTTTGTTCATGTGTTGCGAGAGTTGCTCACAAGGCCAATTTTTAACATTCCACCTTCTTGATCCGTTTTGTGACAGAAGGTGTTCCCACTGTCACTGCTTCATTCAGACCGGCTCTGCCATTCAATAAAATAATGACTTGTTCTCCTGTGCTGTACAGTATTGAGATATAGAATTATAAATTTTTCTCTGAGAGAAAAATAACACAAGCCATTGGCTTCAATTGGGCCTTCCATGATTGATAGTGTTTCCACAGTGTAACGACATTGTTTTACTGAAGTCCAAGATGCGAACATAAGATCAATTAGGCATAGGGACAGAACTAGCCCATTTGGACCATTGAGTCTGCTTTGCCATTCAATCATGGCTGATTTATTATCCCTCTCAACCCCATTCTCTGGTCTTCTCACCGTGGCCTTTTGATACACTTATTCCGATGTTCCCTCACACCTGAGATGTCCTAATCAGGAACATATCAATCACTCCCTTAAATACTGTATATCCAATGACTTGGCTTCTACATCTGTCTGTGGCATGAGTTCCACAGATTCACTGCCCTCTGGTTAGAGAAATTCCTCCTCATCTCTGTTCGAAAGGGATGTCCCTCTATTCTGAGGCTGTGCCCTCTGGTCCAAGACTCTCCCACTATGGAAAACATCCTCTCCACTTCCACCCTATCTAGGCCTTTTAATATTCAATAGGTTTCATTGAGATCCCCCTCATTCTTCTAAATTCCAGTGAGTACAGGTCTGTAACCATCCAATGCTCCTCATACGTTAACCCTTTCATTCCTGGATCATTCTTTGAACCTCTTCTGCACCCTCTCCAATGTCTGCACATTCTTTCTTAGATAAGGAGCCCAGCAACATTCACAATAGTCCAAATGCAGTCTGACCAATGCCTTTTGAAGTCTCAGCCTTACTATTTCAATTTTCTGAGATTCACAAATAATCACCACTCACTGGTGTTAAGGATCTCATTGAGGGGTCCATGGCAGAAAGGGTGAATGGCTTCAAGTTCCTGGGTAGTCACAAAGAGACTGTGCCAGTGGCTCTACTTCAATAGGAGTGAGATCCAGTATTTCACAAAAACCCTGGCAATCTTTACAGATGTACAATGGAGAGCATTCTAACTAGCTGCATCACCGTCTGGTACAGAGGCTCCAATGTGAGGATCACAAGAGACTGTAAGCCCAGCCAGCTCCATCACAGGGGCAACCCTCCCCACCATCACGGGCATCTTTAAAAGATGATGCCTCAAGAAGGCAGTACCCATCATGAAGACCCTCGCCACCTGGGACGTACCCACTTCGCATGACTACCTCGCACTCAATATCAGGAGTACCAAGGAATTGGTTGTGGACTTCAGGAAGGGGAAGTTGAGGGGACACACACCAGCTCTCGTCAAGGAGTCAGCAGTGAAAAGGGGGAACAGTTTCAAGTTCCTGGTTGTCAACCTCTCTGAGGATCTAACCTGGACCCAACATATCAATGCAGCTACAGGGAAGGCACGACAGTGGCTATATTTCATTAGGAAGTTTGAGGAGATTGGTATGTCACCAAAGACTCCTGAAAATGTTCACAGATGTACCGTGGAGAGCATTCAAACTGGGTGCATCTCTGTCTGGTGTGGAGGGGCCACCGCACAGGATCAGAAAAAGCCGCAGAAAGTTACAATCTCGGCCAGCTCCATCATGGACACTAGCCTCCCCAGCATCGAGGACACCTTCAAAAGGCAATGCCTCAAAAAGGCAGCACCCAGCATTAAGGACCCCCATCATCCAGGACATATCATCTTCTCATCGAGAAGGTACAGGAGCCTGAAGACACGTACTTAATGTTCAGGAACAGCTTCTTCCCCTCCGCCGTCAGACTTATGAATGGACAATGAACCTTTATTCATCTTTTGCAGTATTTATTTATTTTTGTAACTTTTAGTAATTTTTAATGTACTGCACCATAACTTCATAACACGATTCAGTGATATTAAACTGAATTCCGATTCAGTGACTCAGGTGAAAAAGAGAATGAGGAAAATTGCTAGAAAATATGTGTTTATTCAGTTAAAAAGATAAATGAACAGTACATTACCGACCAACAGGGCAAATATCAAAACTCTTCTCACACTTAGCACATACACATTCTAAATTAACACAGTTACAAATGATTTAAAAATATTATTCGTACCATTATTGTGATCAAATACCTATGTGAAACTAACTACATCTCCCTGTAAGACTTCTCAGTCACTTAACGCACTCAGAGAGAAATCAGACTCAAAACAACTTCGAAATGTGGTGCCGTAGTTGATGGGTCAGCCTTGCATGGATTTGGGTGGGAGGGGACACACAAAAATTGTCAGAGGAACTCAAAGGGTCAGGTAGCATCAATGGAGGGAAACGGACAGCTGATGTTGAGGTGAGTGAGCCTGCTCTCGCTCCCATTCTAACCAATTTTTACAGGAGCAGCAGCTCTCACCAGCTGCAACACCACTGGTATAGGAAACACAAGGCACCTGACCATAAGTCCCCACAAAGGATTGCGAGGGCTGATGAGAGGATCATCGGGGTCTCTCTTCTACCCATCAGTTATTTTTTCCAGGAGCACTGTGTACGCAAGGCTCTTAGCATTGTCAATGATCTGTCCCATCTGTCCAACGATCTCTTTGACCCCCTACCATCAGGCAACACGTACTGTAGAATTAGGACATGAACTGTTAGGATGGGAAACAGCTTCCTCCCCCAGGCTGTGAGACTACTAAACTCCCTGTCACCACCCAGGTCTCATCATGTGTGAACCACCAGTAGTGTTATACTTCAAAGTTGCTGGTGAACGCAGCAGGCCAGGCAGCATCTCTAGGAAGAGGTACATTTGACATTTCGGGCCGACTGTACCTCTTCCTAGAGATGCTGCCTGGCCTGCTGCGTTCACCAGCAACTTTGAACTATAACACTACTGGTGGTTCACACGTGATGAGACCTGGGTGGTCTCGTTTGACGTTTCGGGTCAACTGTACCTCTTCCTAGAGATGCTGCCTGGCCTGCTGCGTTCACCAGCAACTTTGATGTGTGTTGCTTGAATTTCTAGCATCTGCACAGTTCCTTGTGTTTACGTGTAGTGTTATACTGTTTACTTTTTAACCTGTGTCGTAAATGTACTTTATTATTTGTGGTAATATTACTTTATATGTTGTGTGTGATTTATATGTACTGTGTTGTACACCTTGGTCTGGAGGAACATTGTTTCATTTGGCGACAAATTGTTGAATGACAATAAACTGAATTTGAACTTAATCTGGACTGACCCTGTGTTTCCAGATTACTATCAGGAGGTGGCAGAAACAACAGCTGAATCTCTTGACCCATATTACATGCAGACCTCTTATCCAGGTTCACAACCACAGTCAATGCATATGGATGTGTCAAGTGTTCCTTAAGGTTATCATAGCCTGGGGTGGTGGGGTATTGGGGACAAGCTCCCATCAGCTATTAAATGCTTCTCAAATAGCCTCTGACAACCTAGTCCAGTTCCTAACCCTCACTTGTGGCTTGGATACTAAGCCCAACAGAACTGTTTCTACTGACAGGAGAAGGAGCAAAGGTGGGTTACTGGCACCTTAAAACCGGTCATTATCAGGCAGATAAGGCTCATCAGCCATGGCTGGCAGCTCATCTAGGAAAAGGAAAGCTCTGATCTCAAACTTCCGCTGCTTTTCAGCTATACCCATTCATGAGGAAGATTTTGGGGGTAAACCCTGAGGGAGAGTCCAGAACTGGAGTCCCTAGTGCAGTCCTACATTGAGTTCAACGCTGACTGACAACTCCTGTGATGCTGCTGATGCCAAACTGTATCGGCCTCTGCCGTTCCTTTGGATTCATCGGCTGCGTGGAGAGGGGGAGATGCTGCCTGACCTGCTGAGTTCCTCTGGCATTTTGTGTGTGTGCGTTGCTCTGGATTTCCAGCATCTGCAGAATCTTTTCCGTTTATGAAATGCTGGAGAACTCAGCAGGCCAGGCAGCGTCTATGGAGGGGAATAAACAGGCTGAGACCCTTCATCAGGACTCAACTGCAAAGTCTCTTTGAGGTATGCCTACCCTGAAGATGTTTAAATCTTCTCTGTTTCCTATGTTTGGGCTTATCCTATTTCTCTGTTGCCCTTTTATAAACATTTGGTGTCAAACAGGATGTGAGTGTGAGTAGGCAAAGGTGGGGAGGTGATACAGCTGCACTAGTGAATCCCGCCAGCCTGGTCTGATTTAGAGGCCAATGTACCTGCCAGGCAGGCACACAACAGACTACAGAGTCCCTCCTGTGTCTGACAGGCTACAGAGTCCCTCCTGTGTCTGACAGACTACACAGTCCCTCCTGTGTCTGACAGACTACACAGTCCCTCCTGTGTCTGATAGGCACACGACAGACTACAGAGTCCCTCCTGTGTCTGACAGACTACAGGGTCCCTCCTGTGTCTGACAGACAGACAACAGACTACAGCGTCCCTCCTGTGTCTGACAGACTACAGAGTCCCTCCTGTGTCTGACAAACACACGACAGGCTACAGGGTCCCTCCTGTGTCTGACAGACACATGATAGACTATAGGGTCCCTCCTGTGTCTGCACTGCAGGTATGTTGAGCTCAGCCCTCATGAAGAGTCTTGAAACAACACCTGTCTATTTCCCTCTGCAGATGCTGCCTGACCTGCTGAGTTCCTCCAGCGTGTTGTGAGTGTGGCACTGATAGAACGATACACACAAAACGCTGGAGGAAGTAACAGTCGGCACCTTCTCCCCAGGGTGCAAATGGCATCAATTTAAGGTGATTGGAGGAAAGTCTAGGAGAGATGTCAGAGGTAAGTTGTTTACACAGAGACTGGTGGGTGTGTGGTGGAGGCAGGTCCATTCGGGACATTTAAAAGATGTGTAGATAGGCACGTGATTTTAGAAAGTAGAGGGCCACGCGGGAGGGAGGGGTTAGATTGACCTTAGATTGGACGGCATGGTAGTTAGCGCAACACTATTACAGTTCGGGGCATCGGAGTTCAGAGTTCATCCTGGAGTGCCCTGTAAGGAGTTTGTATGCCCTCCCACTGGAACACATCTGTTTCCTCTGGGTGCTCTGGTTTCCTCCAACAGTCCAGAGACGTACTGCTTGGTAGGTTAAATTGACCCGTGATTATTCTAGGGTTAAATTGGGCCGTAAGAACCCGTTCCGCACTGTACCTCTAATATCGTGGAGTTGGCTAAAGCACTGTGGGCCGAAGAGCCTGTACTGCCCTGTGATGTTGCAGGTTCAGTGTTCTGTACCACCTGCTGCTGGGGCGGGCAAATGACAGAGGGACGGTCTGCTACGAAGAACTGAGGGGGTGGGGTAGCCAGATAGAGAAGGGGCAGAGTTGGGAGACTGTGACTATCGGGTGCTGGGAGAGAGAATGAAAAGCCTCTCGGACCTTGTAAAACAGGTTTCCCCATCCGCTCCCTGAAGCCAATCTCTTGGCAGTCACTGTTTCCAACACACACACACTCTCTTTCACTCTTCGGATGTCCATCGAAATTTGATGACGACGTCCACTCCTTTAACGGTGAGATCTTTGATGACTGTACAGTCCTATCCTGGACCACACACACACACACACACACACACACACACACACACACACACACTCACACACACACAAAATGCTGGAGAAACTCAGCAGGTCAGGCAGCACCTATGGAGGGGAATAAACAGTCGACATCTTGGACTGAGACCCTTCATCGGGACGGGAAAGGAAGGGTCAGAACTCAGAATAAAAAGATGGGGGAAAGGAAGGAGTACAAGCTAACAGGTGACAGGTGAGGGGGAAGGTGGGTGGGGGAGGGGGATGAAGTGAGACACTGGGAGGTGATAGGTGAGAACAGGTGAGGGGTAAGGTGGGTAGGTGGGGGAGGGGGATGAAGTGAGACACTGGGAGGTGATAGATGAGACCAGGTGAGGGGGAAGGTGGGTGGGTGGGGGGAGAGGGGGGATGAAGTGAGACACTGGGAGGTGATAGGTGAGACCAGGTGAGGGGGAAGGTGGGTAGGTGGGGAAGGGGGGATGAAGTGAGACATTGGGAGGTGATAGGTGAGACCAGGTGAAGGGGGAAGGTGGGTGGGTGGGGGAGAGGGGGGATGAAGTGAGACACTGGGAGGTGATAGGTGAGACCAGGTGAGGGGGAAGGTGGGTGGGGAGGGGAATGAAGTGAGACACTGGGAGGTGATAGGTGAGACCAGGTGAGGGGGAAGGTGGGTGCGTGGGGGAGGGGGATGAAGTGAGACACTGGGAGGTGATAGGTGAGAACAGGTGAGGGGTAAGGTGGGTAGGTGGGGGAGGGGGATGAAGTGAGACACTGGGAGGTGATAGATGAGACCAGGTGAGGGGGAAGGTGGGTGGGTGGGGGGAGAGGGGGGATGAAGTGAGACACTGGGAGGTGATAGGTGAGACCAGGTGAGGGGGAAGGTGGGTAGGTGGGGAAGGGGGGATGAAGTGAGACATTGGGAGGTGATAGGTGAGACCAGGTGAAGGGGGAAGGTGGGTGGGTGGGGGAGAGGGGGGATGAAGTGAGACACTGGGAGGTGATAGGTGAGACCAGGTGAGGGGGAAGGTGGGTGGGGAGGGGAATGAAGTGAGACACTGGGAGGTGATAGGTGAGGGGGAAGGTGGATGGGTGGGGGAGAGGGGGGATGAAGTGAGACACTGGGAGGTGATAGGTGAGGGGGAAGGTGGATGGGTGGGGGAGAGGGGGGATGAAGTGAGACACTGGGAGGTGATAGGTGAGGGGGAAGGTGGATGGGTGGGGGAGAGGGGGGATGAAGTGAGACACTGGGAGGTGATAGGTGAGGGGGAAGGTGGATGGGTGGGGGAGAGGGGGGATGAAGTGAGACACTGGGGGGTGATAGGTGAGGGGGAAGGTGGATGGGTGGGGGAGAGGGGGGATGAAGTGAGACACTGGGAGGTGATAGGTGGAGAACCTGAAGAGACACACTCAATGTTTTAGGAGCTGCTTTTTCCCCTCCTCCATCACATTTCTGAATGGTCTGTGAACCGAACCTCCTTATTTCTTTTGTTTAAATGCAGTACCTATATATTTTTTGTAATTTATAGAAATTTTTATGTCTCTGTATTGTACTGTTGTAGCAAAGTAACATTTCATGTCACATAAATCAGTGATAATAAACCGGATGGTGGTTCTGAGTTTCTGAACTGGTTGTTGTTGAGTTCCCATCTCCAGGCTCCACACTCCCGATATTCCCGGTTTGATGTGTGTGTTGGTGAGTTCCCAACTCCAGGCTCCACACTCCCGATATTCCCGGTTTGATGTGTGTGGAGAGGGAGTGGAGGAAAAATCTCCTTTCAGCAGATCCGACCCCCACACATTAGACCCAAGCATCTACGACCCCAATAACAGCATTCACAAATATTTACAATTTTTGCTTAAAAGAAAATAAAGAGAAAAATAGTTCCTTTATATAATTTCATTTTGTGCAAAAATATCTACCTATAAGGTGACTGTAATTGGCTGGGATAAATTCTAATATTGCAATATTGTACAAACTATATCACTTTAATCTAGCTTTTGTCTGGATAATATTACCCTGAAAATGTTTTGCTCCAGATTAGATCCAGGGATAAGGTCCTTCTGATCGGAAATTCATAGTTAGATGTTCAGAAAAGTTACTAAGTGGTCCTTAATAGATTTATGTTTTCGTATTCAGTTCATGAAAGTTTAAAAGATTTGGTAGTACAGTGAACTTTCTCTCTCTCTCTCTTTAATTCTATACTCTAATACTGTACTGGTTTTAGCTTTGTGCATCTTAATATAAGACAAACATTTTGAGCTACGGTCAGGGTCCCTGGATTTCAAACCCAAAGATGATTCTGATGTGGGTGGGAGGTAGTTTGCTTAGGAATGAGAATTGTTGTTGGAAGTCCAAACCACTACCATAAGGGGTCAGGAGAAAGAGAGCAGGGAGACAGACAACACACAAAGTGCTGGAGAAATTCAGCAGGTTGGGCAGCTTCGATGGAAATGAATAGAGAGTCAACGTTTTGGGCAGAGATCCTTCATCAGGTCTGGAAAGGAAGGGGGAAGAAGCCAGAATAAGGAGGGGGAGGGAAAGGAGTACAAGCTGAGAGGTGATAGGTGAGGCCAGGCGAGGGGAAGGTCGGTGGGTGGGGGAGGCAAGATGAAGTAAGAAGCTGGGAGGTGATAGAAAAGTTTGAAAGGAGTGATGGGGGGGAGGAGCTTCTCAGTTTGAGGAGAGACAGAGGGAAGAGAGAAAGCACCCGGCAGGTCGGGCTGCGGCTATGGAGAGCAGCAAGCGTTAAACACCCAACCAGCCTACTGAGTGTTTCTGGCACTTGTTTTATCTGTACAGGAAAGACGTCCCTCAGTATGAGGGCAGCCAAGCAGAGGGAAGATGGTTTGAAGCAGCAAGAAGCAGAGGGTGAGTGGAGGAATCACCCCTGTGTGTTGGGAGACAGGGAGTGACAGGTCCCTCTCTTTGGAGGAGTGATGTTGAGGGTGAGATCCCTCCATTTGGAAGAGATGATGGGGTCCCTCACTTTAGAGGGGAGATCATGGGGGCATGGTCCCTCAGATTGGAAGGGAATTGAGGTGGGTCCTGCAATTTGGAAGGGAGATAGGATCTTGCAGTTTGGAGGGGAGACAGGGAAGGGCAGAATCCCTCTGTTTGGGAAGGGAGACAGAGGTGCAGCATCCCTCAGTTTGGAGGGGAGACAGGGAGGGACAGGGGTCCTCAGTTTTGAGGAGAGATAGGCCCATCACTTTTGAGACAGGGAGAGGGGTCCTGCAGTTTGAAGGAAGATTGGGTGTGTTTACACTTTTGAGACTCATAAGAACCAGGAGGAGTTTCTGGGAGCTGGAGCCATGGCTGATCCTTGGCAATGTCCATCCCTACTGGGCTGGGAAGGCTTGGACACACCTGATGATCATCCCCAGTACAGAGGGGAGCATTGGACGAGTCGGATGTCCATCCCCGGTGCGGTGGGAAACTCCACCATGGACAGTCCCAAGCCCGGCTGTGAGAGAAGGAGGGTTGGACATGGGGCTAACTCCATCCTGTAAAAACCCAGAAAACACCAACAGAAGTTCCAAAGTCCTCATCCCCGGGAGAGGAAGGATCTTCATCTAGAAGATGTATGAAGTCATATGGTGAAAGCAGAAGCCATGGGGCCAGTCAACCTTCTCTTGGTCTAGGACAGAGGACTCTGGTGAGCTGCTGTCGGGGCCTATCCCATCCAGTACGAGTGGTGGCCTTAAGAAGAAGAGGCAGGGTGGGAAGGATCAGACACACAGACTGACCATCCCCAGTGGGGTGGGAAAGATTGGACTCACAGACTGACCATCCCCAGTGGGGTGGGAAGGATTGGACACACAGACTGGCCTTCCAAGTAGGGTGAGAAGGATTGGACGCACAGAATCAGGGGTCCACATTCCCAGAAGTGCAGGCTAATGCCCAGTTCCGTGGCTCAGATTAACCTTTTCCAGACAGATTCACTACTTCATCATTTTCACGGTGTTACCCCAGCATTCCTGAGGAATCTTAGGATGGATCAGGCGATGGACTAATCTGGGACTTCTCCAGCAGGGTTGCAGCTTGTGTGATAAAAGGTTCTGGAACGGTGGTGAGTGCCGGCCCACCAATCACAGGAAGCTGTCCTCCACCTCAGGTTGACTGCCCTCAGCTTCAGTGTCCATCTCAAGTTGTCTGCAATCTTCGGTCATCTGAGGAAGATCGCATAAACTAGTCGGCTCCTGGCTCTCGCCACAGACAAGGGAGCTGAGACAGGGAGAGATGTGTCAGATTAGCTTTAGTTGTCACATCTGTTGGATTAGACTGTACAATTGCATTGTCTGTGCAGTTTAACAGTTTTTGCCTGCTAGTATTTATTTCGAGATACAGTGCAGAATAAGCCCTTCTGGCCCTTTGAGTCACATCATCCAGCAATCCCCAATAACCCCGATTTAACCCTAACTTAATTGTGGGACAATTTACAATGACCAATTCAGTTATCCGGTAGGTGTTTGGACTGTGGGAGGAAACTGGAAGACCCGGGGAAAACCCACGCATTTCACGTGGAGACCGTGCCAAGACTCCTTTCAGGGGACGCTGGGATTGAACTCCAAATTCCGACCCTCTGACCTGTAATAGTATCACGTTAACTGCTACTCTACCATGGCACCCTACCTATATACATATAACTGTTCAATATGCTTCCCAGTGGTCACAGTATGTATGTACAGTATATACATTCTGTTCTCTGGTGGTTACAGTTCTTTGCATCATTCTGGAAGCTTCTCTGGTATCACATTATTTGAATAGGGGCTACCTGATTGGTTAACCCTTATCTACAAATTTGAATGGAATGTTTCTTATCTATGGGGTATAAGGAGGACTGACCACGTTGGTCTGCCATCTTTTTCTTGTTCTTGTTCTTTGCTTCTCCCTTCCCTTCTCCTACTAGCCCCACTACCCTCTGTTTCCAACTCTCTTTGTTCTTAGTAAAACGATCATGAAGCAACAAGCTTTATGCCTCTTTCTTGACTTCCAAAAGAACCTTGGATTAAAGACATCAGATTCCGACACACCAAAATGTACAGTAAAATGCATAATTTGCATCAACAGCCAACACGGTCCGAGTATGTGTTGGGGGTAGCCCTCAAGTGTTGCCATGCTTCCGGCATCAACATAGCATGCCCACATTTTACTAATCTCCACCCGTACATCTTTGGAATGTGGGAGGAAACCGGAGCACCCAGAGAAAACACAGGGAGTTACGAGGAGAACGTACAAGCCCCTGACAGACGTCAGCGGGAATTGAACCCCGAACGCTGGTGCTGTAATATGGTACGCTAGCCACTACACTACCGCGCGGATCCAGTTGCGTACCTTGGCCTTGTCCCTGCAGCTGGCACACTGGAGGGCTCCTCTGCTGGACTGCCGGCGTCCGCGCTGTCCTTGGGGGTTACCGGGTCGGGTAGCGGGATGATGTAGCCGTTGTCCGTCCCGTTGAGGTGTAGGCAGTTGGAGTAGATGACGCTGTCGTTGGCTCCGCGGGTGCTGGTCCTGGTGCGGCGCAGGGCTGGGTGATCACCCTTTATGAACTCCTGGCTAACCTGCGCGTACCTCTGGAGAAGTAACCAACATCAGCACGTTCTGATACCCAAAGGAGTCTGGATTGGATTCAGATTCTGAAACAGTGCTGTCAAAGACCTTCAGAAGCCATTAAAGAGGTGATTGATGTTAAAGGGCATATGGTATAGCTGAGTGGAGGAGAGGTTGGAGGAGATGTCCAATTGATTTATTTAATCACTTTAATTTATTTTATTTAGAGATATAGCATGGTAACAGGCCCTTCACACCACCCACGTGACCAATTAATCATGTTCTGATTAAAGGTCTCAGCCCAAAACATTGTCCGTTCTTCCCCTTCCATGGATGCTGCCTGACCTGCTGAGTTCCTCCAGCATTTTGTGTGTGTTGTTCTGGATTTGCAGCATCTGCAGAATCTCCTGTGTTTATATGGCCAATTAAATTGCTAACCGGTACTTCTTTTGAATGAGGGATGAAACAGGGCAACCCATGTGGTTGCAGGGAGAGTGTGTGCTTACGGGGGGAACATACAAACTCCTTACAGACAGCAGGAAGGAATTAAAACATTATTAAGTATCACAGCCTCTGTAATAGCATTATGCTAACCACTATTCTAAAGTCCAAAGAGGTGGGTTTCTTACACAGGAAGGTTCTGAAGAGGTTTTATACACAGAGGGTGGTGGGTGTGTGGGTGGGGGCAGAGGCAGATACATTAGGGATATTTAACAGACTCTTAGACAGACACGTGGATGATAGAAAAATGGAGGGTTATGTGGGAGGGAAGGGTTCGATTGATCTTAGAGTAGGTTTATATAGACTAGCACAACATTGTGCATCAGGAGTCCTGTACTGTGCTGTAATGTCTATATTCCATTTTCCATCTTAGAACAGAAAAGCAGGGATGTAATGATGAAGCATTATAAAGCACGGTGAGGTCTCACTTGGAGTATTGTGAGCAGTTTTGAGCCTCTTATCTAAGAAAGGATGCGCTGATATTGGAGGGGGTTCAAAGGAGGTTCACGAAAATGATTCCAGGGTTGAAAGACTTGTCATATGGGGAGTGTTTGATGGCTCTGAGTCTGTACTCACTGGAGTTTAGAAGAATGAGGGGGAATCTCATTGAAGCCTATCAGATATTGAAAGGCCTGTATAGAGTGGACACGGAGAGGATAATTCCCATTGAGGGAGAGTCTAGGACCAGAGGGACGTCCATTTAGAACGGAGATGAGGGAGAACTTCTTTAGCCAGAGGGTGGTGAATCTGTGGAATTTGTTGCCACAGACGACTGTGGAGGCCAAGTCATTGAGTGTATTTAAAGCGGAGGTTAATAGATTCTTGATTAGTCAGGCATCAAAGGTTATGGGGAGAAGGCCAGAGGGAAATAGATCAGCCATGATGAATGGCAGAGCAGGCTCGATGGACCGAATGGCCTAATTCTGCTCCCATGGTCCGTGTCTCATGTTCTATGTTCTACATTCTGTTCTCTGCTTTCCTGCACTGGTTGTTGCATGGAGTATAACAGTTGGGATGTTATGTACAACTTTAGAAAACACTTGTTAGATTGCACACGGAGCAGCTTGCCCTGGGGCTGGGGGCTGTCTGTGTCTGAATGGAAGAGTGCATATTCCTGTGCCTATCTAACAGCCTCTGGAACACCTCTATCGTATTTGCTTCATCACCACCCCCGAGAGTTGGATCTGTACCCGGTTACGGTAACCGAGTGAATCGAGTCACAGATCTCCTATCAATCCTTGCCTTTTTGTAGCTCTCAGAGAGCAAGTTCCCCATGGACGTGACCAAGTTGGAGAAGGAGGGTCTCTTCTCAAACTCATCGTTCCAGCACTTCTTCATGATGGCGTATCTGCAAGAAAGATTCACCACTGACCAAGGGACAGCTCACCAAGGGGCTCCAACAACTCCTGCTCATCCCTCCCCTCTGTCTCCCACCCAGACACAGAAGGACCCGTCCCTGTTCCTCAAATTGTGGAACTTAACCTCTCTCAAATCGAGGTTTTCAACTCCCTCACTCTCTCAAACTATGGAACTTGTTCTTTGGTGGGATCTGCTCTCCTCCTACGTGCCTCCACTCTTAACCTGAGAGACAACTCCCTCATTCCCTCCTAAGGGTCTCTTCCCTTCTTCATGAACCTTCCCTCCAACCTCAAACCACCTCCTTCCTCATTCTCTCAGACAGAGTCCCCTCCCTCAGGTCCTCGAGAAGGACCCTCCTCCTCGTCTCTCACTCAATAGCCCTCCTTCTACAATGGCTGCAATTGAGAGCCGAGTCTCGGTATCGGGTTTTGGTGTGCGACAGTATTTTTGCTCACCCCCTTCACCTATTGCCTTCACCCAAGGCTGGGCCTCCCCCGAGGAGCCTCAACCCTCTGATCCCCTACACCTCTGCTACTCCCTCTGCCACTCCTTCCCTCCTCCCAGTGCTCCCCTGCCCCTCCTCTGTGTGGTGCCCCACTCACATTTCGTCGGTGGCGTAGTGAGGTTTGGGCATTCGGTAGCCGCTCCTGATGGCGTTGTAGAACTGATCGTTGACCGGCAGCTCTGGGTAAGGGGTTCCACCTGCACCGGAAGAAGAGGGGAGAGGGTTACACCCTCACGCTCGGCTCACTCTCTCTCTCTCACACACACACACACACACACACACACACACACACACACACACACAGACATAAACTCACTCTCTCTCTCACAGACACACACACACACACAGACATAAACTCACTCTCTCTCTCTCACACACACACACACACACACACACACACACACACACACACACACACACACACACACACACACACACACAGCTCACTCACAGAGCCACACAGCACACACAGCACGGATACAGGCCTTTTGGCTTAGGTAGCCCATGCTGACCACAGCACCCACCCAGGGAGCCCAAATCTCTTGTGTTTGGCCCGGTCATCTCACATACTGTACCTATCCAACAGGGTCACAGAGCAGGACAGCACAGAATCAGATCTTCAACTGGACTGGGAAGGAGAGGGGCAGACGCTGGAACGAGAAGGCGGAGGGATGGGAAAGAGAGCAAGCTGGCGGGTGATGGGTGAGGAATAAAAAGTCAGCTCTTCGTCTGGATCTCAAACCAAAACCGTGACTATACATTCCTCTCCACAGATGTTGCCTGACCTGCTGAGTTCCTCTCAGGATGTCAGAATCTTTGTCCCAGGGTGGAAATATCAATGACTAGAGGGGATCCAGTTAAGGTGAGGGGGGGAAAGGTTAAAAGATGTGAGGGTCAAGTTTTTTACGCGGAGAGTGGCGGGTGGCCTGCAATGTGCTGCGAGACGTCATGGTGGAAGCAGATACAATCGTTTGTTATGTGCCGTGTCGTGTGACGTGGGCGATCGCGGTCTTTCCGTGACCATGATTGCCCTTGGCAAATTTTCCCTACAGAACTGGTCTGTCATTGCCTTATTCTGGGCAGTGTCTTTACAAGATGTCTGACCGCAGCCATTATCAAAACTCTTCAGAGACTGTCTGCCTGGCATCAGTGGTCACATAACCAGGACTTGTGATGTGCACCAGCTGCTCATACGACCATCCACCACCTGATCCCAGGGCTTCACGTGACCCTGATGAGGAGGGAGGCGGGTGTTGGGCTAAGCAGGTGCTATACCTTGCCCAAGGCTTAGCAGACGGAAAGAGCGCCTTACGCCTCCTTTGGTAGAAATGTATCTTCACTCCGCCACCCCAGCTTGATCAGACATTGTGGGCCGAAAGGCTTTTCTGAGTTTAACTCTGCGGGCAGGTAGGTGTGTATGTGGGGAGCAGAATGCTGGAAGAGGCGTGGGGGCTGAGTTACCTGAAGCTGGGGAGCTCAGAGTTGTAGCACTGTGCTGTAATGAGCCAAATGGAAGATGAGGTAAAGGGGGAGTTCCTTACCGAGAGTGAAGATCTCCCACAGGAGCACAGCATAGGACCAGACATCACTCAGCGTGGTGTACAGGTTGTTAAAGATACTCTCTGGTGCCATCCACTTCAGAGGCAAAAAGGTCTGAAAAGCACATCAGCTAACAGTTACACAGAATACAGAACACTGCAGCCCAGCACAGGCCCTCTGGCCCACAATGTTTTACTGACCTTTTCACCTACTCCAAGATCTATCGAACCCTTCCCTCACATAACGTCCATGTTTCTATCATCCATGTGCACATCTAAGAGTCTCTTTAATATCCTGAATGTATCTCCCTCTGGCAGGTGTTCCACATACACACCACTCTCTGACATCCCCTATACTTTCCTCTAATCACCTTAAAATTCTACCCCCTCATGTTAACCAGTTCCACCCTGGGAAATGTCTCTGTCTGTACAATCTACCTGTGCCTTGTATCATTGTTAGAATCTGATGTCTTGATCTAAGGTTCTTTCAGAAGTCAGGGAAGAGGCACAAAACTTGCTGCTTTGCAATCGTTTTATTAAGTGTTAATAGAACAAAGAGAATTAGAAACGTAGAGCTGCAAAAGTCTGGGAGTTAAGAACAGAGAACAGAAAAAGACTGAAAAGATGGTGGGGCTGTGTGTTCAGCTCTTCTTTATACCACATAGATACCAGAGAAACTTCCAGAATCATACACATATAACCACTAGGGAACATACTGAGCAATTGAATAGACAGTGCTGTGCAGGTGTCTTAGGCACAGATATATACAGTAGCTATGGTGCACTGTACTGCAGTAATTTTATGTATTGCACAGTACTGCTGTTGCTGCTGCAAGTAAACAAATTTCATGACGTATGTGAGTGATGATAAACCTGATTCTGATATGGGTCTCTGTTGTGGACTGAGAGTGGGAAGGAGCAGGGAGAGGGGAATCATGATTGGGAAAAGGGGGAAAGGAGACGAGAGGGAACAAGAAGCCCCAGAGAGACATTCTGTAATGATCGATAAACCGATTGTTTGAAATCCAATGATTTTGCCTGGTGTCTCAGGGCTGGGTGTGTCTGCACACGCACCAACCCCTCCCCACCCCACCGCCCCTGACACTCCTTCTCTGCCACCTGTCCCACATCCCTTCCATGGCTTCCCACCCTCGCTATTCCCAACATCTTTTGCTCCCACCAGGTTTACAATCTCGCTGTCCGCTCACGCCACGTTGACAAGTAAAGTACTGTGATCACTAGGAAACATACTAAACAGTAACTGTTCATGTATATAAACAGCTACATAAAATACATACAGGTCATAAATTGTTAAACTGAAAAAGATAATAGCAATGACACAGTCTAATCCAACATCATCTTGTACACACATCAAAGTTGCTGGTGAATGCAGCAGGCCAGGCAGCATTTCTAGGAAGAGGTACAGTCGACGTTTCGGGCCGAGACCCTTCGTCAGGTACCCCTTCCTAGAGATGCTGCCTGGCCTGCTATGTTCACCAGCAACTTTGATGTGTGCTGCTTGGAGTTCCAGCATTTGCAGAATTCCTTGCGTTCACATCTTATCATCTTGTACACCTCTCATCCTCCTTCACTCCAGCAAGAAAAGCCCTAGCTCACTCAACCTATCCTCATAACAGGCAGCGTCCTGGTCAACTTTGAGCCACAGTCAAAGACCTAATATAGCACAATTATAAAGAGAAATGTAATTTACTGAAAAGAAACACCTAATGGAATAAGCACGAGAGATTCTGCAGATGCTGGAAATCTTGCACGTCACACACAAACTGCTGGAGGAACTCAGCAGGTCAGGCAGCATCTGTGGAGGGAGATGCTTAGCATCGAGGAGGCCTTCAAAAAGGCGGCATCCCTCACTGAGGACCCCATCACCCGGGACATGTTCTCTTGTCATTGCTCCCATCAGGGAGGAGGTACAGGAGCCTGAAGACACACACTCAGTGATTCAGGAACAGCTCCTTCCCCTCTGCCATCAGATTTCTGAATGGACAATGAACCCATGAACATAACCTCACTATTTTTCGCTCTCTTTTTGCAATAGTTATTTAATTTAATATTATTATATATTCTTTCTTATTGTAATGTATAGATTTTTATTATTATATATTGCAATGTACCACTGCCGCAAAACAACAAATTCCATGACATATGCTGGTGAAGTGAAACCTGATTCAGAATCTGAGAATTGGGCCGAGAGGGACGAGTTCCTCCAGGCACAGTCCTCTCTGATCTGACTGAACACAAACAACACATTTCATTGTATGCTCCGATGTACTGTACGTGTGACAAATAAATCTAATCTTCAGTTCCTAGATACTCACACTTCCTCTTGAAATATAATTAGAATCATTCACTATGTCCCGAGCCAGTCCAAAGTCACAGATTTTTGCCAATTTCCCCTCACAGATCAGGACATTCCTTGCTGCTAGATCTCGATGGACACACTGTCAAAACAAAAACGATTATTGGTTCATTATGTCCTGGAAGCACAGTGGCATCATCGGGAGCAACACTGCATAAAGACCAAATTTATAAATAAACTTGAATAAACTTGATAAATAAACTTGAATCTTGAATCTTGAGCATAGTTCACAGAATAACCAGCCAAAGGGACATATGATTACAACGGGCCAGAAGGGTAAATAGAGGAAATCTGCTCCCATTCGTGGAAGGTTTAAGAACCATAGAACATAGAACAGTACGGGCCCTTCTGCCCACAATGATGTGCTGACCTTTTAACCTACTCCGAGATCAATCTAGCCCTTCCCTCTACGTATCCCTCCATTTCTCCATGTGCATATCAAAGCGTCTCTTAAATGTCCCTAAAGTATCTGCCTCTACCATGTTTAACGTACCTACTGCTCTCTGTGTAAAGAAACCCATCTCTGACATCCCCCTGTACTTTTTTACCAATCACTTTTAAATTTCCGGTTCCTGAGGCTGTTATAGCCGGGGGTGGTAATGGGTCAAGCTCCCACTACCTATTAAATGCTCCCAATGGCATGCACCTCAAATGGCTTCTGACAACCAAGTCTAGCTCCTGGCCTTCACGGGCGCCCGGCGGAACTGTTTCTACTTTCTACTGACAGGAGAAGAGGCAAAGCCGGATTACTAGCACTTTAAAACCAGTCACTTCAGGCAGATGGGGCTCGGTAACTGTGGTTGGCAGCTCATCTAGGAAAAAGGGAACTCTGATCTCAAACCTCTGCTGCCTTGTGACTATACTTATTCACAGGGAAGGCTTTGGGAGTAAACCCTGAGGGAAAACTCCAGAATAGGAGTCTCTGAGGCAGTCCTACGTTGAGCTCAACCCTGACTGGCTGCTTCTGTGGCACTGCTGGTACCGAACTGTATCAGTCTCCTAGCATCTAAGGAATAAAAACCCATCCTGCCCAACTTTTCCCCATAACTTGGGGCTTCATGTCGAAAATTTTGGAATCTTGCAGCATTGGAAGAGGCCATGAAGTTAATGAGATGTGAGCTTGCGGTGAAGTTGGAGTGAAGTGGAATGAGGTCAGGGTGAGGTTGGGCTGAGGTCGGGGTGTCAAAGAGATCTATAGTCACTGAGATTCCTCAGGCTGAGGATTGAATACTAATGGGAAATGGGATAGGGGTGGGAAAGAGGGCCCAATGGCCTCCATGGTATAGGGGTGATGGGTGTAGGAGTTTGGTGGAGTCAGGAAGTGGTCAGCAGAGTTTGAGCTGGTATTGTGTTTGTGGGAACGGTGAGGGAGGCCGGGCTGAGGCTGCAGGAAAAGGGACGAGGCCAGAGATACTGGCAACACTTCCTGGGGCTCGGCTCCACCGCCACTCCATGACTGTGGGGAATTGGGTGGACATCTCATGGAGACCAGATCCACCTCGACTGTCTGCTCCAGTTAACTGTACCTTGCCAGAGGTACAGATTCCAGATCCCGATCTGGACCCAGATCCAGATTCGGATTCTGATCCAGATGCAGATTCAGATCCTGATTCAGATTCAGAATCAGATCCAGATGTAGATTCAGATCCTGATCCAGATTCAGAATCACAATCAGATCCAGATGCAGATCCAGATTCATATTCAGATCCATATTCAGATTCAGATCCAGATTCAGGTTTAGTTATTATACATACATTGAAACACACAGTAAAATGTGTCGTTTGCACCAACAACCAACACAACCTAGGGATGTGCCGGGGGTGGCCCGCAAGTGTTGTCACACATTCCGGTGTCAACACAACATTTTCACAATGTTCAGCAGAACAACCCAGAACAAATCTCTTTCCCACCTTCTGGAAGATGTAAAAGAGAGTGAGGGATAAAGATAAGAAGCAAAGATTCAATTCAGAAACAGGACACACACACACACACACACACACACACACACACACACACACACACACACAGTACCTTGCTCTACCTCACACAAATATACACTCCTTCATGCACATACAGTACACACATTCAAACACAGTCACACACCCACACACAAGCACTCACACGTGTGTGGTGTGCTAGGAGGTCACACTTACATTTCGGAGTGAGAGAAACTCCATTCCGTGTGCCACCTGGTAACTGATCCCGACCAGGTCTGCGAAGCTGAGGACGGGCGAGTCGCTGATTAGCGGCCTGAGCTCTGCTACTTCCTGCTCTTCAGGGGAACACACACAGAACCAGTGGTTAGACACGGGCAGTAACGTGACTCTCTGATTGGGACAGGGGTGCAGGGTGCACAACGACAGGAGCTAACAGACCCATCAAGGTAACCTCATTGCGAGGGAAACTAACAGAGTCCGTTCCCTAGGGGAGCGGACGAACATCAGGGAATGAGCAGGAACGCTGCCTGGGGCCGGGGATCTTCCTTGAGCAAACTCTACGGGTATTAGAAGGTAACTGTGAGAGCAGACAATAGCAAGGCAGCAGGGTTTCAAACACATTCAATAAAGATTCGTTTCATTTGTCACATGTAACATATGGTGAAGTGTTTTGTTTGCATCAACGACCCTCACAGGCTGAGGAAGTACTGGGGGCGGACTGCAAGTGTCACCACACTTCTGGCTCTGACGTACTGTAGCATGCCCACGGCTTTCTAACCCTAACCTTTGGACTGTGGGAGGAAACTGGAGCACCACACAGTCACATACAAACCCCTTACAGACAGCAATGAGATTTGAGCTCAGATCGGTGATGTAAAGACATGAATATAGAAGTGCAAAGTCCGAAAGTAGAGGCTTAACGACCAATATGGTCCGAGGATGTGCTGGTGGGCACCCCTCAGTTGTCGCCATGTTTCCGGCAGCAACATAGCATGCCAACTTACTAACCCTAACCTGTACATCTTTGGAGTGTGGGAGGAAACCAGAACACCCGGAGGAAACCCACGCGGTAACAGGGAGAACGTACAAACTCCTTACAGTCAGTAGCAGTAATCAAACGCTGTACATTTATTTATTTATTTACTGAGATACTGTGTGTAATGGGCTCTTCCAGCCCTTCGAGCCACATTGCCCAGCAACCCACTGATTTAACCCTCTCCTAATCATGGGACAATTTACAACGATCAAATAACCTACCAACCAGTTCATCTTTGGACTGTGGGAGGAAACCCTGGAGGTCATGGGGAGAACATACAAGCTCCTTATAGAGAGTGGTGGGAATGGAACTCTGGTTGCTGGTACTGTAAAGCGTGGTGCAAACCACTACTCTAATATAAACACCGAGCCTGAACAACTATAACCGTATCTCAGCAACAGAATACTACAGACCACGTGGTCCACGTGCTCATTTATAGGGTGCTGCAACTCACTGCATCTGGGAGACTGGATGTCTCCCAGATTTAATAGCCATGACTGCAATCTCCTGGTGAAACTTTGTACCATGCTCGTCACTGACGGAGCCAAGATTTGCAGGGAAGAGGTTTAAGTAGGAATGCAGAAAATGAATCTTCAGTGACATATTGCACTTCATGGTTTTGTATGCTTGAAGCATGTTGTCAACCAGCTGCACATAGCTTGGTGCCAGAAAATTTTCAACAACATCCTTGAATGCCTTCAATGCAATTTTCTCCAGTCCCACTAGAAGTTCTTTGAATTGCCTGTCATTGATGACCTGTTTGATCTGTGAACCAACAAAAATGTCTTCCTTAATCTTGGCATCAAAATTCTGACTTGGATTATGAATCGAAATAAAAAATATCGACAATTACAAAAAATGGTGCGTGATAGGGAAATTTCATGGCGATTTTATGATTAGCTGCCCAAAATCCACAAGACACACACTCAAAAGTATCCAGGAAGCAACACCTTTGTCGTCCAGTCTTATCTGTGTGTAAACACAAGAGATTCTGCACTTGATGGAAATCCAGATGAACAGTTCCTTTACCTCCAAACTGAACTGCCTTTCTGTTGATTGCATCGATGTGTTGGGCCGAAGACAGGTCATCTATATGTAAACAGCCAGCTGCTAGCTCTCTCCACACTGACCCACACTGAGTGGCGGATGTTCCCCTTCCTGGAGTCAACAATCAGCACTTCAGTTTTACTGATGTTGAGCCAGAGTTTGTTGTTATGGCAGCGCTCAGCCAGGTATCCTACTGTATATCACTACGGTAAAGCTGCTTCCTCACCACCAGTGACTTGTCCAACTATAGTGGTGTTATTGGTGAATTTGTATTTGGCGTTAGAGCTACACTCAGCCACACAGTCAAATACACAAAGTGTTGGAGGAACTAAACAGGTCAGGCATCAACATTTTGGGCAGAGAGCTGTCGGCAGTTGTCGCAATGAAGGGTCTTGGCCTGAAATGTCAACTCTTTATTCCTCTCCGTAGATGCTGCCTGACCTGCTGAGTTCTGCCAGAAGTCGTGCAGGCTTCCCTGAAGGTTAAATTGTAGGTTGAGTCAGTGGTAATGAAGGCAAATGCAATGTTAGCATTAATTTCCAGAGGATCAGAATATAAAAGCAAGGATGTAATGTTGAGGTTTTATAAGGTATGGGTCAGACCACACTCAGAGGATTGTGAGCAACTTTGGGTCTCATATCTAAGAAAGGATATGCCGGAATTGGAGAGGATCCAGAGGAGGTTCACCAGAATGACCCTGGGAATGAAAGGGTTAACGTATGAGGAGCGTTTGATGGGCTCCGGGTCTGTACTTGCTGAAGTTTAGAAGAATGAGGGGAGATCTCATTGAGAACTATCGAATATTGACAGGCCTAAATAGAGTGGATGTGGAGAAGATATTTTCTATGGCGGGGGAGTCTAGGACCAAAGGGCACAGCCTTGGAATAGAAACATGTCCCTTTAGAACAGAAATGAGGAGGAATTCCTTCACCCAGGCGGTGGTGAATCTGTGGAATTCATTGCCACAGACGGCTGTGGAGGCCAGGTCATTGGGTATATTTAAGGCGGAGGTTGATAGGTTCTTGATTAGTTACGGTATCAAAAGTTACGGGAAGTAGGCAGGAAAATGGGGTTGAGAGGGATAATAAATCAGCCATGATGGACTGAGTGGGCCAATTCTTCTCCTATGTTTTCTGGTGTAATTGTTAAATCTTTCATCTCATTTCCGGTTGCATGCACTGCAGGCTGGTAGCCAGTAGATGGCAGTCATGGCCCAAGCTTGAGGAGGTGGGTATCGAGAGAGGGAGTTCAGGGCCAGAGATGCGCCCTGTAACACCAGACAACGTGGGGCAGCACGTTAACATAGTGGTTAACAGAAGGCTTTACAGCACAGGCAACCCAGGTTTAATTCCTGCAGCTGCCTCTAAGGAGTTAACACGTTCTCCCCGTGACCGCATGGATTTCCTGTGGGTGCTTTGGTTTTGTCCCACACTCCAAAGCCGTTCCGATTAGTAGGCTAACTGGTCGTTGTAAATTGTCCTGTGATTAGGCCAGTGTTAAATTTGTGTGCCTTCCAGACATTCTGTACATGTACATTGAGGTTGTAGAAAGGAAAAGAGGATGCAGAATAAAGTGGCACGGTGACAGACAGAGAGTGCAGTGCAGTTAGACAATAAGGTGCAAGGGCCACGGCGGGGTCGGCTGGAGGGCGTGAGGGGCTGAGGGGACAGGATGTGGGGGAGAGAGGAGGGAGGGAGGGAGGAAGGGGATGAGGGGGCAGAGAGTTACCGGTGGGAGCATAATTCTCTTGCAGGTAGGGTCCATCATAGTCAGAGTGGGCGATCTGTGCGTAGGCAGGTGGGGGCCGGGCCTGCAGCATCGGGGTGTAGTCCAGCCGATCCTCCTTGTTCATGTCCATATAACCCCCGTCACTGTCGAAGGAGAGGGCCACGTAACTGTGGGGAGAGAACACGGGCAGAGTGAGAGAGGGAGGGAGAGGGAGGGGAGGAGGGAGAAAGTCACACACACAGCCTCTCTCCCTCTCTCTCTCTTTCACACACACACACACACACACACACACACAGTCTCTCACCACTCTCACACACAGACTCTCTCACACACTCACACACAGTCCCTCTCACACTCACACAAATCAACTCTCTCACACACTCACATATTCACACACACAGTCCCTCTCACATCCTCACAGTCTTTCTCTCTCACACACTAACACACACAGACTCTCCACACATTCAGACACACAGTATCACCCAAACACGCACACACTCTCTTTTTCTCATGCAGTCTGTCTCTCCAATGCACACAATGTTTCTCTTTCTCTCTGACACACACACACTCTCACACATTCACTACTCATCTCTTTCTCAGACACAAAATACACATACAATCTCTCTCACACACTGTTCATCTCTCTTACACACACAATACACACACTGTTACACATGGTCAATCTTACACTCTCTCTCACACACACACACACACATACACACACACACACACACACACAGAGTTAATCTCTCTCACACACACAATCTCAAACACAAATTGTTCATCTCTTTATCTCTCACACACACAATCTCATACACACACACAAAGCACACACATAGACACACAATACACACACACACCGACACACAGTCTCCCTCTCCCTCTCTCTCTCTCTCTCTCACACACACACACACACACACACATATATACAGAGTTCATCTCTGTCTGCCTGTCTCTCTGTAGATAAACCTGCCCTCTTGTGGGTGGGGGGTGGGGTGGTGTGGGGTGGACACCAGACTTACCATAGTCTGAGCCAAGACAAACACCAGGAGAATGCATGAGGAAATGGTCCACACAGTTACTCACTGGATGGGAAACTGCTGGCCTTTGGGTTGAGGGTGTGTCTGACTCCCAGAATTGTTCAGCCAGCCCACGCCTCCCTCTTCCACTGATCCACACACACCTCTTGTGGCTAAACCATCACCTCAGATGGACTAAGGAGGGAGCAAAGGGAAAGATAGCCCTTTGGAACATAAGACATAGGAACAGAAATTGGCCATTTGGCCCATTGGCTCTGTCCCACCATTCCGTCATGGCTGATTTGTTACCAATCTCCATTCACCATCCTTCTCCCCATAAACTTTGACATCCTCTCAACCTCTGCTTTAAATATACCCAAAGACTCGGCCTCCACCATATCTGTAGCAATGAATTCCACAGATTCACCACCCTCTGGCTAAAGAAATTCCTCCTCATCTCTGTTCTAAATGGACATCCCTCTATTCTGAGACTGTGTCCTCTGGTCCTAGACTCCCCCACTATAGGAAACATCTGCCCCAAGTCTTGAGGAAAGGAGTCCTTTTGAGGTTCCAGGAGACTGACCCAGGAATGGTCAAGGCTGCCCGGGGGAGGGGGTGGGGATGGAGGGAATGGAAGAGGAAGGGGAGAAGGGAGGGAGAGGAGGAGGAGGAGGGGTTGGTGACCCTTTCATCAAGTCTCAGGATGCTGAATGGGGTGTCAATGTACTTCTAATGTTGTAACTCTACACCGGAGAGGTAGCAGGGTGGTGAAGCGTCACCCTGGTCTGTGGAATAAAATCACGTACACACAAGCCTCTGGTGGGACACCAGAGAATTGGGTGGCTTTCGCCATCGGTCCATATTATTTCTGCTAGCTCACTTCTGGCCTTGGTCAGAAGAGTGGGGACCTTCCAGCCAGGGTCCACTCGGTCGGTGTTCAGGCAGACTAAAGTTACCTTTTCATCCTCTCGAATTTCATGTTGTCAGAGGTCCCGGTAGAGGGTGTCCGTGCCACCTCGCCGTGGAACTGTAGGAAGCTGTGCTTGTTGCGGTACAGGTAGTCCACCAGGTCGCCATGGCGACAGTACTCGGTGATGATGTAGATGGGGCCTATTGGGGGCAGAGGGAAGAGAGTAACTGAGGGAGAACCTTCACCCTCCTCCATCCTCATCCTCACCCTCCTCTTCCCTTTCTCCACCCTCAACCTCAACCTCACACTCACCTTCCACTCTTCCACCCTCACTTTCCCCTCCTCCACCTTCACTTTCACCTCCTCCGCCCTCAACCTCACCATCACACTCACCTTCCCCTCCACCCTCAACCTCACCGTCATGCTCACCTCATCCCTCAACCTCACCCTCTCCCACCCTCATCCTCTCATCCTCCTCCCTCACCGTCACCTTCCCCTCTTCCTCCCTCAACCTCAACCTCCCCCACCCACACTCTCACCTTCTTCTACTGCACTCTCAACCTCACCTTCACCCTCCCCCACCCTCATCCTCATGCTCACCTGTCCCTCCTCCTCCCTCACCCTCATTTTCATCTCCTCCTCATAGGTGATGAATTCTGTGGCCTAGGTGATCAACACCGTATCAAAGGTACTTCTGCCTGGCATAGGGATGGGAAATCACTGAACCATTCTGGAATCTCCCTCACTCCTGGACCCTGTGTAAAAGGGGGCAGTGGGATGAGGGATGTCACCAGTAAAGTGAGCCACCAGCCTACTGCCTCTCGTGCACAGTGGGCTCCAGCCGATGCACTGGGCCCAAAGTTTTGGTTAAGGTCCGGCCTGGATTCAGGGTGAGCCTGAGGCCTACAGGCCTTTGTCAGCGAAGGTTGGCTTAGTAGGCCTCAGGATTCAGGCTATGATTCCTGTTGGCCTGGAGCCTAATGACAGGAGAGAGGGTGGGAATGGGGGGCATCATTGTGATTTTACCTCCTTTGGTACAGGCACCCAACAGGTTGACGATGTTGAGGTGAGGCCCAAGGTGGCTCATGATTTTCAGCTCGGACATCAAAGCTTGTTTCTCACTGGTCCTGGCAGTGGCTGCAAAACACAACAGAGAGGGTCAGGGGGAACATGGTCCCTCTCAAATGATCCCAGACACCCTCTCAAATCCTCT
The DNA here is from genome assembly GCF_030028105.1 of Mobula birostris. Lineage (NCBI taxonomy): Eukaryota > Metazoa > Chordata > Chondrichthyes > Myliobatiformes > Myliobatidae > Mobula > Mobula birostris. The sequence continues at coordinate 174,808,860 of NC_092376.1, forward strand.
TGTGACTTTCAAGATTCAAAACTGTTTAATGTCATTTCTAGCACTCAAGCATAAAGGAGAACAAAATAATTGTTATTCCGCATCTGATGCAGCACAAAAAGCACAATAAATAAGATAAAGAACACAATAATAATAATAAAAACACAATAAATATAAATAGATAAGATGGCTTATACATATAGATTGTTTATATGTCCATAAAGTAAGAGTGGGCACAGGAGTGTCTGTACACAAGATGACTGACAGGAAATGATAAAGTAGTGGTGGTGGGGAGTATGGAGGGGTGGGTTAGTGGGTGGAGGTATTGATCAGCCTTACTGCTTGGGGAAAGTAACTGTTTTTGAGTCTGGTGGTCCTGGTGTGGATGCTACATAGCCTCCTCCCTGATGGGAGTGGGACAAACAGTCCATGAGCAGGGTGGGTGGGATCCTTCATGATATTACCAGCCCTTTTCCGGCACCTTTCTGTATATATGTCCATGGTAGGTAGGCTGGTGTCTGTGGTGCATTGGGCAGTTTTGACTACCCGTTGTAGAGCCTTCCTGTCCGCCGCAGGGCAGTTTCCGTACCTTTAGAAACTTTTGGAATGTGCAGGAAATGGAGGAACATGATCACATGGATATTGTGTTAAAGCTGCTCTGAAAAAACTGGAACAATCTGCGTGCTGTTTTTAAAAAGTTCTGAAAAATGGTACAATGTCGACAATGCTAGATAGGCACTTGAATGATGGGATATGGATCATGAGGGGGCAGAAATGATTAACATTAATTGACAGTGATTTCAGCACAGAAACCGTGTCTGAAGAGCCTGTCCCTGTGCTGTATTGTTCTACGTTCCCTGCTCTTAATGGACACCACGCCCCTCCCCTTGCCAGATGAGGAAACATGGACTCACTCTTCAGCATCTTCACTGCAACCTTCATGATGGAATCGGACTGACTCAAGCCCTGAGCTGTGGCCTCCACCACCCGGCCAAATGCCCCTGAACCGAGCGTCCTTCCTGAAAGATCCAACACACAAAAGTCAGTGCTTCCCAGTGGCTGATAGATCACCCAACACCACCAGGCCAAACGCCCCAGAATAGAGCATTCTTCCTGTTCCTGCAGGATCCAATGGGAGTGCACAAAGATCAGAGATACCCAGTGGCCGATTAGCCCACCCAACACCACCCGGCCAAACGCTCCAGAATAGAGCATTCTTCCTGCAGGATCCAATGGGAGTGCACAAAGATCAGAGATACCCAGTGGTGGATTTGATCACCCAACCCTGAAAGCCACTGGGGAGTGGGAGAGAAACTGGAATACCCAGTCACAGGGAGAACGTACAGACTCCACAAAGACAGCGCAGTGGACACAATGAAACCTGGATCTCTGGGGCTGTGGGGCACAGGTAATGGAGATGACCAGAGTGTGGGGTAGCAGAGGGAAGCACAGGTTAATGGTGGGTGCTCAGTGGGGGGGTTTACGAAGGGTGGGGTATAGTGGCTGGAGGACATTACAGAGCTAGGGAGCAGTTTAGAACAGGGATTTTCACAGGAGGAGTATAAGGGCTAGGGGAGGTTACGGAGATAGGGAGGGGTTTAGAATGAGGAGGGGGGTTTACACCCAGAGGGGTACAGGAACTGGAGGAGGTTATGGAGAGAGGGAGAGGTGAAGAATGGGGAGTTTGCACAGGGAGGGGTATCGGGGCTGGAGGAGGTTACAGAGATAGACAGAGGTTTAGAATGAAGTGTTTACACAGAGAGACGTTTCGGGGCTGGAGGAGCTTATGGAGATAAGGAGGGGTTCGGAATGGGTGTTTTCATGGGGGTGGGGTACAGGGCCCTGAGAATGATACAGAGGTAGGGGCATGTTCAGAATGGCGGGGGCGAGGGGGGGTTCATGGAGAGGGCTGTAAGGGCTGGAAGAAGTTACAGAGATAGGGAGGGGTTTCGAATGAAGAGCTTACACAGGGAGGGGTACTGTGGCCAGAGGAGGTTACAGATGTAGACAGCAGTACAGAATGGGGGATTTACAGAGGGAGGGGTAAAAGGGCTGGAGCAGATTATGGAGATAGGGAGGTGTTTAGAATGGGGGTTTTCACACAGAGGGGGTATAGGAGGTTGGAACGGTATACACAGGGAGGGGTAGAAGGGCTGGAGCAGATTATGGAGATAGGGAGGTGTTTAGAATGGGGGTTTTCACACAGAGGGGGTATAGGAGGTTGGAACGGTATACACAGGGAGGGGTAGAAGGGCTGGAGCAGATTATGGAGATAGGGAGGTGTTTAGAATGGGGGTTTTCACACAGAGGGGGTATAGGAGGTTGGAACGGTATACACAGGGAGGGGTAAAAGGGCTGGAGCAGATTACGGAGATAGGGGGGTGTTTAGAATGGGGGTTTTCACACAGAGGGGGTATAGGAGGTTGGAACGGTATACACAGGGAGGGGTAGAAGGGCTGGAGCAGATTATGGAGATAGGGAGGTGTTTAGAATGGGGGTTTTCACACAGAGGGGGTATAGGAGGTTGGAACGGTATACACAGGGAGGGGTAGAAGGGCTGGAGCAGATTATGGAGATAGGGAGGTGTTTAGAATGGGGGTTTTCACACAGAGGGGGTATAGGAGGTTGGAACGGTATACAGAGGGAGGGGTAGAAGGGCTGGAGCAGATTATGGAGATAGGGAGGTGTTTAGAATGGGGGTTTTCACACAGAGGGGGTATAGGAGGTTGGAACGGTATACACAGGGAGGGGTAGAAGGGCTGGAGCAGATTATGGAGATAGGGAGGTGTTTAGAATGGGGGTTTTCACACAGAGGGGGTATAGGAGGTTGGAACGGTATACAGAGGGAGGGGTAGAAGGGCTGGAGCAGATTATGGAGATAGGGAGGTGTTTAGAATGGGGGTTTTCACACAGAGGGGGTATAGGAGGTTGGAACGGTATACACAGGGAGGGGTAGAAGGGGTGAAGAAGTTTACAGAGACATTGGGATACCCTCCACATATCCTCGAACGTGTTGGTCATCCCAAAACAACACATTTCACGGCATGTTTTGATGCTTTGAAGTACATTAGGCATATAACGGTAATTTAATCTTCTTTTTCTGCAACATTAATTTTTGAATGAATTATTTCTTATAATTAAATATGGTTGTGTAAACTATGGACATCTTCATGTGATAGCACATATAACTTCCACATCTGGGTGGCACTAAGCCACACATCTGGGTCGAGTAGTGAAGACACAGTCAGTAACTAGATGGAACCACACCTGCCACCAGCACATCTGGAGGGCAAAATATGCGTCACCTGCAGCCTGCAGCCTGCTGCGCAGGTGGACTCTGGTTAAGAAGGCATACGGTGCATCGGCCTTCATGAGTTTAAGAGCCGAGGGGTAATGTTACAGCTTTATAGGACCCTGGTCAGACCCCACTTGGAGAATCGTGCTCAGTTCTGGTCACCTCACTACAGGAAGGATGTGGAAACCACAGAAAGGGTGCAGAGGAGATTTACAAGGATGTTGCCTGGATTGGGGAGCATGACTTACGAAAATAGGTTGAACGAACTCAGCCTTTTATCCTTGGAGCGAAAGAGGATGAGAGGTGACCTGATAGAGGAGTATAAGATGATGAGAGGCATTGATCGTGTGGATAGCCAGAGGCTTTTTCCCAGGGCTGAAATGGCTAACATGAGAGGGCACAGTTTTAAGGTGCTTGGAAGCAGGTACAGAGGAGGTGTCAGGGGTAAGTTTTTTTATGCAGAGTGGTGAGTGCATGGAATGGGCTGCCGGTGATGGTGGTGGAGGCGGAAACGATGGGGTCTTTTAAGAGACTCCTGGATGGGCACATGGAGCTTAGAAAAATAGAGGGCTATGGCTAACCCTGGGTAATTTCTAAAGTAAGGACATGTTCGGCATAGCATTGTGGGCCAAAAGGCCTGTATGGTGCTGTAGGTTTTCTATGTTTCACCAGGATGTTACTGCACCCAGTCCACTGGGATATCTGCGGGCAGATGCTTGCAGACTCTGGCTGGGCAAATGCTCGGTGGGTGTAGCTTAAAACCATAAGACGTTGCAGAATTAGGCCATTGAGCCCATCGAGTCTGCTCCTTCACAGCTGATCTATTTATTTATTTAGTGATACATCGCTGATTACAGCCTTTCAGTTCTCCGAACCACATCGCTCCAGCGACCCCAATTAACCCCAACCTAATCACAGAAAACTTTGCAATGACTGAATAACCTTCCGAGAATGTCTTTCGACTGTGTGAGGAAATGTGAGGACTCGGGGGAAACCCATACATTCTTCAGAGCTGCTGGAATTGAAATCTGAACTCCGATGCCCCAATCTGTAAAAGTGTTGCACTAACTGCTGCACTTCTGTGACACCTGAATACTTTTTACCCCTCTCAACCCCATTCTCTTCATCCATAGTGTCTATATCATCTTTAGAAAACTGCATCCAGGGCTTTTGAGCTATGGGAGGCAAAGTAGCGCTGTGGTTCGCGTAATTCTTTACAGCACCAGCAACTGGTGTTCAATTCCTGCTGCTGACTGTAAGGTGTTTGTATGTTATCTCCGTGACCGTGTGGGTTTCCTCTGGGTGCTAACACCCAAAATAAATCAGCTATGATGGAACAGTGGAGCAGACTCAGTGGGCAGAATGGGCCAGTGTTGCTCCCACGTCATATGGTCTAAAGCCACATGCAATATCACCCCCAATTAAGTAAGATTCCGGGATTCTGGTGTTTATCGGAGCTGCCCTCCAGTGTGTGCTCAGTGCTGCACTCTAGTGTTTGCTTATTGGAAGAACAAGCTGGACCAGGGCAATCTACATCCACTCAGTGAAGGGCTATGTTACCTTTTTTCCTCTGTGACTATGTTTTTCTGAAATCGTAACCATATGTGCTATTTGTGCCACGTACTATTTGTAGTGTACTCTGCTGTTGGCAATGTGATTTGCACCTTGGCCCTGGACGAACACTTTTTTGTTAGGCTATACAGGTTTCCCCTGCCATCCGAAGGTAGAGCATTCCTATGAAACGGTTCGTAAGCCAGAATGTCGTAAAATGAAGAAGCAATTACCATTTATTTATATGGGAAAATTTTGTGAGCGTTCGCAGACCCAAAAATAACCTACCAAATCATGCCAAATAAGCAGGAATGATATGATAAATACACAGCCTATATAAAGTAGAAATACTTTTCCACAATCATTGCCTGCACTGTTCTCCGTAGCAAAGATCTCACGCAAGCACTCTCGGCAAAAACACGGCGCAAGCGCTCTCCAGTAACCTTTAAGCTATGAAGCTGCCAAATCATACCAAATAACACGTAAAAATACACAGCCGATATAAAGTAGAAATAATGTATGTGCAGTGGAGTATCACTTACAGAAATCGGGAAGACAGCGCCGAGCACACTGATGATGGTGTGTTAGACTGAGTCATCGCAGGTTGGGGTGGTGTAGTGGTCCCCACCCTCCGGGCAGCGAACCGATACTGATCCGCGAAGCATGCAGGGGTACAGCGGTAGCCGGGAAAAACGACAGTATGCTTGACTGCTGAGCCTCGCGCATTTTTCTATCATACAGTTCTTTGTAAGCACTCAAACCATCTTGCAAATTTGGGTTCAATTGTTATCCTTTCCTCTTCCAATTGCATCAGATCTTCATCTATCAGTTCTTGGTCATGGGATGCCAAAACCTGTTCAACATCATCTTCGTCAGCTTCCACAAGCCAAACTCACTTTGTCCTTACTTCGTTCACCAGGATCAAAATGCTCAATTATGTCTAGTTTTACACTAAGTGTAACACCCTTACGAGCTCTTTTAGGCTTTTCCGATACCTTAGAACTCATCTTGCTAACGGCTGCTCACAGGCACGTGTTTAAGCAATGCCGGCAAGAATGCCGTTCCGAATCTGGAGGAGAGCGGCTGCTCCGGGCGCACGCTGCTTTTTTTTTGTGCGCTGCCTTTTATCGCGCGCCGCTTTTTTCGTAACAGTAAAAACACCTTCTGTTAGCGAAAGCAGGGAACTAATGTAGGTCTTTCGTAACAGTGAGGTTTCGTAAAGTGAATGTTCGAAAAGCAGGGGGCACCTGTAATCATGTATGGTTGAAGATGATTGGATTTGAACAAATTTGGGAGCTTACCCAGGGAAAGCTGGCTTCTTGGAAACTCCCAACTAGAGTCGTATGGCAGTTGGGTAGGATCAACATAAATATACTCATGTCCATCAGAACTGATTGACTCAATGACCTTCCAACGGATTTCATAGCGAGGTTTCTGCGCAACACATAAAGTTCAAAGTTAATTTGTTATTGAAGTATATATCCTCACCATATACAACCCTGAGATTTTTTTTACCAATAGAATAGACCGCACCCAACAGGACGGTCTATACAAACAACCAGTGTGCAAAAGATAACAAACTGTGTAAATACAAAAAGAAAGAAAAAAATAATAAGTGCTGAACTAAAAGAGGAAATTGAAAGACTATGAAACATGAAGAGGGTACACATTGTCCCGAAAGTAATATTTACAACTTTTATCATCCCAAAGGCACCACACAATAGCATTAAACAATTAGTTCTACACAGCAATATCTATATAAATCTTCAGGAAGCCACAATACTAAACACCACTAGAGTAGTCTGAATTTTCCCAGCAATGGAGACATCAGTGTGCTTGTTGCTCAGGTTTTACCAGCTTCAGCTAAGAAAACAATAATAACTAAGCAATTCATATCAAAAACATGAGATAAAGAGTCCTTGAAAGTGGGTCCATAGGTTGTGGGAACAGTTCAGTGACTTTGAAGTTGAGTGAAGTTATCCACTTTACTTCAAAACATCGATGCATCATGTGTGTTAACAACCATCACAGCCTAACGATGTACTGGGGCAGTCCACAAGTATTGCCACACATTCTGGCGTCAATGTAGCATGTTCACATTGTTCAGCAGAACAACACAAACAACAACAACAGCAGCAAAACAAAACCTGTTCCCACCCTCTCACTCTCACACACATACGCATACACACACACTCTCACAGACACACACACGCACACACACACACTCTCACACAGACACACACACATATATACTCTCTCTCACACACACCCACAAACACACCCACAGACACACACAGACATACCCACACACTCTCTCACACAGACACACACAATCTCACACACCCAGACACAAACACACAGTCTCACACACACAGACACACACAAACACACACACACACGCACACACACACACACACATACACACACAACACACACACTCTCACACAGACACACTCACCCCCACACTCTCACACAGACACACAGACACTTACACACAAACACCCCCCCCCACAGACACTGACCCACACACACCCACAGACACTGACCCCCCCCGCAGACACTGACCCACACACACCCACAGACACAGACCCACACCACCCCCACAGACACTGACCCACACACCCCCACAGACACTGACGCACACAAACTCACAGACACTGACCCACACACACCCACAGACACTGACCAATACACACACCCACCCACAGACACTGACCTACACACAGACATACACCGACCCCCACACACACACACCCACAGACACTGACCCACGCACAGATCTCCAACTCCAGGTCAGACTGTCTCCATACATCCAGCCGCCACTGGCCTGAACTTGCAGACTCACGAACGTCAACTTCTGGAGTCACCAACTTCAGTCTTTGACCTTTGAGCTTCTACCATCAGTTCAACCATAGGAGGTGCCAGTAATGAACTCTAAGTTCTAGGCTTGAACCTTCAGACACTCCCCTCCCATTGCAAAGGAACACCCCCTTTACACATTTCTGTTAATTAATTTCCAGCTTCCTCAGCTTAACCGCTGCCTCCTGGAATTGTACAAGTACCCCACCACCCAGGACAATGGTCTCTTCTCATTGCTGCCAACAGGAAGAAGGTACAGGAGATTCAGGACTCACGCCACCAGGTTCAGGAACAGTTATTACCCCTCAGCCATTCAGCTCCTGAACCAAAGTGGATCACTTCACTCAACTTCACTTGCCCAGTACATCGTTAGGCTGCGATGGTTGTTCACACAGATGATGCATCGATGTTTTGAAGTATTTGTGATAAATAAGTGAAGCTGTATCAGTACACATGAAAATAATAAACTGATTCCAGATCCCAGTCAGGTGAGTGTGAATGTGTGAGTGTGTGTGAGTGTGTATGTGAGTGTGTGAGTGTGTGTGTGAGTGTGTGAGTGTGTGTGAGTGTGAGTGTGTGAGTGTGTGAGTGTGTGTGAGTGTGTATGTGAGTGTGTGAGTGTGTGTGTGAGTGTGTGAGTGTGTGACTGTGTGTGTGAGTGTGCATGTGTGAGTGTGAGTGTGTGAGTGTGTGAGCGTGTGTGTGAGTGTGTGTGAGTGTGTGTGTGAGTGTGTGAGTGTGTGTGAGTGTGAGTGTGTGAGTGTGTGTGAGTGTGTGTGTGTGTGTGTGTACACGCGCGCACGTGTGTGAGAGAGAGGGAAGGGAGACAGAGAGAAACAGATAAAAGAGAGAGATAGAGAGAGAGATAGAGAGAGACAGAGGGAGAGAGAGAGAGAAAATCTTCTGCTATTGATCAGTGTGTATCACACTCCAATAAGCCTTGGCCCCTTTAACTTTTCGGAATAATGTGTTCTGATGTCAAGAATGAATCAGCATGCGGGTAGTCAGGATTGAATGCTGCTGCTGTTTTTGAGGAGTTTAACAGCTGACATAACAATCTCTTCCGGTTGGCTTGGTGACACAGTGGAAAAGATGCAGCTCTGAAGCTAAATGTGTGTGGTGGTGGGGTTTGACAAGTGCTTTCTGACTTTTAGTTTCATATTTACGAGCAAGAAAATAGTCCTGAAGTGATGTTAAATGTTTTCAGTTTATGAAAGTACTTTCCCGAAGAAATGAGTCAATCAGTACCGTGATTAGATCCATTCTGACTCATTGTTTTGGGGCAGCCAGTGTCACTATTCAGTGGGAACTGGAATTCCCCTCACTACACAGGGCTTTGAGGTGCAGAATAAAGTGTTACAGTTACAGAGAAAGTGCAGTGTAGGCAGACAATAAGGTGCAAGGTCGTAACGAGGGAGATTGAGGGCTCGGAGAGTAGAAGGTTGGAAACTGTGGATTCTAAGATCGCCTATGGGATGACTCGTGCGGCAGACAATGGGCTGATATTCATATGTGGAGTCATGGTCCAGATGATGGTGTCAGGTCAGAACCTCACCAAACTTGTCGACAGGATGAGGTTCAGATTGGAAACAATTACTGCAAAGCACAGATCAGTGCACAGGTGGGTTATAAACCCAGTGGTCTCCATCATGGGGACAGGCCTCCCCAACATTGCAGGGAGAGGGGAAGGGGGGAGGGGAGAGGGAAGGGGGAGGGGAGATGGGAGAAGGGGGAGGGGAGATGGGAGAAGGGAGAGGGGGAGGGGAGAAGGGAGGGGGGACGGGGAGAAGGAGGAGGGAGATGAGAGAGGGGGAGGGGAGGGAAAAGGGGAGAGGAGATGGGAGAGGGGAAGGGTGGAAGAGGGGGAGGGGAGAGGGGGAGGGTGGGGAGGGGAGAGGGGGGAAGGGGAGGGGAGAGGGGGAGAGATGGTAAGAGGAGATGGGGAGGAGAGGGTAGAGGAGACGGGCAGAGGTGGTAAGAGGAGGAGAGTAAGTGAGCAGGAGGGAGAGGAGTGGGGAAAGAGAGAGACACAGGGAGAGTGGATGGGAATGGAGCGGAGACCCTGGAATGTATTAGGGCCGAAGAGAATGTGGGCAAGGAAACCTGTCGGTCACTCAGTGTCCCCCCTCTCTTACCTTCCTCCAAATCACCATCAGAACCACCAGCGAGATGATGATGATCACCAACAGCACCAGGATGGTTGCCACGGTGACCAGCTGAGAGTGCAGGCCTGGAGGAGAGAAGCCACAAAGAAGTAGATAGCTTTACCTCTGACCCTAAATCTAAATTGTTTGTTTGTTTGATCCTAAAGACAGTTCTGCATAACTTCCACCAGCATGTTGATCTTGCTACCAGTGGTGAACATACACCAGACCTGGTTTACACTAACCTACCAGGTGCATATAAAACGGTCCCTTGACCCCACATTGGACTCTCAGGTCACTTATCTGTGACGTTAATTGTAGCATACAAACGGGTCTAAAGGTGGTGAAAACCTGGCCCCAGGGGCAATCTCAGCACTGCAGGACTGCTTTGATAATATGAACTGGAGAATGTTCAGGGAGGCTGCTGCCTATGGCAACCATGGAGGAACATGTGGATTCTGAGACCCAGCTACAGAGAGAAGTGTACTGGGGATGTTACCATCACGAAACATATCCGGCTGAAGGCAAATCGGAAGCCATGACTTGCTGCAGGGTCCGTGCTAGGCCGAGGAATTGTGATGCTGTTTTTGGATTGGGAGATGAAAGAGCTCTCTGGGAAGCAAGAACTGTGCTTTTCCGCTCCATCAGGAAGGCGAAATAAAAACATTCTCAGAGAATTTACAGCCTCTTCTGCAATACCAGAGACATGAGGTGCTCTGTGGCAAGGAATTCAGAGGATTACAGACTTCAAGTCTATCCTGCACATCAGTGACCCAGGATGCTTCACTACCTGAGAGGCTGAATGTCTTCTCACCTGGTTTGATGCGTAGAACAAAGTGCCGGTGAGGAAGGCACCAGGGGAGCAGACAGTCTGTCTGGATGAGGCCGAGGTGAGAAAAACCCTGGCCAGAGACAACCCACAGAAAGCTACGTGGCCCCGATAATATACCAGACGCCATCTTTCCTACAGCAGGGTGACTAAACCTGAACAAAGAATTTCAACACACAGTCTCAACATCATCTTGTACCACTGCAATATGCCATCCCACCTCAATACCCTGACTGATGAGGGCCAGCATGACAAACAACTTCTTCACCACTCTCTCTCCACATTGGACATATGGATAGACGACTGGACCGATTCTGCTGTGTATTGTGCGGATCAAGACCGACAATGGAGTCATGTTCATAATAATACACACTGGACAACTCATAGAGGGGGAGTGACGAACTGACTCACAGTGACAAAAACACATGCGCACTTGAAGGCCTGGGCCCAAAAGAGAACCTTCCGCATGATGGCGCCTGATCGATTCATTGCGTGATCCACTGGCTGCATGCACACTCTAAAGTCCACACCCAGAAGGTTCTTGTAACTATGTAAATTATGCCAGGAAGTAAGTCCAGGACCAGCCTATTGGCTCAGGGTGTCTGACCCTCCAAGGGAGGAGTTGTAAAGTTTAATAGCCACAGGCAGGAATGACTTCCTATGATGCTCTGTGCTGCATCTCGGTGGAATGAGTCTCTGGCTGAATGTACTCCTGTGCCCCACCCAGTACATTATGTAGTGGATGGGAGACATTGACCAAGATGGCATGCAACTTAGGACAGCATCCTCTTTTCAGACACCACCGTCAGAGAGTCCAGTTCCATCCCCACAACATCACTGGCCTTACGAATGAGTTTGTTGATTCTGTTGGTGTCTGCCGCCCTCAGCCTGCTGCCCCAGCACACAACAGCAAACATGATCGCACTGGCCACCACAGACTCGTAGAACATCCTCAGCAGCGTCTGGCAGATGTTAAAGGACCTCAGTCTCCTCAGGAAATAGAGACGGCTCTGACCCTTCTTGTAGACAGCCTCAGTGTTCTTTGACCCAGTCCAATTTATTGTCAATCGTATCCCCAGGTATTTGTAATCCTCCACCATGTCCACACTGACCCCCGGATGGAAACAGGGTCACCGGTACCTTAGCTCTCCTCAGGTCTACCACCAGCTCCTTAGTCTTTTTCACATTAAGCTGCAGATAATTCTGCTCACACCATGTGACAAAGTTTCCTACCGTAGCCCCTGGTACTCAGCCTCATCTCCTTGCTGATGCATCCAACTATGGCAGAATCATCCGAAAACTTCTGAAGATGACAAAGCTCTGTGCAGTAGTTGAAGTCCGAGGTGTAAATGGTGAAGAGAAAGGGAGAACAAGACAGTCCCCTGTGGAGCCCCAGTGCTGCTGATCACTCTGTCGGACACACAGTGTTGCAAGCACACGTACTGTGGTCTGCCAGTCAGGTAATCAAGAATCCATGACACCAGGAAGGCATCCACCTGCATCGCTGTCAGCTTCTCCCCCAGCAGAGCGGGGCGGATGGTGTTGAACGCACTACTTGGTAGGAAACTACACTGCAGCGGACGGGAAGGCTCAGCAACGGGTAGTCAGAACTGCCCAATGCATCATAGACACCAGCCTACCCACCATCAAGGACAGGTATACAGAAAAGGGCTGGTAACATCATGAAGGATCCCACCGACCTGGGTCATGGACTGTTTGTCCCACTCTACCAGGACCACCAGACTCTAAAACAGTTACTTTCCCCAAGCAGTGAGGCCTGATCAACACCTCCACCCACTAACCCCCACCCCTCCACAACCCCAACCACCACTACCTTATCATTTCCTGTCAGTCATCTTGTGTACAGACACTCCTGTGCCTAGCGTCACTTTATAAACATAGTTTTAATTATGTATATAAATTATCTTATGTGTTTATATTTATTGCGTGTTTTTATTATTGTGTTCTTTCTCTTTTTTGTTGCATTGGATCTCAGAGTAACAATTATCTTTCTTTCTTTATTAATCTTTTTATTGATTTAAAAGGAACATAAATACAATCAAGAGGAGAATTATCTCAAATATATATATCGATAACAATACAAACTGAGGTTAAGATAGACATTGTCAAAGTCATACCTATTGTTAAGCTGGTATAAAATATATAATAAAAAAGGAGGGGGAGGGGGGGGAACATCGACTCAGACCATGAGAGGCCTGCGTCGGGCATTTTCATGCCTTACAAGGTGCAGATTGGAAGTCTGTGTGGGGTGCCACTCCTCACACAGACACTAGAGCAATGTGTGGTTAAGTGCCTTGCTCAAGGGCACAAACACGCTGCCCACAGCTGAGGCTCGAGCTGGCAACTTTGAGGTAAACTAGACGAACGCCTTAACCACTTGGCCACGTGCCCAACAAAGAAAACAGCAATTCTCCTCTTATCAGTTCATGAAGAGGCAAGGAAAAGTACTGAGTTTTAAATGGAGAGAAAAAACCCCCCACATTATATAAAAAAAGAAACAAAAAAAAAGGGACCGGGCAGTCTATTTTGAGGATATGACCAAAAAAGAAAGAAAGAAAGACTTTCTGATCAAATTTAAAACTTCGAAAATAAAGATTGGAAGAGTAATAAATCAAATTAAATGAAAATATTGGATAAAAGGTCGCCAGATTTGCTCAAATTTAAAGGATGTATCAAATGTTCGACTTCTTATTTTCTCTAAACTTAAACAGGACATAATGGAAGAGAGCCAATAAAAGACTGTAGGTGGATTAGAATCCTTCCACTTCAATAAAAGGGCTCTCCTACAATTATTTCATTCTCCTTCACACTAGTGTACTGGAAATGATATTAAACAATATGGAATCTTTAATCTCATTGAAGACTCCTCAACCCATTATCTCCACCATCCTCAGCGAGATGACCTGACCCTCCATCTCCCCTCTCACCCGTCCCAATCCCACCGTCCCATTAGGACTTCCCTCTCATCCCTAATCATCTGCAGCCCCCACCCCCTGACCTCCCTCCCCCAGCCTGACCCACTCACCACTGGAGACCAGCTTGACCTCGCGGTTAATGCTGCCGAAGCCGTTGTTGGTGGAGCAGCGCACGGCGGCAATCCCACCACCACTGTCCTGGGTCAGGACACTCCGGACCCGATAGACTTGGTTAGCTTGCCGTTCAGGGACATGTTTCTCCACCCAGACGCTGCTGCTGTTCGCTCTCAGTGGTATCCACTTCCTGTCTTTGCTGTTACACCTGGAAAAATCAGCCGGCAGATTCCTGAATGATTTCCAGACTCCCAGCCGGAAGTAGTGGTTATGCGATACTAGGAATTAACAGGGGAAACTCATCCCCACTCACTCTATTCTAACAATATTCAACACAGAGATATGGGCAGGAAAATGGCACCCCAGTTACACAGGGCAGTGAGGGAAGCATTTGGCATGGGTCAGGGCACTGTCATCTTCCCGATTCCTTTTCCCTTTCCAGTTCTGAAGAAGGGTCTTGGACCAGAACATCAACTGTCTATTCACTTCCATAGAGGCTGCCTGACCTGCTGAGTCCCTCCAGCATTTTGTGTGTGTTGCTGATTACAGAAGTCGGGATGTTATATCACAGCTGCTCAAGACGTTGGTGAGACCACACTTGGAATTTTTTGTTCCGGTTTGGTCACCCTACTGTAGGAAAGATGCCGTGAGGCTGGAAATAGTGCAGAGGAGAATGTTGCTGGGGCTCGAGGGACTGAATTGTAAAGGGAGGTTAAGTAGACTGGGACTTTCACTGGAGATTAGGAGACTGAAGAAGACAGAGATGTATCAAACCATGAGGGGCACAGACAGAGTGAATATACTCGCTCAGCAGCCTGAAGATATACACTCAATGCTTCAGGATCAGCTCCTTCCCTTCCACCGTCAGATTTCACAGCAGTTTGTGAATCTACGAACACCGCCTCACTACTTCCCTCTTTTCCTGTGCTACTTATCTTTCATATTGCTTATTGTAACTTACAGTAATTTTTCATGTACTACAGCCACAGAACAACACATTTCATGACATACAGTATACCAGTGATAATAAACCTGATTCTGATTTCCGACTCTTCCCCAGGATTGTGAATCCAGAATAAAGACATTGGTTTGAGCGCGAGAGGGGAGAGATTTAATAGGAACCTGAGGGGCAACTTTTTTACCCAGAGGATGGTCGGTATAGGACCGAGCTGCCAGAGGAGGTTGTTGAGGTGGAAACACTAACAACATTTAAAAGTCTCTTGGACAGGTATGTGGATAGGAACAGCTTAGAGAGATTGGGGCTAAAAGTGGACAAATGGGACAGGCTTCCAGGGGAAATTTGGACTGCATGGGCAAGATGGGCTGAAGGGCCTGTTTCTGCGCTGTGTGACTCTATGTCTGTGTATAGCCCTGACCCCAATGAAGGCCGAGCATGGAAACTGAAGTGGCCTTTCAGCCTACTGTACCTGTACCAGCTCACGATGAGTCCAGTCATGACCTTAGATCCTATCCATATGCAACTCAAACTCATCAATCCTACTCTATTGCCCCCACCCTCCCTCAGAGGCCTATAGGAGTCAGAGTCACGCAGTATGGAAAGAGGCTAGTCTGTGCTCGACAAACCCTCCATTGAAGCCTTTTGCCCCTGTTCCTGTAGAACTCTGGTCTTTGTGCACACTTGAGACATCGATGGTGCTGGTCCAACAGACTTTCTGGACTCGTGGATGTTATCTCATTCACACTCCAATGTGCTGTTAATGTTTACAGCATGAGGTGTAGAAGCAGAATTAGGCCATCTGGCTCAATGCGTCTGCTCCATCATTCTATCATGGCCGATCCATTTTCTCTCCCAGCACGCTCTCCTGACTTCTCTCCGTATGGCTTCATGCCCTGACTAATCAAGAACCCATCAACCTCTGCCTTAAATATACATAATGACTTGGCCTCCACAGCCACCTGTGGCAACAAATTCCACAAATTCATCACTCTCTGGCTAAAGAAATTCCTCTTTATCGCTGTTCTAAATGGACGTCCCTCTATTCTGAGCTGTATCCTCTGATCCTCCTCTTCCCCCACTATCCTCTCCACATCCACTACATTTAGGCCTTTCAACATTTGTTAAGTTTCAATGAGATCCTTTCTCATTCTTCTAAATTCCAGCTAGTACTGGCCCAGAGCCATCAAACCATCATATGGTAAGCCTTTCTGTTGTGTATGTGGCCGTTTACACAACAATATCATTAACAAAATCGCTAGAGAGTGGAGCTAAATTCACAGGGGCTTTTACTTACAGAACCCAAACTGAACACGTATGTACAGATCAATACGCGCCTAATAGCGCATGCTCAACACGATGTATTAGTACGACATAAAGTAGTCCTATATTATACAGTAGGTTATATGGTACACTTCTCCCCCTTTATTTTAATAGTGTATCAACTGTCTTTTTTTTTACTGGGGGCACTATGCTAAACAATATGTGTACATACAAACACTTACTAATTATTTACTTAGTAACTTAATAATACCAAATTATAATAAGGTAATGTAATAATAATAGTTATAATAATTATAACTGAAGTCTCTGGAGGGAGGCTTCTCTGCCCTTCTGGGTAACATCTGACAATAAACTTGTTTGTTTTAATACAGATTTCCATATAAAAGTCATGAAAGTTGACCTCTGCGCATAGGGAGTTTCCATGGTCTGCTTCAAAGGTGACTTGCCACCAGCAAAAGAAGTGGCTGGTGATCTGCTATCTCTGCTAGTTATTCAAAAGTCGGGGCAATCCAATGACTCACAGAAAGATCAAGTCACATTTTATTGTCATTTCGACCATAACTGCTGGTACAGTACACAATAAAAACGAGATGTTTTTCAGGACCATGGTGCGACATGAAACAATACAAAAACTACACTGAACTACATAAAACTACACTAGACTACAGACCTACCCAGGACTGCATAAAGTGCACAGAACAGTGCAGGCATTATAATAAATAATAAACAAGACAATAGGCACAGTAGAGGGCAGTAGGTTGGTGTCAGTCCAGGCTCTGGGTATTGAGGAGTCTGATGGCTTGGGGGAAGAAACTGTTGCATAGTCTGGTCATGAGAGCCCAAATACTTCGGTGCCTTTTGCCAGGTGGCAGGAGGGAAGAGAGTTTGTACGAGGGGTGTGTGGGATCCTTCATAATGCTGTTTGTTTTGCGGATACAGCGTGTGGCGTAAATGTCTGTAATGGCGGGAAGAGAGACCCCGATGATGAGACCATGCCAGAATCTATTGATTCTTGAAAGATCATTACTAATGCCTCCACAGTCTCTTCAGGCACCTCTTTTAGATTCTTGGGGTGCAGTCCATCTGGTCCAGGCAGGTCTACCTCCAGTTTCCCATCTCCATAGTAATAGCAACTGCACTCACTTCTGCCCCCTGACACTCTCCAACTTCTGGTGTACTGCTAGTGTCTTCCACAACAGTGAATACTGATGTTAAATACTTATTCAGTTCATCAACTTTATTCTTGTCTGCTATTACTACCTTTCCAGCATCATTTACCAGTGGTCCAATAGCTTGTATTCTTTATATATCTGAAAAACACTTCTGGTATCCTCTTTGATGTTATTGGCAAGCTTACCTTCATATTTCATCTTTTCCCCACTTGTAGTCCTTTAGTTGTCTTCTGTTGGTTTTTAAAAGCTTCCTAATCCATCTAACTTTCCATTTATTTTTGCTCTGTTATATGCTCTCTCTTTTGGTTTTATGTTGGCTTTGACTTCTCTTGTCAGCCACAGTTGTGTCATCTTGCATTTAGAATACTTCTTCTTTGGGATGTATCTATCCTGTGCATCCCCAATTGTTCCCAGAAATTACAGCCATTGCTGCTCTGCCGTCCTTTCTGCTGGTGTACTCTTCCAATGAGCTGGCCAAGTGGTTAAGGCATTGGACTAGCGACCTGAAGGTTGTGAGTTCGAGCCCCAGCCAAGGGAACGTGTTGCGTCCTTGAGCAAGGCACTTAATCACACATTGCTCTGCAATGACACCGGTGCCAAGCTGTATGGGTCCTAATGCCCTTCCCTTGGATAACATTGGTGTCGTGGAGAGAGGAGACTTGCAGCATGGGCAACTGCTGGTCTTCCATACAACCTTGCCCAGGCCTGCGCCCTGGAGAGTGAAGACTTTCCAGGCACAGATCCATGGTCTCGCAAGACTAACGGATGCCATTCTAAGATTCTCTTAAGAGTTCCTTCACCTTCAGCTCCCAAACCAAATTGGAAATGAATTCTAACATTGCATTTGCCTTCCTTGCATTTGATGCATTTCACTGTATGTTTTGATGTACATGTGATACATAAAGCTAATCTTCATTGGAAACATTCTATACATGTCCACTCTATTTAGGTCTTTCAATATTCGGAAGGTATTGTCTGTCACTTTCTCCCCTCATTTGGTGGACACTCTGATAACTCCAGCAAATGGTTATGGTTTTATTACCTCTTTAGGTTCTGGCATGTGTACCAGGTGATTTCCGGCAAAGGCGAGCCCTCGGTAATGCAAGTTACGGTCTGGAGGCCATTGCTATGTAGATAGTCACTAAGATCCAAGATTCTTGCTGGCACTGCCGTTAACAGAAAGAGATTTACTTAGTGAGTATTGCAGCTGCATTGTAGTTAACAGAAAGAGATTCACATATTGAGTATTGCAGCTGTGGAAAACTTTAGTCAGGAAACAGCTAGAGTACTGTGTGCAGTTCTGGACACCCCATTACGGGAGCAAGTTAGAGTTTTTCTCTCTGGAGTGAAGAAGGATGAGAGGTAACTTGAGAGAGGTGTTCTACACGATAAGAGACATAGATGGAATGGACAGCCAGAGACCTTTTCCCAGGGTAGAAATGACAAACACAAGCGAGCTTAATTTTCAGATGATTGGAGGAAAGTATGGTAGTGATGTCAGAGGTAGTATTTTTTTAAAAAAGAGAGTGGTGGATGTGTGAAACACCCTGCCAGGGTTGGTGGTAGAGACGTTTAAAGGCTCTTAGACATGTAGATGGCAGAAAAATAGAGGGCTATGTAGGAGGAAAGGGTTAGATTAATCCTAGAGTAGGTTAAACAGCTGGCACAACATTGTGGGCTGAGGGGCCTGTACTGGAAACACAAGAGATTCTCAGCTACTCGGAAACCTGAATAACACACACTAAGTGCTGGAGGAACTCAGTTGCAGCCATGGAGAGGAATAAACAGGCAACATCTCCATAGATGCTGCCTGACCTGCTGAGTTCCTTCAGTACTTTGTGTGTGTGTCTGTACTGTGCTCTATGAAAGATGTAGTGGCTTTGGAGAGGATGCAGAAGAGGTTCACCAGGATGCTGCCTGGACTGGAGAGTGTTAGCTATCAGGAGAGGTTGGACATGGATTGTTTTTTCTGGAGGCTGAGGGGAGACCTGATAGAAGTTTATAAAATTATGAGACAGACATTCAGAATCCTTTTCCCAGGTAGAGATATTAAATACCAGAGGACCTAGGCTTAAGATGAGAGAGGGAAAGGTTGAAGAAAGCAGATGTGTGGGAATCTTTTTTCTGCACAGAGATGAGGAGGTGATTCTTTGGAAGGGGTTTGCACAGGCAATATGGACAAATGACCTTCTCTGTTTTGATTGGCTGTATCAGTCTGTGACTATCTCCCCATTGGCTAGAAATTAATGGCAGTCAGCCTTTGAGATGGGACATGTGAGCTGTTCTCTTCTTGATAGAATGGTAAGCTGTTTGCCACGCGGTGGCAGTCTGTTTTACCACCCAGCCGTTCTGCTGTGAAAGATATCCCCAGAGGGAGCCTCTTTATGCAGGGGTCCTTTCCCTGTTCTTTGGGGACCTGGGGTGGAAGGTTTTGCAGAGGGCAGTGCTGTGCAACCAATTTCTGAGTTGGTTCACTGATAACCTGTCCACCTGTCCATTCTGTGGCTGGAAGGGAGTCAGTATGCCTCATTTATATGGAGTGTGAGAGGTTACAGCTCCTTCGAATATCTAAAGGGGCTGCTTCTCAAGAGTCAGCTCCTGGTCTACGGTCACCCATTATGGAGGGGAAAGGTCACTTGCGGTATCTCCTGATAGAACTGCTCCTGGGGCTGGCCAAGGTGACCACTCACAGGTCCAGGGCTCTGCCTAAGCTGACTGCCTGCTCCTCTGCCGTGGTTATGTCCCTGGAAAAGGAGAGTGTCGTGTTCACGAGTACAATGGCGTTTTCTGGGAAGAGTGGCCCCCTCAGGGGTTAGAGGGTGTTCTGGATAGAGATGACTGCATTATAACTTGAAACTGCAATTCATGTGTATCACAGCATAGTGGTTTGTACAACTCTGTTAGAGCACCAGTGAGTCGGGTACAATCTGCCACTGACTGTACGGGGTTTGCACGTTCTCCCTGTGAACTGCGTGGTTTCCTCTCCTCCAGGTGCTCTGCTTTCCTCCCCTAGTCCAAAGACGTACCGGATAGTTAGTCACATGGGTGCAGTTTGGTGGTCCAGGCTTATTGAGAAGAACAAAAGAAAGAAAGGAAAGAGGGAAAGAGGGGAGGAAAGCAGAAAAAAAGAATTGTAATCTAGTATTGCTGTGATTCCATATGAAGAAGAGTGAAGCAGAGAATTCCTTACCATTTACGCTCAGAGTGAAGGTCAATTCTTTCTTGTCATCCTCATTCCAGACCTGGACGCTGTAATTCCCAAAGTCTTCCTCCTTCACTCGGATGAGATTGAGGATACACTGATACCTGAGAGGAGGCACAGGAACCATTCAGCTCAGCCTCTGAGATCTCGAGGTGTGGGCATTAACCCCTCACCCCTTCCTGGTCCACAGAGAGATCTACCACCACAAAACCTCAGCTGCATATTTCTCTTCTTCAGTTCAGATTTCTAACTCTTGAGCTTCTTTCTCTACGGATGCTGATTGACCTGCTGAGTGTTTTTAGCATTTTCTTTCTGTACACTGTTGGACCATAAGACTATGAGATACAGGAACAGAATCAGGCCATCTGGTACATCAAAGCTGATTAATTTTCCCTCTCCTGCCCTTTCCCCATAACCTTTGACGTCCTGTCCAATCAACAACCTATCAACCTCCATTTTAAATATACAAAAGATTTGGCCTGCAGATAAACTTCCTAAGATCCATTTACAACGTCCCCTTGAACACCTTTCAATCACCTACCGTTAAAAATATAGAACAGCACAGTAACAGGCCATTCGGCCCACAATGTCTCTGCTGAACACACTACCCTGCACATGATCCAAGTCTGTACATTCTTACCTTGACTGCATGGGTTTCCTCCAGGTACTCCAGCGTCCTCCCACAGTCCAAAGATGTACCAGTTGGTGGATTCATTGGCTGTTGTAAGTTGCACTGTGATTAGGCTAGGGTTAAATTGAAGATTGCTGGGTGGCGTGGCTCGAAGGGTTGAAGAGGCCCGTTCCACCCTGTATCTCAGTCAGTAATTAAAAGATCCTGATCCGAGATTGCCACAATTTTACAGCCAGGGCTCCCCTCAGCCTTGGCTGCTCCAGAGAAAACAAGAGGTAGATTTAAGGAAGGAGAGAGACAGATTAGGAGAATGGGCAAAGAAATGGCAGATTGAATACAGAGTTGGACTTTGGTTGAAGAAATAAAAGGGCAGACTATTTTCTAAATGGAGAGAAAATTCAAAAATCTGAGACGTAGGGTGACTTGGGAGTCCTTGTGCAGGATTCCTAAAGGTTAATTTGCAGGTTGAGTCTGTGGTGAGGAAGGCAAATGTGATGTTAGCATTCATTTCAAGAGGACTAGAATATAAAAGCAAGGATGTAACGTTAAGGCTTTTTAAGGCATTGGTGAGGCTTCACATGGAGTATTGTGAGCAGTTTCAGTTTTGGGCCCCTTATGTAAGAAAGGATGTGTTAACATCGGAGAGGGTTCAAAGGAGGTTCACAAAAAGGATTCTAAATTGAATGGCTTGTCATATAAGGAGCGTTTGATGGCTCTGAATCTATACTCACTGGAATTCAGGAGAATGTGGGGGGATCTTATTGAAACCTAATGAATGTTGAAAGGCCTTGATAGAGTGGATGTGGAGAGGATGTCTCCTATGGTGGGAGAGTCTAAGATTGTGGGGACACAGCCTCAGAACAGAGGGATCTATTTAGAATGGAGACAAAGAGGAATTTCTTTAGCCAGAGGGTGATGGATCTGTGGAATTTGTTGCCACAGGTGGTCGTGGATGCCAGTTGGGTTAATTTAAGGCAGAGGTTGATAGGTTCTTGATTAGTCAGGGCATGAAGTGATATGTGGAGAAGGCAGGAGAATAGGGCTGGGAGGGAAATGGATCAGCCATGATGAAATGGCGGCACAGACGATGGGCCAAATGGCCTGATTCTGCTCCTGTGTCTAATGGTCTTAGCCCACGTTCGGCCAACCTCTCATTATAGCACATACTCTGTAATCCAGGCAGCATCCTGGTGAACCTGTTCTGCACCCACTCGAGTGCCTCCACATCTGACATAGTTTTATTAGCTCTGACAGCGTGGAGTTGGCTCTTCTGGTCCTTTGAGTCACGTATCCCCAGACTACCCCGATTAACCCTAACCTGATCACAGGACAACTTACAATGACCGATTAACCCACCTGGTACATCTTTGGACTGTGGGACGAAACCGGGGATCACCCATACACACTGCACAGGGGGTGTACAGAGACTCCTTACAGAACAGCGCTGGAATTGAACTCGGAACTCCAGAACGCCGTAAACCGCTACGCTGCCATGGTTTATCCCTTGGAGCAGACCCAGTGAGAGCAGGTTCTAACCCCCCCCCCCCACCCCACCGGGGTGCCATTGCGGATGGATGTGGATTCGTCTGTCCCTTGGACGATGGCCACATACCTGTTTTCTCCCAGGTACTTTTTGCTGAAGGTCACTTGGTTGGTCCTTTCATTGAAGGGCACATTGTTCTTCAGCCACCTGATGGTGGGAGCTGGGTATGCCGTGATGTTAACGGCAAACATCTTCACCTCGGACAGCTCTGCGTACTGCACCTCGGACAGCTCTGTCCTCAGCTCGATGAATCCTTTGTCTGCAGACAGGTGAAAAGATCATTGTAACACAGGAGTTCCACACCTGCTGCATACAGTGCATCACAGAGTCAGGTAGACAGACAGCACAGGCAGGTCGTCTGGCTCATCGTGGCAATGCAGACAGACAGACAGACAACACAGAGGCAGGCCGTCTGGCTCATTGTCCCATACAGACAGACAGACAGCACAGGCAGGCTGTCTGGCTCATCGTCCCATACAGACAGACAGGCAGCACAGGCAGGCCGTCTGGCTCATCGTATCAATGCAGACAGACAGCACAGAGGCAGGCTGTCTGGCTCATCGTGTCAATGCAGACAGACAGCACAGAGGCAGGCTGTCTGGCTCATCGTGTCAATGCAGACAGACAGACAGCACAGGCAGGCTGTCTGGCTCATCGTGTCAATGCAGACAGACAGGCAGCACAGGCAGGCCGTCTGGCTCATTGTGCCAATGCTGGACACTTACAATAATGCAATCTACCAACACTTACTAGTTCGTTCATTTATTATGAGCCGTGTCCTATGACATGGGTGATCATGGCCTTGACCATGATTGTTCTTGGCAAATTTTCCTACAGAAGTGGTTGGCCATTGCCTTCCTCTGGGCAGTGTCTTTACAAGACAGGTGACCCCAGCTATTATCAATACTCTTCAGAGATTGTCTGCCTGGTGTCAGTCGCTTGTGATACGCACCAGCTGCTCATACGACCATCCACCACTCTCTCCCATGGCTTCACATGACCCTGACTGGGGGCTGGGTGGGGGGCTAAGCAGGTGCTACACCTTGCCCAAGGTGACCTGCAGGTTAGCAGAGGGAAGGAGCACCTCACACCTCCTTTGGTAGAGACGCATTCCCACCCTGCCACCCTATAGAACAATATAGCACAGAAACAGGCCATTTGGCCCATATCTGTTCTGAGCATGATGCCAGATTAAAGTAACCTCTTCAGCCCGTACATGATCCATATCATTCTGATACCTGCACATTCATGCATCTGTCTAACAGCCTCACAAACACTTCTATCTCCACCACCACCCCGGCAACACATCCTAGGCACCCATCACTCTATGTAAAAGAAAATCTCGCTTTCACACCTCCTTTGAAATCAACCCCTTTCACTTAAATGCGTACCCTCTGGAATTAAATATTTCAACCTTGGGGAAAAAGATACCGTCTGTCCACTCTGTCTATGCCTCTCATAATCTTATAAGCTTCTATCAGATCCCCTCTCAGACTCCGCCGGTACAGAGAAAACAACCCAAGTTCAAAGTTCAAAGTTCATTTACTATCAAAGTATATATACTATGTACAACCTTGGAATTCGTCTCTCTACAGGCAGCCACAGAACAAAGAGACACCATGGAGCCCGTTAAAAAAGATTGTCAAACACCCAAAGTGCAGAAAAAAAACAAGTCATGCAAATAATAGATAGCAAATAACATTCAGAGCTGAAGTTCACGAAAGTGAGTCCAGCCATGAAGCCAGTCGTCGCTACAGCTGATTCATGAGCCCGTTAGTTGCGGGCCACAGCTTAGTTTCTACCCCTAATGTCTCTCTTCTTCCTTTTTCAAGGTGGATGTGGTTCTGTCAGAATCTCTGACCTCAGACGTTGGTTGTTTGTGGCGGTGGGACCCACTCCTGGGGGCTTGCAACGCCACTATTCGATACCCCATGAGTGTAACCTTGGGGTTCCAAGGCTTTGTAGCCCCGTGGACAAGCAGACTTTATACTGGAGAAAATGGATCATCGGGAACAGCGGATTGACTGTCGGGGGCTCAGTACTTGGTGAATAGTTTTTGTTGTACTGCAGATCGTGGTCTTTCTTGGGAGCTTTGCTTGGTGGGTGGAGGATGCTGACGCCTTTTGCTGAAGTAAGTGGGGGTGGGGGAGACTTGTAGCTTTTCTGCTGCTTGTGTGTGGGAGGGGGAGTGGGGGGGTGCTTTGGGATTCTGACGTTTTTACTGTCACATATTCTTTGGGCCACTCTTCTGTTTTCATGGATGTCTGTGAAGAACAAGGATTTCAGGCTGTATATTGTAGACATTTCTCTGATATTAAACGGAAGTATTGATCTATTAGTAGGTAAAGACAGGAGATGTTCTGGAATGCAAAACTGCATCCCGGGAAGAGGTGGGTCAGAGGCGAAGAAACTCAGAAAAGGATGGGAAGAGGTATAATTAAGATAAGCATGGGAATTAGTAGATTTATAAAAGATGTTGGCTAACAGTTTGTAACAAGCGATATCAAGAAAAGGGAGGGGGTGTCATATTTGGACCAAGTGAATTTAAGGACAGGGTGGAAGTTAAAGATAAAATTGGTAAAATTGACCAGCTCAGCATGGGTACATGAAGCAGTACCAATACAGTCGGTCAACGTAACAGGAAGAGTTGGGAGTATGACCAGGGATGGCTTTGAACATAGACTGTTCTACATAGCCAATGGAAAGGCGGGCATAGCTTGAGCCCCTGCAAGTGCACATGTCTAAACCTTTGGGTTTGGAGAAAGTGGGAAGGGCTGAAGGAAAAAGTGTTTGTGGTGAGGACCAGTTCTGCCGGACAGAGGAGGGTGTTGCAGGGGGATTGGTTGGTTCTTCTGTCGATAAGGAAGTTTGTTGTCATATGCAAAGGCTCAATGAAAATCTTACTTGCAGCAGCAGAGCCACGGAGGGGAACAGCATAGATACAGGCCCTTCCACCAGCCAGTCCATGCTGGCCATGGTGTCCACCCAGTGAGTCCCAAATTCCTGTGTTCTTCCCATATTCCTGCAAATCCACCCCTTCCTGGTACCTGTCCAGATGCTTCGCAAGTAATACTATTGTACCTGCTCAAACACTTTCACTGGCAGCTCGTTCCACACTGCCACCATCCTCTGGGTGAAGAAGTTAAACATAGAAACTTAGAAAACCTACAGCACATTACAGGCCCTTTGGCCCTCAAAGCTGTGCCGAACATGTTCCTAACTTAGAACTACCTAGGCTTTACCCACAGTCCTCTATTTTCCTAAGCTCCATGTACCCATCCAGGAGTCTCTTAAAAGACCCTATCGTATCCACCTCCACCACCATCGCCAGCAGTCCATTCCACGCACCCACCACTCTCTGCGTAAAAAACTTACCCCTGACACCTCCTCTGTACCTACTTCCAAGCACCTTAAAACTGTGCCCTCTTGTTTTAGCCATTTCAGCCCTGGGGAAAAGCCTCTGACTATCCACACGATCAATGCCTCTCATTATCTAGTACACCTCTATCAGGTCACCTCTCATCCTCCATCGCTCCAAGGAGAAAAGGTTGCGTTCACTCAAGCTATTCTCATAAGGCGTGCTCCCCAATCCAGGCAACATCCTTGTAAATCTCCTCTGCACCCTTTCTATGGTTTCCACATCCTTCCTGTAGTGAGGCGACCAGAAATGAGCACAGTTTCCCCTCAAGTTCCCCTTAAACGTTTTCCCTTTCACCCCCAACCCCTCATTCAACCTCAGTGGAAAAGACTGCTTGCATTTACCCTATCTACACCCCTCAAAGGGCCATCACGGTAGTTAGCAGTTAGTGCAGCAATATTACAGCTTGGAACATCGGAGGCTGGAGTTCAGTTCGGGTACTGTCTTTAAGGAGTTTGTACTTTCTCCCTGTGGAACATGTGGCTTTCTGCCCACAGTCCAAAGACATACCAGTTAGTAGGTCAGATGGTCATTGTAAATTGTCCTGTGATTAGGACAATCGATGGGTTAAATCGATGGGTTACTGTGCAGTGTGGCTCGCTGGGCTGGGAGGGCCCGTTCTGCAACATATCTCTACAATATCCTTTGGAAAAGTGAAACGATTTCTCACCCAGCACAGTGATGTGAAGAGATTTGTGTCCTGACTGAACAGGATAATAGCCCTTGACACTGCAGTTGTACCATCCAGTGTCCTCCAGTGTTGCCTCTTCCAACTCAAGTGTCGAGTTCACCTCCTGGCTCCCTTCTGTGACCTTTATCTCAGCATCCTGAAGAAAGAGCAGAGATTGTGATTAATCCAGGTACAGACAGCATCTGAATGATCCGGTCTCATGCTATGAGGGAGTGTAGAGATTCAGCCAATAAGCCGCACTGTCCAGCAGCGCACTGCCTACAATATACGGTGACCAATTAAGTGACTAACCGATATGTCTTTGGAATGTGGGAGGAAACCGGAGCACCCGGAGGAAAGCCACACATTCCACGGGAGGACCCACAGACTCCTTACGGATGACATCGGAATTGAACTCTGAACTCTGACGCCCTGAGCTGTTAGTAGCATCATGCTAACCATTACGCTACCATGGCACCCCCAATCAGTGATCGTGCCCCGTAGGAGCACTCATCCCATTGGCTAGTTTCTGTCTCCCTATTCATTCACTTGTTTCTCTCCCACATCGAGCTCCCCCCTGACTCTGCCTACCACATGCCTGGGACACTGGGGTACCTGGGGAAGCCCACACAGCCTCATGGAGGACGTGCAAACTCCACACAGACAGCGACGCAGATCAGGATCAGACCCCAGTTTCTGACCCTACCTGCTCTGCCACCTCATGTGTAATACTAAACTCCGGTCATGCCAGCCTGCTCAGCTGGATTTAGAACACAGAACATGGAACAGTACAGGCCCTTCAGCCCCCGATGCTCTGTTGACCTTGTAACCTACTCCAAGATCATTTTAACTCTTCCCTCCCACATTACTCTTCATTTTTCTATCCTCCATCCGCTTATCTAAGAATCTCTGAAATGTTGCTAAAGTATTTGCCTCCACCACCACTCCTGCTAGCACGGTCCATGCACTCAGCATCCTCTGTGTCAGAAACCTACCTCTGAAATGCCCCCTATTCTTTCCTCCAATCACCTTAATATTTTAGGCATCCACTAGTCTTGCGAGACCATGGATCTGCGCCTGGAAAGTCTTCATTCTCCAGGGCGCAGGCCTGGGCGAGGTTGTGTGGAAGACAGGCAGTTGCCCATGCTGCAAGTCTCCCCTCTCCACACCACCGATGTTGTCCAAGGGAAGGGCATTAGGACCCATACAGCTTGGCACCTGTGTCGTGGCAGAGCACTATGTGATTAAGCCCCTTGCTCAAAGACACAACACGTTGCCTCGGCTGGGGCTCGAACTCACGACCTTCAGATCGCTAGTCGAATGCCTTCACCACTTGGCCACGTGCCCACACCTTAATATTATGCTCCCTCGTAATAGCCAAGCTACGCCCTGAAAGAAGTCTCTGTCTGTCTACTTATCTTGTGCTCCTCTATGAAGTCATTTCTCATCCTCCTTCCCTCCAAAGAGAAATGCCCCAGCTCGCCCAACCTATCCTCATGTCCTGGCAATCTAAACCAAATTGTAAAATGGAAAAGAAAAAAGTGCTTTTTTTCACATTGACAAAAGAATTGACTTAAACGGGAGACACACGAGATTCTGCAGATGCTGGAATGTGGAGCAGAAACCAAGCTGCCAGAAGATCTCAGCAGGTCAGGCAGCATCTATGGAAAAGAACAAACAGTTGGCGTTTCAGGACGAGACCTTTCATCAATGCTAGGCAGCATCTGAGGATGGAAAGGGACAGTGGAACTTTCGAGTCATGACAGTTCATCTGGCATGACAGTGGCTATATTTCATTACTCTGGAACCTGGTATGTCACCAAAGTCTCATGCAGATTACCATGGAGAACATTGTAACTGGTTACATCATCATCTGGTCTGGAGGGGTCACTGCACAGGATCGGAAAAAGCTGCAGAAACTCAGCCAATCCATCACGGCACTAGTCTCCCCACCATCGAGGACACCTTCAAAAGGCAATGCCTCAAAAAGGCAACATCCATCATTAAGAAGTCCCCATCTCCTTGGACATGTCCTCGTCTCACTGCTACCATCAGGGAGGGGGTACAGGAGCCAGGAGCCTCTCACTCAATGTTTCAGGAACAGCTTCTTCCCCTCCGCTGTCAGATTTCTGAATGCCTCACTGTTATTTTTTTCACTTGTTTTGCATTTATTTAATTTATATATATGGTATGTATACACTTCTTCTTGTAATACATAGTTTATAAATTATTATATATTGCAATGTCCTGTTGCCACAAAACAACAAATTTCATGACATATGCCAATGATTTTAAACAATTCTGATTCTGCTCTGGATTTAAAGGTTGAAGGGAAAACGCCTGTATAAACAGGTTGAGTGAAGGGCTGGATGAAGAACTGGGAGGTGATGGGTGGGCCCAGGTGAGGAGGGATGATAGGCAGGTGGAGGAGGGGAGAGTGGGAGGTGATAGAGGGCTGCAGATGGTGGGATCTGATAGGAGAGGAAATTGGAGCATGGAACCAAGAGAAGGAGGTGGAGAGGGGAAGATGGGAACGTGGGGGAAGGGGGTACCATGGCAGGAGTGATGGGCAGACGGAAACAGTGGGGGAAGGAGGTTTGAGGATGACGACCAGATGGGAACAGTGGGGGAAGGTTTGTGGGTGACGGACAGATGGGAACAGTGGGGGAAGGTTTGTGGGTGACGGACAGATGGGAACAGTGGGGGAAGGTTTGTGGGTGACGGACAGATGGGAACAGTGGGGGAAGGTTTGTGGGTGACGGACAGATGGGAACAGTGGGGGAAGGTTTGTGGGTGACGGACAGATGGGAACAGTGGGGGAAGGAGGTTTGAGTGTGATGGACAGACGGAAACAGTGGGAGGGGAATGTGAATGATGGGCAGATGGGAATAGTGGGGTAGGGGACACTGTGGGAGGGGTGTGTGGGTGATGGACAAATGGGAAGAGTGGGGAGGGGAAGGGGACCCAGTGGGAGGGGTGTGTGGGTGATGGACAAATGGGAAGAGTGGGGAGGGGAAGGGGACCCAGTGGGAGGGGTGTGTGGGTGATGGACAAATGGGAACAGTGGGGAGGGGAAGGGGACACTGTGGGAGGGGTGTGTGGGTGATGGACAAATGGGAAGAGTGGGGAGGGGAAGGGGACACTGTGGGAGGGGTGTGTGGGTGATGGACAAATGGGAAGAGTGGGGAGGGGAAAGGGACCCAGTGGGAGGGGTGTGTGGGTGATGGACAAATGGGAACAGTGGGGAGGGGAAGGGGACACTGTGGGAGGGGTGTGTGGGTGATGGACAAATGGGAACAGAGGGGAGGGGAAGGGGACACTGTGGGAGGGGTGTGTGGGTGATGGACAAATGGGAACAGAGGGGAGGGGAAGGGGACACTGTGGGAGGGGTGTGTGGGTGATGGACAAATGGGAAGAGTGGGGAGGGGAAGGGGACCCAGTGGGAGGGGTGTGTGGGTGATGGACAAATGGGAACAGTGGGGAGGGGAAGGGGACACTGTGGGTGATGGACAAATGGGAAGAGTGGGGAGGGGAAGGGGACACTGTGGGAGGGGTGTGTGGGTGATGGACAAATGGGAAGAGTGGGGAGGGGAAGGGGACACTGTGGGAGGGGTGTGTGGGTGATGGACAAATGGGAAGAGTGGGGAGGGGAAGGGGACACTGTGGGTGATGGACAAATGGGAACAGTGGGGAGGAGAAGGGGACACTGTGGGAGGGGTGTGTGGGTGATGGACAAATGGGAACAGTGGGGAGGGGAAGGGGACACTGTGGGAGGGGTGTGTGGGTGATGGACAAATGGGAACAGTGGGGAGGGGGAGGGGACACTGTGGGAGGGGTGTGTGGGTGATGGACAAATGGGAAGAGTGGGGAGGGGAAGGGGACACTGTGGGAGGGGTGTGTGGGTGATGGACAAATGGGAACAGTGGGGAGGGGGAGGGGACACTGTGGGAGGGGTGTGTGGGTGATGGACAAATGGGAAGAGTGGGGAGGGGAAGGGGACACTGTGGGAGGGGTGTGTGGGTGATGGACAAATGGGAAGAGTGGGGAGGGGAAGGGGACAATGTGGGAGGGGTGTGTGGGTGATGGACAAATGGGAAGAGTGGGGAGGGGAAGGGGACAATGTGGGAGGGGTGTGTGGGTGATGGACAAATGGGAAGAGTGGGGAGGGGAAGGGGACACTGTGGGAGGGGTGTGTGGGTGATGGACAAATGGGGACAGTGGTGGTGATGGGGTGGAGAAGTGGAAAGAAACAGGGTGATGTGACTGTGGTGGGTGTCAGAGAAACTGGATGGACCAGGAGGAGAAGGTAAAAGGACAAGAGAGGGAGCAAGTTATCACAAGTTTAATTTAATGCAAACAAGTGCGAGGTTTTGCATTTTGATAGGGCCAAGCAGGGTGGGTCTGACAGTGAGTGGTGGGGCACTGAGGAGTGTGGTAGAACAAAGGGATCTGGCAATACAAGTCTATAATTCATTGAAAGTGGTGTCACAGGTAGATAGGGTGGTAAAGAAAGCTTTTGGCACACTGGCCCTCATAGATCAATGTACTGAGTACAGGAGACGGGATGTTATGTTAAAGTTGTATAAAATGCTGGTGAGGCCTAATTTGGAGTATTATATGCAGATTTGATCGCCTATCTACGGGAAAAATGTACAGGACTGCAAAGGTAGTGATCTCGGGGTTACTGCCTGTGTCATGTGACAGTGAGAGCAGGAATGCAAGGAGGTGGAGGATAAATGCGTGGCTGACGGATTGGAGCAGGAGGCAGGGATTCAAGTTTTTGGATCATTGGGACCACTTTTGGCGCAGGTGTGACCTGTACAAAAAGGACGGGTTACACTTGAATCCTAGGGGGACCAATATCCTGGCAGAGAGATTAGCGAGGGCTACTGAGGTGACTTTAAACTAGAATGGTTGGGGGGTGGGAATCAAATTAAAGAGACTAGGAGGGAGGAGGTTAGTTCACAACAGGGAGATGGGAACCAGTGCAGAGAGACAGAGGGGTGTAAAATGAGGGTAGAAGCAAAAAGTAGTAAGATGAAAAGTAAAAGTGGCAGGCCGACAAATCCAGGGCAAAAATCAAAAAGGGCCGCTTTTCAACATAATTGTATAAGGGCCAAGAGTGCAAGAGTGTTGTAAAAGCGCGCCTGAAGGCTTTATGTGTCATTGCAAGGAGCATTCGTAACAAGGTGGATGAATTAAAAGTGCAGATTGTTATTAATGATTATGATATAGTTGGGATCACAGAGACATGGCTCCAGGGTGACCAAGGATGGGAGCTCAACGTTCAGGGATATTCAATATTCAGGAGGGATAGACATGAAAGAAAAGGAGGTGGGGTAGCATTGCTGGTTAGAGAGGAGATTAATGCAATAGAAAGGAAGGACATTAGCTGGGAGGATGTGGAATCGATATGGGTAGAGCTGCGTAACACTAAGGGGCAGAAGACGCTGGTGGGAGTTGTGTACAGGCCACCTAACAGTAGTAGTGAGGTTAGGGATGGCATTAAACAGGAAATTAAAATGCGTGCAATAAAGGAACATCAGTTATAATGGGTGGCTTCAATCTACATATATGGACCAAATTGGTAAGGGTGCTGAGGAAGAGGATTTCTTGGAATGTATGTGGGATGGTTTTTTGAACCGACATATCGAGGAACCAACTAGAGAGCAGGCCATTCTAGACTGGGCATTGAGCAATGAGGAAGGGTTAATTAGCAATCTTGTCGTGAGAGGCCCCTTGAGTAAGAGTGACCATAATATGGTGGAATTCTTCATTAAGATAGAGAGTGACATAATTAATTCAGAAACAAAGGTTCTGAACTTAAAGAAGGGTAACTTTGAAGGTATGAAACGAGAATTAGCTAAGATAGACTGGCAAATGATACTTAAAGGGTTGACGGTGGATATGCAATGGCAAGCATTTAAAGATTGCATGGATGAACTACAACAATTTTTCATCCCAGTTTAGCAAAAGAATAAATCAGGGAAGGTAGTGCACCCGTGGCTGACAAGGGAAATTAGGGATAGTATCAATTCCAAAGAAGAAGCATACAAATTAGTCAGAAAAAGTGGCTCACCTGAGGACTGGGAGAAATTCAGAGTCCAGCAGAGGAGGACAAAGGGCTTAATTAGGAAAGGGAAAAGAGATTATGAGAGAAAACTGGCAGGGAACATAAAAACTGACTGTAAAAGCTTTATAGATATGTGAAAAGAAAAAGATTGGTTAAGACAAATGTAGGTCCCTTACAGACAAAAACAGGTGAATTGATCACGGGGAACAAGGACATGGCAGCCCAATTGAATAATTACTTTGGTTCTCTCTTCACTAAGGAGGACATAAATAATCTTCCGGAAACAGTAGGGGACAGAGGGTCTAATGAGATGGAGGAACTGAGGGAAATACATGTTAGTAGGGAAGTGGCGTTAGGTAAATTGAAGGGATTAAAGGCAGATAAATCCCCAGGGCCAGATGGTCTGCATCCCAGAGTGCTTAAAGAAGTAGTCCAAGAAATAATGGATGCATTAGTGATAATTTTTCAAAACTCTTTAGATTCTGGACTAGTTCCTGAGGATTGGAGGGTGGCTAATGTAACCCTGCTTTTTAAAAAAGGAGGGAGAGAGAAACCGGGGAATTATAGACCGGTTAGCCTAACATCGGTGGTGTGGAAAATGCTAGAGTCAGTTATCAAAGATGTGATAACAGCACATTTGGAAAGCGGTGAAATCATTGGACAAAGTCAGCGTGGATTTGTGAAAGGAAAATCACATCTGACGAATCTCATAGAATTTTTTGAGGATGTAACTAGTAGAGTGGATAGGGGAGAACCAGTGGATGTGGTATATTTGGATTTTCAAAAGGCTTTTAACAAGGTCCCACACAGGAGATTAGTGTGCAAACTTAAAGCACACGGTATTGGGGGTATGGTATTGATGTGGATAGAGAATTGGTTGGCAGACAGGAAGCAAAGAGTGGGAATAAACGGGACCTTTTCAGAATGGCAGGCAGTGACTAGTGGGGTACCGCAAGGCTCAGTGCTGGGACCCCAGTTGTTTACAATATATATTAATGACTTAGACGAGGGAATTAAATGCAGCATCTCCAAGTCTGCGGATGACATGAAGCTGGGCGGCAGTGTTAGCTGTGAGGAGGATGCTAAGAGGATGCAGGGTGACTTGGATAGGTTAAGTGAGTGGGCAAATTCATGGCAGATGCAATTTAATGTGGATAAATGTGAAGTTATTCACTTTGGTGGCAAAAACAGGGAAACATATTATTATCTGAATGGTGGCTGATTAGGAAAAGGGGAGGTGCAACGAGACCTGGGTGTCATTATACACCAGTCATTGAAAGTGGGCATGCAGGTACAGCAGGCGGTGAAAAAGGCGAATGGTATGCTGGCATTCATAGCAAGAGGATTGGAGTACGGGAGCAGGGAGGTACTACTTCAGTTGTACAAGGCCTTGGTGAGACCACACCTGGAGTATTGTGTGCAGTTTTTGTCCCCTAATCTGAGGAAAGACATTCTTGCCATAGAGGGAGTACAAAGAAGGTTCACCAGATTGATTCCTGGGATGGCAGGATTTTCATATGATGAAAGACTGGATCGGCTAGGCTTATACTCATTGGAATTTAGAAGATTGAGGGGGGATTTTATTGAAACGTATAAAATCCTAAGGGATCGGACAGGCTAGATGTAGGAAGATTGTTCCCCATGTTGGGGAAGTCCAGAACGAGGGGTCACAGTTTGAGGATAAAGGGGAAGCCTTTTAGAACCGAGATTAGGAAAAACTTCTTCACACAGAGAGTGGTGAATCTGTGGAATTCTCTGCCACAGGAAACAGTTGAGGCCAGTTCATTGGCTATATTTAAGAGGGAGTTAGATATGGCCCTTGTGGCTAAAGGGATCAGGGGGTATGGGGGGAAGGCTGGTGCAGGGTTCTGAGTTGGATGATCAGCCATGATCATACTGAATGGCGGTGCAGGCTCGAAGGGCCGAATGGCCTACTCCTGCACCTATTTTCTATGTTTCTACAGTTCCTATAAAAAGTATTCAAACCCCCTCCCCCTTCCGGAAGTTTTCATGTTTTATAACATTGAATGACAGTGGATTTGATTTGGCTTTTTGATACTAATTAACAGAAAAAGACTTTCATGTCAAAGTGAAAACAGATCTCTACAAAGTAATCTAAATTACTTACAAATAGAAAACAGAAAATAATTGATTGCATAAATATTCACCCCTACAAGTCAGTATTTAGTAGGTGCACCTTTGGCAGCGATTACAGCTCCAGATGTGGCCTAACCAGAGGTTTATAAAGTTGCATCATAACCTCCTGACTTTTGAACTCAATGCTTGAACTAATACAGCAAGCATCCCATAAGCCTTCTTCACCACCTTGTCAACCTGTGTAGCCACTTTCAAGAAACTATGACCTTGGGCGTCAAGATCTCTCTGCCCCTTGTATTTGTACCGTCTCCTTGCACCGCAGTGCAACACTCACATGTATCTGGGTTTAAACTGGAGACTTCTTCAGCAACCCGCCCTCTCACGAATGTAGATTTTTGTGCGGGGATTTTCGAACTTCCAGCACTCTCACCTTAGTCCTCGGGTAAGACCAGAAAAAATCCAGCAGCTCGATATTCGCAGAGCAGGTGACAGTTATTAACTCGCCCTTCTTCACTAAAGTCCGCAAGGCATGAAGTTTAACCACAAGGTCCTCAGAGACTGCAACATAGAAATGGTGTTGTTAAATTCGACTCATCGGACAACAGGCGATGGCGATGCAGCAGGTACAGCACTGCTTCACAGCTCCAGGGATCCAGGTTCAATTCCTACCTCTGGCACTGTCTATACGGAGTTTTACATCTCCTCCATCATCAATCATAGAGCAATGGTAATCTACCCACCAACTCTGCCATGGACAGTCCCAAGCCCAGGAAGGGGATTGGCCATGGGGCTACCAACTCCATCACAGAGCGAACGAAACACCAACAGAAGCGGCCAAGACCTCATCCTTGAGAGAGAAAGGATCTTTGTCGAGAAGATGTATGAAGTTGTGTGGTGATAGTGAAGCCTCAGGCCTGCTTGACCTTTGACCTAGGACAGTGGGCTCTGGCAAGCTGCCCCATTAGGAGTGACGGCAGAGTGGGAGAGGAGGAAGAGAAGAGAAAGAAAAAGTGAGAGAGAAACAGAAAGAGAGAGAGGAGGGGAGGGAGAAAGGGAGATGGGGAGAGGGAGAGAGGGAGGGGGGAGAGAGAGAGAGAGAATGAGAATGAATAAGTTACATCACTAGTGTTTGTTGAGGCAGGGATTCTTTACCTTGAATTGTTTCCACAACGTATTCATCAGACACCTGTTCCTCATTCCCCAACTTAGCCCGGCACTTGTAGGTTCCACCTTTGAACTTGCCGAGGAACCCCTGTCGCCTGTCGTAGGGAGTGTCGATGGTAGTCTCGGTCTCCACGTGGTAGAGGGTGACCTGCAGTTTGGGGTTGGTCGCCACACAGGGAATGAAAACGTCCACGGATTCCTCAGCCATGATGAACATCTCCTGTTGGGTCTGCGGTCGGAACCACTCATTGGGATCTGCAGAGACAAGCATTTCACCCTGCTCAACACTGAGACACGGACAGTCAAACCCACATCCTCCTCCCCCACCAGTACTGGCCCCTGGGGCCACAGTGGGAGAAACAGAGGGGGCAAGGGGTCGGAGAGTGGGAAACCACCTCATCCCTCATGTCCCTTGGCTATTCCTCTGATCTGGAATGGTCTTAAGGAAGAGGAAGGGAAAGGGGGTGGGGGTGCAGATGGCAGTCAGGGGGAAACGGGAAAGGGCAGGGGGAAAGGGAGGTGAGAGGGAGAGGGGTGAGGAGGGAGGGACGGGGAATGGACATAGGCAGAGAGAGAGGGAGGGAAGGAGGGGGAAGGAGTTGGAGAGGAAGAGGGTAGAACAGAGGGGGGAGAGAGAGGGATTTAGGAGAGGGAGCAAAGAGAAAGGAAAATTGAGAGAGAGAAGAAAAAGGAGAGTAGGGGAAAGGAGGGGGAGAAGGAGAGGAGGGTGACGGCAAGAGAGGAGAGGGTGAGAGAGAGATTGGTGAGAAAAGAAGAGGGGAAAGTGGAAGGGGACAGAAATGAAGGAGAGGGAAGGGAGAGCGAAGGGGAGAGAGAGGGAAGGGGAGGGAGAAAAGGGAAAGAGGGAGAGGACAAGGGAAGGAAGAGGGAAAGGGAGGGAGAGGGAAGGGGAGGGAGAGGGGAAGGGAGAAGAGAAGTGGGAGGGAGAGGGAGAGGGGAAGGGGTGGAAGAGGGGAAGGGGAGGGAGGGGGAGGGAGAGGGAAGAGGAGGGGGAGGGGAAGGGAGAAGGGAAGTGGGAGGGAGAGGGGACGGGGTGGAAGAGGGGAAGGGGAGGGAGAGGGGAAGGGGTGGAAGAGGGGAAGGGGAGGGAGAGGGAAGGGCAGAAGGGGAGGGGGAGGGAGAGGGGATGGGGAGGGAGAGGGAAGGGGAGGGAGAGAGGAAGGGGAGGGGGAGGGAGAGGGAAGAGGAGGGAGAGGGGAAGAGAAAGGGGGAGGGAGAGGGGAAGGAGAGGAAGAGGGGAATGGGGAGAGAGAGGAAGAGGGGAAGGGAAGGAAGAGGGGAGGGGGATGGAGAGGGAGAGGCAGAGAGAGAGGGAAGGGGAGGGAGAGGGAAGGGGAGGGTGAAGGGAAGTGGGAGGGAGAGGGGAAGGGGGATGGGAGAGGGAGAGGCGGGGGGAGGGGGAAGGGAGAGGGGGGAGGGCGAGGGAAGGGGAAAGAAAAGGAAGGGGAGGGTGAACTGACCTGGCACAAAAATGAAGAAGTGCAGAATCTCGGTTTTATTTGCAGAGCAGACGTACTCCCTGTTGTGGTAACTGGCTGCATTGTAGATGTGCAGGACGTTGCCGTCAGTGTGAACATTCGCCACCTTGTCGTAGAACCAGGCGACGGGCCCACTGGAAGTGCAGTTCAGAGTGATGTTGGAGGAAGGATTTAGAATGACATCCTGAATTTCCATGCGGCCTCTGGAATACTCGACAAACAAGCACGAAAGGAGGAATCCTAAAGCCAACACACCAAGAATGAGAAGTGTCGGGCAGGTGATGGTGAGACAACACGAATTAACCAATGCTTCAGAAAAGTGACACAGTGACTGGTAAACACAGGAGATTCTGCCGATGCTGGAAATCCAGAGTAACAGACACAAAATGCTAGAGGAACTCAGCAGGTCAGGCAGCATCTATGGAGAGGAACAAGCAGCTGATGTTTCAGGCTGAGCCCTTATTAAGGGTCTAATGCATCAGAGCTGAAAGGAAGGGGGCAGAAGCCAGAATAACAAGGTGTGACCAAGAGAGAAGAGTGCACACAGGCAGGTGATAGGTGAGACCAGGTGAGTGGGGGGTGGTGGGAGAAGCTGACAGGTGATAGGTGAGATCAGGTGGGTGGGGGAGGGGTGGGGGTGAGAAGCTGACAGGTGATAGTCAGACCAGGTGAGTGGGGGAGGGGGTGGGAGAAGCTGACAGGTGATAGGTGAGACCAGGTGGGTGGGGGGGATGTGAGAAGCTGACAGGTGATAGGTGAGACCAGGTGGGTGGGGGTTTGTGAGAAGCTGACAGGTGATAGGTGAGACCAGGTGGGTGGGGGTTTGTGAGAAGCTGACAGGTGATAGGTGAGACCAGGTGGGTGGGGGAGGGTGGGAGAAGCTGACAGGTGATAGGTGAGACCAGGTGGGTGGGGGAGGGGGTGTGTGAGAATCTGACAGGTGATAGGTGAGACCAGGTGGGTGGGGGAGGGGTGGGGGTGAGAAGCTGACAGGTGATAGGTGGAAAAGGTAAAGGGCTGAAGAAGGAGGAACCTGATAGGAGAGGAGAGTGGAGTGTGGGGAAAAGTGAGTGAGGAGGTGAACCAGTGGATGTGGAGAAGAGAAGAGGTGAGAGGGAAACCAGAGTGGGGAATGGGATGGAATGTTCTTTCTCTGTAACCATGACCACACTCTGTCATTGAAAAACCTGCCTTGCATGTCAGTCATACAGATCAGATCATTGAGGTAGAACAAGGGAAAACTGTAACAGAATGCAGAATAAAGTGTCACAGTTACAGAGAAGTGCAGTGCAGGCAGGCAATGAGGTGCAAGGTCACAATGAGGTAGATTGTGAGGACAAGTGTCCATCTTATTGAACTGGGGACCATTCAACAGTCCAATAAGAGCAGGAAAGAATGAGTTACGGGGTATGGGGAAATGTGCGGAGGGTAAGAGTGATGGAGAGGTTTCCTCTGCATAGATTAACTCCCTGTGAGTGAATTGAAGAATCTGTTCATGAATGACTGGGTTCTTAATAACAAGCTTAACAAGGTTAACAGTTTCCCCTCCAACAATTCCAAATGATCAGGTTGTCAGGCTAAATTTAACATGTTATGTAAGGAGATGTCACCCAAAACATATAGTCATAGAGCATTATGAATGAATTGACTTTATTTCTTTATGTTACGTCTCTGTCTGAATGTGTATTGTGCAATCAGAGTAATTTATAATAAGTAGAACAGTCAATGTAACATAGAAATGCACTCATTTCAGCATGAATTAATCAGTCTGATGGCCTGGTGGAAGAAGCTGTCCCGGAGACTGTTGGTCCTGGCTTTTATGCTGCAGTACCGTTTCCCGGATGGTAGCAGCTGGAATAGATTGTGGTTGGGGTGACTCGGGTCCTCAGTGATCCTTCGGGCCCTTTTCTCACACCTGTCTTTGTAAAGAGGAGGAGAAGATGGCGGCACAACGCAGCGCGCAGCGGCCACTCCGGTGAATGATATCTGTAATCTGTCAAGTAGGGTGCCGTGCACAATCCTGATTTGATGGAGACAGACGTGAGAGAACAGAGGAACTTCTGAAATGCCGCTTTCACTGCCGCTGCTACTGTGTGGTCTGGAATCTCCGGAGGAGAAAGCCCCGAATCCTTGGCTTTGCTTGTTGCTCGGCGGCCGGGGTGGGGTCGAAGCGCTCGGCAGAGATGGTGCTCAGTACTCGGTGTCGGAGGGCTGGTCGGAGGCTCGAAGTTTTCGGACGGACTCAGTATT
The DNA here is from genome assembly GCF_030028105.1 of Mobula birostris. Classification (NCBI taxonomy): domain Eukaryota; kingdom Metazoa; phylum Chordata; class Chondrichthyes; order Myliobatiformes; family Myliobatidae; genus Mobula; species Mobula birostris. The sequence continues at coordinate 174,848,525 of NC_092376.1, forward strand.
GGCTGTGGGCGGGTGCTTCCTATGCATCGGCAGTTGTTGGCGCCTGGAAATTTATGGCAGGGAGAGTTTCTCCCTTTTGCCGCCTGCTATCGGGGACTATTGGGAGTCAATCGGAACTTTGGGACTTTTTTTTACTGTGCCCATGGTCTGCTCTTTATCAAATTATGGTATTGCTTTGCACTGCTGTAACTATATGTTATAATTATGTGGTCTTGTCAGCGTTAGTCTTTGGTTTGTCCTGTTTTTTTTGTGATATCACTCTGGAGGAACATTGTATCATTTCTTAATGCATGCATTTCTAAATGACAATAAACGAGGACTGAGTGTCCTCATAATCTAAACTAATCTAAAATATCCTGAATCATGGGAAGTTCACATCTATAGATGTGCTGGGCTGTCCGCACCACTCTCTGCAGAGTGCTGCGATTGAGGGAAGTACAGTTCCCGTACCAGGCAGCGGTGCAGCCAGTCAGGATGCTGTCAGCTCTCAGCTCTCTTAGGAACTGGGGCCACATACCAAACTTCCTCAACCATCTGAAGTGAAAGAGGTGCTGTTGTGCCTTTTTCACCACACAGCTGGTGTGTACAGACCACGTGAGGTCCTCGGTGATGTGGATGCAGAGGAACTTGAAGCTGTTTACCCTCTCAACCCCAGATCCATTAATGTCAATAGGAGTTAGCCTCCCTCCATTCCTCCTATAATCCACAACCAGCTCCTTTGCTTTTGCGACATTGAGGGAGAGGTTGTTTTCTTGACACCACTGTGTCAGTGAAATAACTTCCTCCCTGTAGGCCACCTCGTAGTTGTTTGAAATTAGGTCAATCACTGTAGTGTCATTGGCAAATTTAATCAGATTAGAGCTGTGGGTGGTGACACAGTCATGGGTATACAGGGAGTAAAGCAGGGGACTTAGTACACAGCCCTGAGGGGTTCCTGTGTTGAGAATCAGAGGGGTGGAGGTGAGGGAGCCCACTCTTACCAACTAACAGCGATCTGACAGGAAGTCCAGGATCCAGCTGCACAAGGCAGGGTCAAGGCCAAGGTCTCTGAGCTTCCTGTTGAGCCAAGAGGGAATTATGGTGTTGAATGCTGAACAGATATAATCTGATCAGCCTCTTAAAGCATTTGTGTATTATTGACGTGAGAACGACAGGACGCCAGTCATTCAGACATGTTACCTTGGTGCTTTTTGGTACAGGGACAATGGTGGATAATTTGGAGCAGGAGGGCACTCTGCACTGGGACAGGGAGAGATAAAAAATATCTGTAAACACATCTGCCAGTTGTGCTGCACGCTTCCTGAGTACCCACCCTGGGATGCCGTCTGGTCCTGCAGCCTTGCGACTGTCCATTCATTGGAAACATCTGCGTACCACAGCCTCAGAGATGACCAGGTTGCAGGTTGTAGCGGTGGCTTCCCTCGGAGGCTCAGAGTTAGCAACTTCGAACCGAGCGTAAAAGCGACTGAGCTCATCTGGGAGAGAGGCTGCGATGTTGGTGGCACCACAACGTTTGGCTTTGAAGTCTGACATGGTATCTTAGTCATAGTCATACTTTATTGATCCCGGGGCAAATTGGTTTTCGTTACAGTTGCATCATAAATAATTAAATAGTAATAAAACCAGAAATAATTAAATAGTAATATGTAAATTATGCCAGGAAATTATGAAATAAGTCCAGGACCAGCCTATTGGCTCAGGGTGTCTGACCCTCCAAGGGAGGAGTTGTAAAGTTTGATGGCCACAGGCAGGAATGACTTCCTATGACGCTCTGTGCTGCATCTCGGTGGAATGAGTCTCTGGCTGAATGTACTCCTGTGCCCAACCAGTACATCATGTAGTGGATGGGAGACATTGTCCAAGATGGCATGCAACTTGGACAGCATCCTCTTTTCAGACACCACCGTCAGAGAGTCCAGTTCCATTCCCACAACATCACTGGCCTTACGAATGAGTTTGTTGATTCTGTTGGTGTCTGCTACCCTCAGCCTGCTGCCCCAGCACACAACAGCAAACATGATAGCACTGGCCAGCACAGACTCGTAGAACATCCTAGCATCGTCCGGCAGATGTTAAAGGACCTCAGTCTCCTCAGGAAATAGAGATGGCTCTGACCCTTCTTGTAGACAGCCTCAGTGTTCTTTGACCAGTCCAGTTTATTGTCAATTTGTATCCCCAGGTGTTTGTAATCCTCCACCATGTCCACATTGACCCCCTGGATGAAAACAGGGCTCACCGGTGCCTTAGCTCTCCTCAGGTCTACCACCAGCTCCTTAGTCTTTTTCACATTAAGCTGCAGATAATTCTGCTCACGCCATGTGACAAAGTTTCCTACCGTAGCCCTGTACTCAGTCTCACCTCCCTTGCTGATGAGAAAGGGAGACAAGACAGTCCTCTGTGGAGCCCCAGTGTTGCTGATCACTCTGTCAGACACACAGTGTTGCAAGCACATGTACTGTGGTCTTCCAGTCAGGTAATCAAGAATCTATGACACCAGGAAAGCATCTACCTGTATCACAGTCAGCTTCTCCCCCAGCAGAGCAGGGCAGATGGTGTTGAACGCACTGGAGAAGTCAAAAAACATGACCCTCACAGTGCTCGCTGGCTTGTCCAGATGGGCATAGACACGGTTCAGCAGGCAGACGATAGCATCCTCAACTCCTAGTCGGGGCTGGTAGGCGAACTGGAGGGGATCTAAGTGTGGCCTAATCATAGGCTGGAGCAGCTCCAGAACAAGTCTCTCCAGGGTCTTCATGATGTGGGAGGTCAATGCCATCGGTCTGTAGTCATTGAGGCCGCTGGGGCGCGGCGTCTTCGGCACAGGGACGAGGCAGGACGTCTTCCACAGTACCGGAATGCTCTGGAGCCTCAGGCTCAGGTTGAATACATGGCGAAGTACTCCACATAGCTGAGGGGCACAGGCTTTGAGCATCCTGGTACTGACACCTTCCAGTCCTGCAGCCTTGCTTGGGTTGAGACGTTTCAGCTGTCTTCTCACCTGTTCAGCTGTGAAGCCCACCGTGGTGGTTTTGTGTGAGAGCAGGGTGGGGGACTGTGAGGAGGGGTAAGAGGGGAGAGTGGAATATGTGTTGGTTGGGGGCCAACAACAGATGGTTCACGTGGGGGATGGGCAGGGGCCACAATGTCAAATCTGTATGCAGCCCTCGCCGCAAGTCACGTGAGCTATTCATTGTGAATCTCAACTTAATCATGTCCCCGTATTGTTGTTTCGCAGCCTTGATAGCTTTGCGCAGATCATAGTTGCTTGTCTCGAGCTCCTGCTGATTGCCAGCAGTGTAAGCTCGATGTCGCGCTGTAAGTGCTGCTCGCACGGAACTATTGATCCAGGGTTTCTGGTTCGGGAAGACCCTGATTGGCTTCTGGGGGACAACATCATCGATGCACTTCCGCCCTTCAGCCCATCCGGTCAATGCCAAACTATTATTCCGCCTAGTTCCATTGATCGTACCTGGACCGTCGCCCCTTCTACCCCTCCCATCCATGTCTTCATCTCACGTTCTTGATATTTATTTATTATTATTATTATTAAAATTCATATCTCAGGATGCTGTTTATCGACTACAGCTCAGCAATCAATAATATTATCCCCTCAAAGCTAATCAATAAGCTTCAAGGAGCTCTCAATACCTCCTTGTGCAGTTGGATCCTCGAGATCCTCACCTGCAGACCCCAGTCAGTTCGGATCAGCAACGACATCTCCTCCACGATCTCCATCAGCACAGGAACACCACAGGGCTGTGTGCTTAGCCCCGGCTCTGCTCACTTTGTTCTTGTGACTGTGTGGCTAAGCACAGCTCCAAAGCCAAATTCAAGTTTGCTGACGACACCACTGTCGTTGGCTGAACCAAAGGTGGTGATGAATCAGCATACAGGAGGGAGATTGAAAATCTAACTGAGTGGTATCATAACAACAACCTCTCCCTCTATGTCAGCAAGACGAAGGAGCTGATTATAGGCTTCAGGCGGAGGAAACCAGAGGTCCAAAAGCCAGAGGGATCAGAGGTGGAGAGGGTCAGCAACTTTATTAGATTATTAGGTTATGAGGACATGCATTAAGAAATGATACAATGTTCCTCCAGTGTGATATCACAAAAACACAAGACAGACCAAGACTGAAAAACTGACAAAAACCACATAACTATAACATATAGTTACAACAGTGCAAGCAATACCGTAATTTGATAGAAGAACAGACCATAGGCACGGTAAAAAGTCTCAAAGTCTCTCAAAAGTCCCAACATGTCACGCAGACGGTAGAAGGAAGAAAACTCCCCGCCATAAGCTTCCAGTGCCGCACACTTGCCGATGCAGCACCCTGGAAGCACCCGATCACAGTCCGACCCTGAGTCCGTCCGAAAACTTCGAGCCTCCGACCCACCCTCCGACACTGAGCACCGAGTGCTTCGACCCCAGCCCCGGCCGCCAGCAACAGGCAAAGCTGAGGATTTGGGGCCATCCCTCCGGAAATTCTCGATTGCACAGTAGCAGCGGCAGCGAACCAGGCATTTCAGAAGTTTCTCCAGATGGTCCTCTGTGCTTAAATTCCTTGATGTTTCATTTTGGAGGACCAGTCCTGGGCCCAGCACTTAAATGCAATTATGAAGAAATCATGGCAGTCAGCACCTCTACTTCCTCAAAAGCTTGCAAAGATTTGGCATGACACCTAAAACTTTGACAAACTTCTATAAATGTGTGCTGGAGACTATGTTGACTGTCTGCATCACAGCTTGTTGTGGAAACAGCAATGCCCATGAATAGAAAATCCCACAAAAAGTAGTGGATACGGCCCAGTCAATCATGGGTAAGGCCCTCCCCACCATTGAGCACATCTACACAGAGCGCTGTCACAGGAAAGCAGCAACCGTCTTCAGGGATTCCCACCACCCAGATCATGCTCTCAGCTCGCTGCTGCCATCAGGAAGAAGATACAGGAGCCTCAGGACTCACACCACCAGGTTCAGGAGCAGTTATTAACCCTCAACCATCAGTCTCTTGAACCAGAGGGGATAACTACACTCAACGTCACTCCCCCCCCCATCACTGAACTGTTCCCATGACAATTTGATACGGAGAAAGTAAAGACTGCGTAGCAGTATTTCAGTGGAGTAAAGGAAATTACAGTGGTGTGAGAGAAGTTGGCCAAAGTAAATTGGAAGGAGATGCTGGCAGGGATGTCAGAAGAACAGCAATTGAGTGAATTTCTGGGAAAAATGAGGAAGGAGCTGGATAGATGTATTCCAAACCAAAGAAATACTCAAATGGCAAAATAATACAACCATGGGTGACAAAGGAAATCAAGCCTAATGTTAAAACAAAAGAGAGGGCATACAACAAAGTGTGTGGTGCGTGGCCAAGTGGTTAGGGCGTTGGACTAGTGATCTGAAGGTCATGGGTTCGAGCCTCGGCCGGGGCAGCGTGTGTGTCCTTGAGCAAGGCGCTTAACCACACATTGCTCCAGTCTACCCAGCTGAGAATGGGTACCGGCAAAAATGCTGGGGGTTAACCTCGCGATAGACTGGCGTCGTATCCGGTGGGGAGTCTCGTACTCTCAGTTGCTTCACCGGCCTGATAGGTCATAAGGCTCGTGACAGACTTTAATTAATAAAGCAAAATTAGTGGGAAGACAGAGGGTCATTAGGATCAACTAAAAGAATCATTAGGAGGGAAAAGATGAACTGTGAAACCAAGCTAAAAGCTTTTTCAAGTATTAAAAATTAGCGAGAGATGATATAAGACTGCTAGAAAATGAGGCCGGAGTATTTATGCAGGGGAGAAGGAGATGGCAGATGAACTAAATGAGTCTTCACTGACACAGGCATCAGTCTTCACCGTGGAAGACATTAGCAGTGTGCAAGATGTTGAAGGATGTGAGGGAAGAGAAGTGAGTGCAATCACTATTACAAGGGAGAAGATGCTCAAAAAGCTGAAAGAGGTAGCGGTACAGATTGCAGAGGCATTAGCAATGATCTTTCAAAAATCATTGGTCTCTGGAATGGCGCCAGAGGACTGGAAAATAACAAACGTCACTCCACTCTTTAAGAAAGGATGAAGGCAGCAGAAAGGAAATTATAGACCAGTTAGCCTGACCTCAGTGGTTGGGAAGATGTTGGAGTCAATTGTTAAGGATGAGGTAATGGAGTACTTGGTGACACAGGACAAGATAGGACAAAGTCAGCATGGTTTCCCTAAGGGAAAATCTTGCCTAACAAACTCATTGTAAGCACATGAGACTGCTTACCAAGTTAAGAGCCCATGGTATTACAAGAAAGTTCCTGGCATGGTTAGAGCATTGGCTGATTGGTAGGAGGCAGTGAATGGAAATAAAAGGATCATTTTCTGGTTGGCTGCCAGTGACTAGTGGTGTTCCGCAGGGGTCGGTGTTGGGTCCACTTCTTTTTATGCTGTATATCAATGATTTAGATGATGGAATAGATGGCTTTGTTGCCAAGTTTGCAGATGATATGAAGACTGGTGGAGGGGCAGGTAGTGTTGAGGAAACAGGTAGGCTGCAGAAGGACTTGGACAGATTTGGAGAATGGACAAGAAAGTGGCAAATGAAATACAATGTTGGAAAATGCATGATCATGCACTTTGGTAGAAGAAATAAATGGTGTGGACTATTTTCTAAATGGGGAGAAAATCCAAAAATCTGAGATGCAAAGGGACTTGGGAGTCCTTGTGCAGAACACCTTAAAGGTTAACTTGCAGGCAGAGTTGATGATGAGGAAGATAAATGCAATGTTAGCATTCATTTCAAGAGTTCTAGAATAAAAGAGCAGGGATGTGATGTTGAGGCTTTATAAGGCACGGGTGAGGCCTCACCTTGAGTATTGTGAACAGTTTTGGGCTCCTCATCTAAGAAAAGATGTGCTGGCATTGGAGAGGGTCCAGAGGCGGTTCACAAGGATGATTCTGGGAATGAAAGGGTTACCATACGAGGAACATTTGATGGCTCTGGTCTGTTCTCGCAGGAATTTAGAAGGATGGGGTGCTGTTGAAAGACGTAGACAGAGTGGATGTGGAAAGGATGTTTCCCATAAAGGAGTCTAGGACAAGAGGGCATAGCCTCAGGATAGAGGGGTGTCCATTTAAAACAGAGATGTGGAGAAATCTCTTTAGCCAGAGGGTGATGAATTTGTGGAATTTATTACCACAGGCAGCTGTTGAGGCCAGGTCTTTGGGTGTATTTAAGGAAGAGCTTGATAGATTCTTGATCGGACATGGATTCAAAGGTTATGGGGTAAGGAGGGGAAAAGGATCAGCCATGGTTGAATGGTGGAGTAGACTCGATGGGCTGAATGGCCTAATTCTGCTCTTAAGTCTTACGGCCTTATAATCTCTGGACTCACGTTCAATGACTTTTCACCTCTTGTTCTCGATATTTATTGCTTATTTATTAATTATTATTATTATTTCTTTTCTCTTTTATATTTGAACAGTTTGTTTTCTTTTGCACACTGGTTGTTTGTCTGCCCCGTTGGGTGTGGTCTTTTATTGATTTTGTTATGGTTACTGGATTTGTTGAGTGCACTTACAAGAAAATGAATCTTAGAGTTATATATGGTGGCATACACGTACTTTGATAATAAATTTACTTTGAACTTTGTACGTTGTGCCTATCCAAACTTCTTTTCAATGTTGAAATCAAACCTGCACCCACCACATCCACAGGCTGCTTGTTCTACACTCTCACTACCCTCTGAGTGAAGAAGTTCCCCCTCAGGTTCCCTTTACTCAACCTCAGTGGAAATGGAATGCTTGCATTTACCCTATCGATACCCCTCATAATTTTGTATACCTCTATCTAATCTCTTCTCATTCTCTTACACTCCAGGGAATAAAGTCCTTCAAATATATCTTAAAGATTTGGAGAAGTTGGTGTCCAGTTAGATGAATGCATAGACATTGATAGTGGAGTGTTCCACATAAGACCTACCTGCAAGGAGGAGATCCCAATGGACGGTGGACATCTTCGAGCCCAGGCAGGACAGCGAACTGTGGAGAGTCACAGGAACACGGTGTTAGTTTGGTGTGGAGGAGCCTGGGGATTTTCAGAGCTTCAGTTACAGAAGGAACTTCACTTTGAGGGAGGGGAATGTCAGGACAGCTGTAGCATGTGTCTTGTTACATATGGGGAGATATAACAGCAACTTACATTTCCAAGTGAGTTCTGATCCCAAACTGCCTTGTCTTACTGGTTCACCTCTCTTTACTGAATCAAGGAGTACAGGAATCATAGAGCACTAAAACAGCCCAAAACCGCACACAATACTCCAGGTGTGGTCTCACGAGTGCCTTATAGAGCCTTAACATCACATCCCTGCTCTTATATTCTATACCTCTAGAAATGAATGCGAACCTTCTTCAGTAAAGGCCCAAAACTGCCAAACGCTCCAAATATGTTAACCCCTTCATTCCAAGAATCATCCTCCTGAACCTCCTCTGAACTCTCTCCAATGTCAACACATCCTTTCTGAGATATGGGGCCCAAAACTGTTGACAATACTCCAAGTGCAGCCTGACTAGTGTCTTATAAAGGCTCAACATTGTCTCCTTGTTTTTATATTCTATTCCCCTTGAAATAAATGCCAACATTGCATTTGCCTTCTTTATCACAGACTCAAATTGTAAATTTACCTTCTGGGAGGCTTGTAGATGGACTGCTAAGTCCCTCTGCACCTCTGATGTTTGAACCTTCTCCCCATTTAGATAATAGTCCGTACAATTGCTCCTTTTACCAAAATGTATTATCATACATTTCCCAACACTATTCCATCTGCTGTTTTTTTGTCCACTTCCAATTTGTCTAAATCAATCTGCAATTGCATTGCTTCCTCAGTACTACCTACCCCTCCACCTATCTTAGTATCATCTACAAACTTTGCCACAAAGCCATCAATTCCATTATCCAAATCATTGACAAACAATGTGAAAAGCAGTGGTCCCAATACTGACCCCTGAGGAACACCACCAGTCACCGGCAGCCAACCAAAAAAGGTCCCTTTTACTCCCATTCCGCTACCCATGCCAGTATCTTTCCTGTAACACCAAAGGATTTAATCTTGTTAAGCAGCCTCATATGTCGCACCTTATCAAGTGCCTTATGACATCCACTGCCTCTCCTTTGTCCACCTTCTTGTTACTTCCTCGAAGAACTCTAACAGATTTGTCAGGCAAGATTTCCCTTTAAAGAAACCATGCTGACTTTGACTTATTTTATCATTAGTCTCCAAATACCTCAAAACCTGATCCTTAATAATAGACTCCATCACTTTCCCTACCACTGAGGTTAAGCTAACTGGTTTATAATTTATGTCCTTTTGCCTTCCTCCCTTCTTAAAGAGTGGAGTGTCATTTGCAATCTTCCAGTCCTCTAGGACCATGCCAGAATCAAGAGATTATTGAAGGATCATAACCACTGCATCTGCTATCTCTTCAGTAACCTCTCTCAGGACTCTGGGATGTAGTCCATCTGATCCAGGTGACTTATCCACCTTAAGACCTTTGATTTTGCCTAACACGTTTTCCTCTGTAATAGCAATGGCACTCACTGCTGCTCCCTGACACTCATGGACCTCTGGTACCCTGCTTGTGTCTTCCACAGTGAAGACAAATGCAAAGTACCCATTAAAATTATCTGCTATTTCCTTGTCCTCCATTACTACCTCACCAGCATCATTTTCCAGTGGACTAATATCAACTCTTACCTCCCTTTTACTCTTTATATAACTGAAAAAACTTTTGGTATCCTGCTTTATGTCATTGACTAGTCTGCCCTCCTATTTCATCTTTTCGTATCCTATAGCTTTTAAAGTTGTCTTTTGTGGACTTTAAAAACTTCCCAATCATCCAAATTCACACTCACTTTTGCTACATTATATGCCCTTTACTTGACATTTATGCAGTCTTTAACTTCCCTTGTCAGCCACGGTTGCCTACCCCCGCCATTTGAGAACTTCTTCCTCTGTGGGACATATCTATCCTGCGCCTTCTGAAGAATTCCCAGATACCTCAGCCACCTCTGTTCTGCCAGCATTCCTGCTAGTACCGTCCTCCAACCCAACTGGGCAAGCTCCTGTCTCGTGCCTCTGTAATTCCCTTTATTCCATTGTGACACTGATGTATGTGACTCATGCTTCTCCCTCTCAGATTGCAGTGTGAATTCCATCATATTATGATCACTGTCTCCTAAGGGTCCCTTTACGTAAAGCTCCCTAATAAGATCTGGGTTATTACACAACACCCAGTCTAAGAGAGCCTTTCCCCCGAGTAGGCTCAAGCACAAGCTGCTCTAAAAAGCCGTCTCACAGGCATTCAACAAATTCCCTCTCTTGTGATCTCACACCAACCTGATTTTCCCAATCACCTTGCATATTGAAGACCCTCATTACAATTGTGTCATTACTCTTATTACATGCCTTCTCCAGTTTCCTTTGCAACCTTAACCCCACACCTTGGCTACTATTTGGAGGCCTATATATGATTCCCATAATGGTTTTTTCACCTTTGCAATTTCTTAACTCCACCCACAAAGATTCAACATTCTCTGACCCTATGTTACCTCTTTCTAAAGATGTAATTTCATCTCTTACCAACAGAACCACACCACCTCCTATGCCTTCCTGCCTGTCCTTTCAATACAAAGTATATCCTTTGATGTTAAGCTCTCATGGCCGTCTTTCAGCCAGGACTCAGTGATGCCCACAACGTCAGACTGACCAAACTCTTAATTGCGCCACAAGTTCGTCCACCTTATTCCAAATGCTATGCGCATTTAAATACAGCACCTTCAGTCCTGTATTCTGCATTCTGCACTCTGATAACACCTTATATTTTGTTATAAGGGCATGACTTAAGGATTGAAGGGCGCCCATACAGAACAGAAGTGCGAAGAAATTTTTTTAGCCAGAGGGTGGTGAATCTATGGAATTTGTTGCCACGGCCAGCAGTGGAGGCTGAGTCTTTGGGTATATTTAAGGCAGAGATTGATAGGTATCTGAGTAGCCAGGGCATCAAAGGTTATGGTGAGAAGGCGGGGGAATGAGACTAAATGGGAGAATGGATCAGCTCATGATAAAATGGCGGAGCAGACTCGATGGGCCGAATGGCCGACTTCTGCTCCTTTGTCTTGTGGTCTTGTGGTTATTGTTTTATCTTAATGAACTGTGAAAGGCGGCACAGAAACGTAGTGGTCAGCATAACGCTTTACAGTGCCAATTCAGTTGCTGCGGCAGTCTTTAAGGAGTTTGTCTGTTCTATTTGTGACCATGTGCGTTTCCTCTAGGTGCTCCAGTTTCCTCCCACATTTCAAAGAAGTACAGGTTAGGGTTTATAAGCTGTGGGCATGCTTCATTGGTACTTGGAAGCATGGCATCACTTGCGGGCTGCCCTCAGCGTATCCTCGGACTGTGTTGGTTGTTGTTACAGACTGACGCATTGCACTGTATGTTTCGATGTACAAGTCACAAATAAAGCTACTCTTTATAATAAAAGGGAAGTCAGAAGCAGAGAGAAAGAGAGGAACAGAGAGAGAAAAGGCTTTGAAAGAGAGAGTGAGGCAGGGAGAGAGGGAGAGCAGAGAAAAAGGGACAGACAGAAAGAAACAGGGAGCAAAAAGAGCAAGTGTGAGAGAAGAGAAGCAGAGGGAAGAGAGAGAGGAAGGGAAAGGGAGAGAGGAGGAGAAAGAGAGGGGGAGACAAAGAGGGAAGGGAGGGGAAGAGGCAGAGAAGTAATGAACTGATTTGTATGTGATGCACGTTTTTCACTTCCTCAGTACTTCTGCTGATAATAAGCCAGTTTACTCATATACTCAATGAAACCACTAACATGTTGAAAGTGATGGTTAAAACACTTAGTATTTATTCTCCGGGGAGAATAGTCCCACTCTGTGTGATACTGAGCGATTAATGATGTGTCATTGTTCAAAATTATCGTGGTAACTTCCTCTCGTGACAAGAATGCTTTCTGCATTGGGAGACAATTAGTCCTCGGACTTCTGTGGAGAGTTGTAGACATAGCTGAGCACATCATGGAAACCATCAGTAAAACAACCAGCGTAATCAAAGACTGGACATTCTCTCTCCTTCTTCCTCCCATCAACAGAAAATACAAATCCTGATGAAGGGCCTCAGCCCGAAACGTCGACTGTTTATTTCTCTCTATTGATGATGCCTGATCTGCTGAGTTTCTCCAGCATTTTGTGTGTGTTACTCCAGAAGTGCAAATGCCTGAAAGCACGTACCACCAAGCTGAAGGACAGCTTATATCCACTGTGTCAGACCCTTGAGCCAACTTCCTACACAATAAAATGAACTCATAACCTACCTTGTTATGTTCTGGCACCTTATTGTTACTTAAACTGCAGCTTTACTGTTTATTCTGCATTGTTATTGTTTTACCTCAATGCACTGAGTAATGACTTTGATTGTTTGTGATTAGAGATACAGTATGGAACAGGTCCTTCCGGCTCAGCGAACCCCATCACCCAGCAACCCACCAATTTAACCCTAGCGTAATCACAGGACAATTTACGATGGCCAGTTAACATGCTACCTCTTTGGAGCTGTGGGAGGAAACTGGAGCACCTGGAGGAAACCCACACGCTCACAGGAAGAACGTACAAGCTTCTCACGGAGGACACTGAAACTGAACTCTGAACCCAGGAATGCCCCAAGATGCAATAGCATCACGCTATCTGCTACACTACCATGGCTCCGATTTGACTTGCTGGTGTCTAAACAGTATGCAAGACAGGTTTTTCAATAACTTGTACAATCACAAACTAATATCAATAGTCCAGGTGTATTTTCACCAATACCTTGTATACTGAAATGTCACGTCCCAACTCCAATAGTCAGTTCCCTTTCTCCACCACCTGGTCCGCCTGTATGGCCACTTTCAGGGAAATGATGTACTTAGCTCCCTGAGCCAGGGGAAACAATATCCTTTCAGCCCATCCTCGCCATGCTATCCACACTAATCACATTTATGAACATTTAGTCCACTCCCTTTTGAACAGAGATGAGGAGGAATTTATTTCGCCAGAGGGGGTTGAATCTGTGGAATTCATTGCAAGTCAGCTGTGGAGGCCAAGTCGACGGGCATATTTGAAGCGGAGATTGATAAGTTCTTGATTATTCACGATAATGTGGAGAGGATGTTTCCTATAGTGGGGGAGTCTAGGACCAGACGACACAGTCTCAGAATACAGGGACATCCATTTAGAACAGAGATGAGAAGGAAATTTTTTAGCCAGAGGGTGGTGAATCTGTGGAATTCATTTCCACGGATGCCTGTGTAGACCAACTCATTGGGTATATTTACAGCAGAAGTTGATAGGCTCTTGATTAATCAGGGCGTCAAAAGTTATGGGGAAAAGGCAAGAGAACAGGGTTGAGAGGGATAATAAATCAGCCATGATGGAATGGGGGAGCAGACTTGATGGGCTGAATGGACTAATTTATGGTCTAAAGGTAATAATATCACGCTAACCTGGATACACTACAGTGCTGCTCAATATGGGGGAGCATTGTCTGCTGTCTACCCTATTTATACCCCTCATAGTTGTTTGTACCTCAATCACATCCCTTCTCCCTCCTCCCCCAGGAGAACAGTGCAACTGTTCATGCTCCCTGTGGACTGACTCCAAACTCCCCTCTGCTTCCCGGCTGCTAACGAGAACCAGTGAATACAGACGCCCACATGGACCTCATTCCTTCTAAAAGCAACATTTTACAATTGGTAAGGATCCAAGCAAACATCCTAACCATTTCCTGCATACACTGACCTCCTCTTGCCAAATAGATGAAGGAAAATGAAACATGGGAGAAAAAGGACTGCGTGTGTTTACGAGAAGGGAGAGTGGGAGAGATGTTGACACAAACCCTCTGTGGGAGAACAGGCACATAAATAGTTAGTGTTTAATGAATCAGCAGTGCCTGGGAAAGCAACTGCTCGATGAGACGTGGGAGAGATGCTGAAACAAAGCAGCTGGCTTAGTGACCCAGGAGTCAAAGAATTCCTTAAATATAGAACATAGAGCAGTGCAGGCTTTTCGGCCCACCATGTTGTGCTGACCTTTCAACCTGTTCTAAGATCAACCTAACCCTTCCTTCCCACATAGTCTCCATTTTTCTATTGTCTATGCACCATCACCATAAGGCATAGAAGCAGAATTAGGCCATTCAGCCCATCAAGTCTGCTCCACCATTCCATCATGGCTGATTTATTATCCCTCTCAACCCCATTCCCCCTGTCTTCTTCTCATAATCTTTGACACCCTGACTAATCAAGAATCCATTAGCCTTCACTTTTAAATATACCCAATGACTTGGCCTCCACAGCTATCTGCAGCAATGAATTCCACAGATTTGCTACCCTCTGGCCAAAGAAATTCCTCCTCGTCTCTGTTCTAAATGGATGTGACGTCCCTCTATTCTGAGACTGTGCCCTCTGGTCCTCACTCCCCTACTACAGGAAACTTCGTCTCCACAACGTTTCCAGGCCTTTCTTACATGTCCCTAATATATCTGCCTCTATCACTGCCTCGGGCAGCACGTTCCAAGCACCCACTACTCTTTGAAATATTGCGGAATATTGGTACCTCAGGTGGGCTATCTGGAAGCCTGACTGATCGCTGAGCTTGGCAAACTGTTTGCAGATGTTTCAGCTCCAGCCGAGAGCCGTCACCAGAGTGCGGGTGAGGGCGTTGTCTCCTCGGAATGCCGGTTTATGTACTTCTCTGGGGTCCGAATGGATATTGGTTAGACATCGTGGTCTGGTTGACTGGTTCAAAACACTGTGAACAGTTTAGCAGTAGGAGATTCTAACTGGCTAGATTCGAGAGAGATCCGTTGCAAGTGTTTGCCTTGCTGTCTAAATCCCAAGGTTACTAGCGATTCGTTGATGGTAGACATCGTTGTTTCTCTTTTGCTCTGTAGTGGTTCATACCAGGTCTATTTCAATGTTTTTGTTGATGGATCCTTCTGTAGAGAACCACGCTTTGAGAAATTCTCGTTCTTTTCTTGCTCTTGTTCTTGCTCTTCGACCCAGTACACTGTGTATAAAAGCTACCTCTATATTTTCCTCTAGTCATCTTAAAATGATGCTCCTTAAATGAGCCATTTCTGCCCAGGGAGAAAGTCTCTGACTGTCCACTTGATCTATGTCTCTTTTCATTTTGTACATCTCCATCTTTCGCCTGAAAGAGAAAAGCCCCAACTCGCTCAAGCCATCCTCTCTAATCCAGGCAGCATCCTTGTAAATCTCCTCTGCACCCTCTCTAAAGCTTCCACATCCTGCTTGTAATGAGGCGAGCACGGTACCGCATTGCTTAGTCCGTTGCTATTACAGATCAGGGCATTCCAGAGTTCAGAGTTCAATTCCATTGGTCTCTGTACATTTACCCCGTTTCCTCCCACTGTCCAAAGACAAAATGGTTAGTAGGTTAATTTATAGATTGTCCCCTGATTAGGGTAGGGTGAAATCGGTGGGATGCTGGACAGAGCTGGAAGGGCCCGTTCCACACTGTACCACTAAGTATATAAAATAAACTGAACACAGTACTCCAAGTGTGGTCAACCAGGGTTTTACAGATCTGCAAAATTATCTCATGGCTCCTGAACTCAATCCCACTACTACTGAAGGCAACACACCGTGCATCTTCTGAACCACCCTGTCAACCTGCGCAGCAACTTTGAGGGATCTATTGCCGTGGACTTAGGTGGTGGGGTGGAGATATGTCTCTACTAAAGGAGGTGTAAGGTGCTCCTTCCCTCTGCTAACCTGTAGGTCACCTTGGGCAAGGTGTAGTGCCCGCTTAGCCACCCCCCACCCCCAAGTCAGGGTCATGTGAAGCCATGGGAGCAGGTGGTGGATGGTCGTCTGAGCAGCCGGTGCAGATCACAAGTCCTGGTTATGCGACCACTGACGCCAGGCAGACAATATCTGAAGAGTATTGATAATGGCTGGGTCACCTGTCTTTTAAAGACACTGGCCAGAGGAAGGCAATGGCAAACCATTTCTGTAGAATGATTTGCCAAGATCAACCATGGTCATAGACCATGATCGCCTATGTAATTCAACATGGCTTATAATGATGATGGCCGTGGACAAATTCCTTAAGCATGAAGGCAAATTACGTAAAATTATTTGCAAGGGATTTGGAACAATATCATTGCACTGGAAGTTCATTCAGGGAGAGAGGATGGGTGAAGAGCAGGGAGTTCGATGCTAATGTTATTACATCAGTGACCCAGAAAGCTGGATTCTTTGTCTTGAGTCAGAAGTTTAAATCCCACTGGATCAGTTGAGGAATTTAAATCCAATTTATTATAAAGTAAATAGGTCCGTGGAAAGAGATATTACACAAAACTTGGCCCTTAGCCCTCTGAGTCAAAGTTCAAAGTAAATTTATTATCAAAGTGCATATATGTCACTATCTACTACCCTGAGATTCATTTTCTTGTGGGCATTTACAGAAAAATAGAAAATACAATTGAGTTAATGAAAACCTATACATACAGTACCGTGCAAATCTTGTTGTTGATGAGTGCCACGGAGTCACCATTGACTCATGGCGACCCTATGGGTAGTGCAGTTGTCCATAAGGTTTTTATAAGATACGGAAGTAGATTGCCCAGCCTTTCTTGCATACAGATACTGCTGCTGCCCAGGTTGGGACCCGGCTGGATTCGAACTCAGGACCTTCTGCCTTGAAGTCCAGTGCTGATGCCACTACACCACCAGCCAGCAAATCTTAGGTGCACATACATAATATATAGCTAGGGTGCCTAAGACTTTTGCACAGAACTGCATTTGTCATTGTGTAGTGGAGAGTGAGTTTGGTGGAGCAAAGGATGTTTGGATTGGCAGGGATGGAGCACCAGGGGAGGGGTGTGGCAGAGAAGAAGTGCCAGGGCTTGGGGTGGGGGTTGGCACGGGTGCAGATACGCCCAGTCCTGAGACACCAGGAAGGGTCATTTGATTACAAACAATTGGTTTATTGATCATTACAGAATGTCTCTCTGGTGCTTCCTGCTCCCTCCCCTCTCCCTTCCCCTTTTCCCAACCATGATTCCCCTCTCTCTGCCCCGCTTCCCACTCTCAGTCCACAAGAGATCCATATCAGAATCTGGTTTATCATCACTCACGTATGTTATGAAATTTGTTTCTTTTTGTGGCAGCAGTACAGTGCAATACATAAAATTAGTATAGTACTGCGCAGAAGTCTTAGGGTCCCTGGCTATATATGGTGCTGATAAAAGTATTCACCCCCTTGGAAGTTTTCATGTTTTATTGTTTTACAATGTTGAATCACAGTGGATTTAATTTGGCATTTTTGACACCAATCAATAGAAAAAGACTGTTTTGTGTCAAAGTGAAAACAGATCTCTACAAAGTGATCTATAATTAATTACAAATATAAAACACAAAATAATTAATTGTATAAGCATTCACCCCCTTTAATATGACACACCAAATCATCACTGGTGCAGCCAATTAGTTTTAGAAGTCACATAATTAGTTAAATGGAGATCACTGTGTGCAGTCAAGGTGTTTCAATCGATTGTAGTAAAAATACACCTGTATCTGGAAGGTCCAGCTGCTGGTGAGTCAGTATCCTGGCAAAAACTACACCATGAAGGCAAAAGAACACTCCAAGCAACTCTGCAAAAAGGTCATTGGAAAGCACAAGTAACTTATACAAGAAAAGTTCCAAGTCACTGAATATCCCCTGGAGTACAGTTAAGTCAATCACTAAGAACTGGAAAGAATATGGCTCAGCTGTAAATCTGCCCAGAGCAGGCCATCCTCAAAAACTGAGTGACCGTGCAAGAAGGGGACTAGTGAGGGACACCACCAAGAGACCTGTGACAACTCTGGGGGAGTTACCAGCTTCAGTGGCTGAGATGGGAGAGACTGCACATACAACAACTACAAAATGCTGGTGGAACACAGCAGGCCAGGCAGCATCTATAGAAAGAAGCACAGTCGATGTCGACTGTGCCTCTTCCTATAGATGCTGCCTGGCCTGCTGTGTCCCACCAGTGCTTTGTGTGTGTTGCTTGAACTTCCAGCATCTACAGATATTCTTGTGTTTACATACAACAACTGTTACCCGGGTGCTCCATCAGTCGCAGCATTATGGGAGAGTGGCAAAGAGAAAGCCACTGTTGAAAAAACTCACATGAAATCTCGGCTAGAGTTTGCCAGGAGGCATGTGAGAGATGAAGTCAGCTGGAAGGTCTAATGAAAACAAAATTGAGCTTTTTGGCCATTAGACTCAACAATGTGTTTGGCATTCGCCAAGCACTGCACATCATCAAAAACACACCATCCCTACCATGAAGCATGGTGGTGGCTGCATCATGCTGTGGGGATGCTTCACTACAGCAGGCCCTGGGAGGCTTGTGAATGTAGAGGGTAAAATGAATGCAGCAAAATACAGGGAAATCCTGGAGGAAAACCTGATTCAATCTGCAAGAGAACTGCAACTTGGGGGAAGATTTGTTTTCCAGCAAGACAATAACCCCAAGCATAAAGCCAAAGCTACACAGGAATGGCTTAAAAACAGCAAAGTTAATGTCCTGACGTAATCAAGTCCAGGCCTCAAACCAATCAAGAATGTGTGGCTAGACTGGAAAAGGGCTGTTCACTCACAATCTCCATGCAACCTGGCAGAGCTTGAGCAGTTTTGTAAAGAATGGCGAAAAATTGTAGTGTCCAGATGTGCAAAGCTGATAGAGACCTATCCACACAGACTCAAACCTGTAATTACTGCCAAAGGTGCATCTGCTAAATACTGACTTGAATAGGTTGGATACTTATGCAATCAATTATTTTGTGTCTTATATTTGTAAAAATTTAGATCACTTTATAGAGATTTGTTTTCACTTTGACACAAAAGAGTATTTTTCTGTTGAACAACACACATAAAAGTTGCTGGTGAACGCAGCAGGCCAGGCAACATCTCTAGGAAGAGGTACAGTCGATGTTTCGGGCCGAGACCCTTCGTCAGGACTAACTGAAAGAAGAGATAGTAAAAGAGTTGAGAGTGGGAGGGGGAGGAGGAGATCTGAAATGATAGGAGAAGACAGGAGGGGGAGGGATGGAGCTAAGAGATGGAAAGGCCCCATCTATAATTTCCTTGGCCCGTCAACTTTTCAACCACATTTTGACTACCCTTTTGCCAATCAGCCTTCCAGTACAATATTGTGAACAAAGATGGCGTGGAATTGGCCCTTCCAGCCCAATGGGCCGCACCGACCAGCAACCCCTGATTTAATCCGAGCCTAATCATGGGACAAGTTACAATCTCCAATTAACCCAGGTCTTTGGGGTGTGGGAGGAAACTGGTGAACTGGAGGAAACCCACGCGGTCACAGGGAGAACGTATAAACTCCTTACGGGCAGTGGCCCCGGTCACTGATACACCAAAGCACTGTGCTAAACCTACTCTAAAATGCAGCCCTTAATAGAACATAGAAATCTACAGCAATTACAGGCCCATCAGCCCACAATGCTGTGCCCACCATGTAACCTACTCTAGAAGCTGCCGAGAATTACCTTACCGTTATTTTTTTAAGCTCCATGTACCTATCTAAGAGACTCTTAAAACATGAGTTGTAGAGTCCTTGAAATTGAATCTTTAGGTTGTAGAATCAGTTCAATGTTGAGGGAAGTGAAGTCATCCACACTGGTTCTGGAACCTCATCGCTCTGATGTAATCACTGTTCCTGAACCCGGTGGTGTAGGTCCTGATGTTCCTATACTTCTGCCTGATGGCAGCAGTGAGAAGACAACGTGACCTGGATGGTGGAGGTCTTTGATGACGAATGCTGCTTTTTCGTGGCGGCATTCCATATACAGTCAATGTGCTAAATAGTGGGGAGGGCCTTACTCATGATGGACTGGGCCGTAACCACTACTTCCTGTTGTCTTTTCCGTTCCTGGGCATTGGTGTTTCCCGACAGGATACCAGTCAGGACACTCTCCACTGTGCATCTATAGAAGTTTGTCAAAGTTGTAGTGACATGCTAAATGTCTGTAAACTTCTTAGAAAGTGCCCTCAGTGGCCACTTTATTAGGTACACCTGCTTGTTAATACAAATATCTAATCAGCCAATCATGTGGCAGCAACTCAAAGCATAAAAGCATGGTCAAGAGGTCCAGTTGTTGCTCAGCCCAGACATCAGAATGGGGAAGAAACGGGATCAAAGAGACTTTGACCATGGAACGATAATTGAAGCCAGACGGGGTGGAATGAGTATCTCAGAAACAGATTTTCGCGCACGATAGTCCCTAGAGTTTACGGAGAACGGTGCAAAAAAAACCAAAAAAAAATCCAGTGGGAAAAATGCCTTGTTAATGAGAGGGGTCAGAGGAAAATGGCCAAGCTGGTTCAAGCTGACAGGAAGGCGACAGTAACCCAAATACCACGTGTTACAACAGTGGTGTGCAGAAGAGCATTCCTGAATGCACAACACGTCAAAGCTTGATGTGGATGGCCTACAGCAGCAGAAGACCGTGAGCATTCACTCGTGAACACTTTTTTTAGGTACAGGACGTACCCAATAAAACAGCCACAGAGCACCGAGGCGCTGCCGTGCTTTCTTTGTGATAACTCTTATGTGATGTCATCCTGGAGATTCACCAGCTTTTGTGAACTGGAACCTTTGAGACTCATTTTTTAAATTACCACATTATCTTGAAAATCATTTTTCTTATTCAAGACTGTGGTCTTGGAAAGGTCTTCGTTAGTTATTTTCGGGTAGTCACAGTTTTTAAGACTGCGTAATACTCTGGGTGAATCACGGTAACTGAAGGACGCACATCTTACCCATGGATTCCAGTCTGTCTGGCTATGATGAGACACCAAATTACTTCCTGTGCCCGCCACAATAATTCCCTACAACATTGTGATATGTCACCGACAGCAAAAATCTTTTATCTTTTATGTAAATATTCAAAAACCATCACACAGATAAAGGCCATGAGTGTTTCTGACCTACACGTCTCTCTTCCCCTGTTATCATTCCCATAAGATCATAAGACATAGGAGCAGAATTCGGCCATTCAGTCATGGCTAATTTATTATCTCTCTCAACCCCGTTCTCCTTGCTTCTCCTTCCTTCCTTCCCAGACCTGATGAAATGGTCTTGACTTGAATGTTGGAGTCGATTATTAAGGATGTGGTCTCAGGGTACTTGGAGGCACATGATTAGATAGGCCGTAGTCAGCATGGTTTCCTCAAGGGAAAATCTTGCCTGACAAATCTGTTGGAATCCTTTAAAGAAATAAGAAATAGGATAGACAAAGGAGAATTGGTTGATGTTGTGCACTTGAATTTTCAGAAGGCCTTTGACAAAATGCTACCCATGAGGGTGCTTAACAAGTTAAGAGCCCACAGATTCTAACAGGAAAGATTCTAACATGGATGAAGCAATAGCTGATTGGCAGGAGGCAAAGCGCGGGAATAAAGGGAGCCTTTTCTGGTTGGATGCCGATGACTCGTGGTGTTCTACATGGGTCTGTGTAGGGACTGATTTTTTTCATATTATATGTCAATGATTTGGATGATGGAATTGATGGTTTTGTGGCCGTTTGCAGACAATATGAAGAATGTGGAGGGGTTGGTAGTGTTGAGGAAGCAGGGTGTCTGCAAAAGGACTTAGATTGAGAGAATGGGCAAAGAAATGGCAGATGAAATACAGTGTCAGGAAGTGTATGGTCATGCACTTTGGTAGAAGGAACAAAAGTGCAGACTATTTTCTAGATGGAGACAAAATTCAAAAAATCTGAGATGCAAAGGACTTGGAGTCCTTGTGCAGGATTCCCTAAAGGTTAATTTGGAGGTTGAGTCTGTGGTGAAGAAGGCAAATGCAATGTTAGTGTTTATTTCAAGAGGACAAGAATATAAAAGCAGGGATGCAATGTTGAGGCTTTATAAGGCACTGGTGAGGCCTCACCTGGAGTATTGTGACCAGCTTTGGGCCCTTATCTAAGACAGGATGTGCTGGCATTGGAGAGGATTCAAAGGAGGTTCACGACAATGATTCTGTGAGTGGAAGGCTTATCATATGAGGAGTGATTGATGACTTTGGGCCTGTACTCACTGGGATTCAGAAGAGTGAGGGTGAATCTGATCGAAACCTATTGAATGTTGAAAGTGGATGCGGAGAGGATGTTTCCTATGGCGGGAGAGTCTAAGACCAGAAGACACAGCCTCAGAACAGAGGGATGTCCATTTAGAATGGAGATGAGGAGGATTCCTTCAGCCAGAGAATGGTAAATCTATGGAATTTGTTGCCACAGGCAGCTGTGGAGGCCAGATCAATGGGTAAATTTAAGGCAGAGGTTGATAGATTCTTGATTGGCCAGGGCATGAAGGGGTACGGGGAGAAGGCAGGAGACTGGGGCAGAGAGGGAAATGGATCCATCATGATGAAATGGCAGAGTAGACTTGATGGGCCAAATGGCCTCATTCTACTCCTATATCTTATGATCTGAAGAGAATATAGAGTCACGGATCATGACAGCACAGAAACAGGCCCTTTGGCCCATCTAGGGAGATTGAAAATCTGGCTGAATGGTGCCATAGCAACAACTGCTTACTCAATATCAGCAGGACCAGGGAAATGATTATTGACTTCAGGAGGAGGAAACTGGAGGTCCATGAGCCAGTCCTCATTGGAGGTCAGAGGTTGAGATGGTCAACAACTTTAAATTCCTTGCTGTTATCATTTTGAAGGACCTGTCCTGGGCCCAGCACTTAATTCCAACTATGAAGAAATCGTGCCTGTGCTGCTACCTTTTGGTATGACATCAAGTACTTTGACAAACGTCTATAGATGTGTGGTGGAGAGTGCATCACAGCCTGGAACGGAAACACCAATGCCCTTGAATGGAAAACCCTACAAAAAATAGTGGATACGCCCCAGTCCGTCATGGGTAAAGTCCTCCCCACGATTGCACACATCCACGGGAAACGCTGTCGCAGGATACCAGCGTCAGTCATCAGGGACTCCCACCACCCAGGCCGTGCTCTCTTTTCACTTCTGGCATTAGGAAGAAGATTCAGGAGCCTCAGGACTCACATCACCAGGTTCAGGAACTGTTATTACCCCTCAACCATCAGGCTCCTGAACCAAAGGGGATCACTTCACTCAGCCCGTCACTGAACTGTTTCTGTGGACTCACAGGGAGGGATTTTACATCTCATGTTCTCGATACTTATTGCTTATTTATTTATTATTATTATTTCCTTTATATTTTGTATTTGCCCCATTGGCTGCCTTTTGCACACTGTCCTGTTGGATGTGGTCTTTCATTGATTCTATTATGGTTATTGAAGGTATTGAGTATGCCCACAAGGAAGTGAATCTCAGGATTGTATCTGGTGACATGTATGTACTTACTTTGAACTTTGAAACCTGTCCTGTAAGTAGGTGGTCAGAACTACACACAACAGTATAGGAACAGGCCCTGAGGCCCTGAGGCCCTGTGGCCCTGAGACCCTGAGGCCCTGAGCCAAATTAAATGCCTGACTAAGCAATATCCTTCCATTCTCTGCACGTTGATGTGGCTATTTCAGAGCCTTTGATGCACTTCTGTTGTATCTCCCTCTGCCACACCCCAGGCAGCATGTTTGGCGGACTCCATCGATGCAAACTATTTGCCCCTCACATCTCCTTCGAAATGACCCCCTCGCTCCTCAAATGCACGCACTTTAGTATGAGACATTTCAACCCTGGGGAAACGACTCCGACTGTCACTGAACACAGTACAGGCCCTTCGGCCCAAAATCAACCTACACCGTCCCCCCCACCTAGCCCTCCACTTTTCTATCATCCATGTGCCTATCTAAACTTTGGGGAAAGAAAGAAAGATTGGCTTGATTTGTCACATGTACAACGAAACAGCAAAACATCCAGTGAAATGCATCCTTTCGCATCAACGACACAGTCCGAGGTTGCCGTGCCTCCGGTACTGATGTTCAATCATGGCTCACAGCTCACAGCTTACTAACCCTGACATCTTTGGTATGTGGGAGAATACTGGAGCACACAGACGGGTTGGGAGGAAACATACAATCTCCTTACACACTGTGGTGGGAATTGAACACTAATTGCTGATTGCTGGCACTGTAACCTGATTGTGTTAAGTGCTAAGCTACCATGCTGCCCAGTACAAAGTTTTTGAGGGCACCCAATGGCGTCAAAGGCTAAGGGGAGAAGGCAGGACAATGGGGTTGAGAGGGATAATAAATCAGCCATGAAGAATAGTGGAGCAGACTCGATGGGCCGAATGGCCTAATTCTGTTCCTATGCCTTCTGGAGACTGGAGACTGAGGGTGATGGAATCTGGAGCCACACACAAAATGCTGGAGGACTCATCAGGTTTAAATGTATCATTTGGGGGGGGGGAGGAAGGGTCTTTGATCGTCCATAGATGCTGCCTGACCTGCTGAGTTCCTCCAGCGTTGTGTGTGTCTGTGTGAGTGTGTGTGTGTGTGTGTGTTGTGACGCCCTGCAGAATCTTGTGTGTCCCTGGTGGAGTTTTATTAGTTATTTATAACCATATATAACCATATAACAATTGCAGAACAGAAACAGGCCATCTTGGCCCTTCTAGTCCATGACGAAATCTTACTCTTACCTAATCCTACCGACCTGCATTCAGCCCATAACCCTCCATTCCTTCATTTATTTGTTTATTTAGAAATGCAGCGTGCAATAGGGTCTTCCAGCCCCTTGGCCAACCGATTTAACCCCTGCCTAATTACGGGACAATTTACAAGACCAATTAACCTACTAACCTGTAAGTATTTGGACTGTGGGAGGAAATCCGAGCACCCAGAGGAAATACTGTGCGCATGGGAATGATGCCAAGTATCGTTACAGAGGACACCAGGACTGAACTCCGAACTCCGAAGCCCTGAGCTGTAGTTCGCTACCTTGTGTGGGAGCTAGTGTTTAGCTACCTGGGCACCAGGGTGACAGGGGAGTGGCAGTTGGAGTTCAGGGAACGGATGATCCCTTTTGTTACTTGTGCTGGTTTGAAGACTTTTGGGTGAAGTTCTGTTGAGAGATGGGAATCTGATATTACCCAGGCACAGCCCAAAGTTTACAAGACTGACAGTAATCTCTCTGCACTGCACAGACTGAAGCAACTTTGTTTAAATTTAGACCTGGTCTCTCTGGACATTATTAATGTGTAGATAAGATTTCACTGCGAAATGAAGTGAAATGTTTCCAGATGCAGAGAGCAATGAGGGAGAACGGGCAAGCTGCTGATACTAGCATTAAAGAGACAAGCCATGTTTGCTAATTAGTTGCTGTGTACTTTGTATATCACAGCTGCGAGAAGGGGAGACAGTCCATGCAACATCTATTGCCCTCTGTTTCAACTGTATTTAATCTGGTTGGGGCTGGGGAGAGAAGAGTGAAAATTTGATTCTTCATCTTGTTTGGAATTGTACCGAGTCACAGTGAAAAGGTTGTCTTGCACGCTGTTCCTACAGGTCAAATCACTGAGTGCACGGAGGTAAAACAATAACAATGGGTCTTTGGGCTCCTGAACCTCCTCCCCAAAGGTTACAATGAGAGGAGGGCACGCTGCCTCGGGCTTCACCTTTTGAAGGTGTCCTCGACGCTGGAGAGGGTTGTGCTCACGATGGAGCTGGCTGAGCTTTCAGCCGTCTGCAGCTTTTTCTGATCCTGTTCAGCGGCCCCTCTGTACCAGACGGTGACGGGTTAAAGTTCAAAGTAAATTTATTATCAAAGTACGTACATGTCATCACAGTTACACTGAGATTCACTTTCTTGCAGACATTTACAGGAAAATAAAGAAATGCAATAGAATTTATGGAAAAGCTATACATAATTAAAGACTGATTAACAACCGATGTGCAAAAGAAGACAAACTATGCTAATCAAAGAATAAGTAATACTGAGAAGATGAGACGTTGGAATTTGTAGAATCAGTTCAGATTTGTGGTGAGTAACGTTATCCATGCTGGTTAATGCTTGTAGGGTGATAATCAACAATTATCATCAACATATAACGTACAGCACCGAGGTCTCCATAAGACCATAAGATAAAGGAGTAGAATTAGGCCATTCAGCCCATCGGATCTACTCCTTCATTCCATCACGCCGATCCCGGATCCCATTCAACCCCATACACCTACCATCTCACCATAACCATTGATACCTAGACTAATCAGGAAACTATCAATTTTCACTTTAAATATACCCATGGACTTGGCCTCCATTGCAGTCTGTGGCAGAGCATTCTACAGATTCACTACTCTCTGAGTAAAAGAAATCTCCTTACCTCTGTTCTAAAGGGTCACCCCTCAATTTTGAGGCTGTGCCCTCTCGTTCTGGATACCCCCACCATAGGAAACATGCTCTCCAAGTCCACCCTATCAAGTCTATTCAACATTCGGTAGGTTTCAATGAGATCCCCTGCATTCTTATAAATTCCAGTGAGTACAGACCCAAAGCTGCCAAACACTCCTCATATGTTAACCCCTTCATTCCCAGAATCATCCTTGTGAACCTCCTCTGGACTGTCTCCATTAACAACACATCCTTTCTGAGATATACGGCCCAAATATACCAAGTATGGTCTTACCAATGTCTTACAAAGGCTCAGCATTATCTCTTAGCTTTTATATTCTATTCCCCTTGAAACGAATGCCAACATTGTATTTGCATTTTTTAACCACAGACTCAACCTGTGAATTAACCTTCTGGGAGACTTGCACAAGGACTCCTAAATCCCTCTGCACCTCTGATGTTTGAATCTTTTCCCCATTTAGATAATAGTCCGCACTATTGTTCCTTTTACCAAAATGTATTATCATACATTTTCCAACATTGTATTCCATCTGTCACTTTTTTGCCCATTCTTCCAATTTGTCTAAGTCCTGCTGCAATCACATTGCTTCCTCAGCACTACCTCCTCCTCCACCTATCTCCATATCATCTGCAAACTTTGCCACAAAGCCATCAATTCCATTATCCAAATCATTGACAAACAATGTGAAAAGTAGTGGTCCCAGTATTGACCCCTGATGAGCACCACTATTCACTGGCAGCCAACCAGAAAAGGTCCCTTTTATTCCCACTCACTGCCTCCTGCCAGTCAGCCAATCCTCTATCCATGCCAGTATCTTTCCTGTAACACCACAGGATTTTATCTTGTTAAGCAGCCTCATGTGTGACACTTTATCAAATGCCTTCTGAAAATCCAAATAAATGACATCCACTGCCTCTCTTTTATCCACCCTGCTTGTTACTTCCTCAAAGAACTCTAACAGATTTATTAGGCAAGATTTCCCTTCACAGAAACCATGATGACTTTGGCTTATTTTATCATTAGTCTTCGAGTAGCCTGAAACCACATCCTTAATAATGGACTCCAACAATTTTCCAACCACTGAGGTTAAGCTAACTGGCTTATATTTTTGTTCTTTTGCCTTCCCCCCTTCTTAAAGAGTGAAGTGACATTTGCAATCTCCCTGCCATCTGGAACCATGTTAGAGTCAAGTGATTCTTGAAAAGTCATAACCAATGCATCTGCTATCTCTTCAGCAACCTCTTTCAGAAATCTGGGATGTAGTCCATTTGGTCCAAGTGACTTATCCATCTTAAGACCTTTGAGTTTGCCAAGCAATTTTTCCTCTGTAATAGCAATGGCACTCACTCCTGCTCCCTGACACTCTCAGACCTCTGCTAATGTCTTCCTCTTTGAAAACTGATGCAAAGTACTCTTTTCATCTGCCTTTCTTTGTCCCCCCATTACTACCTCACCAGCATAATTTTCCAGTGGTATAATATCAACTCTCACCTCCCTTTTACTCTTGAGATAACTGAAAAAACTTTTAGTATCCTGCTTTATTTTATTGGCTAGTTTGCCCTCATATTTCATTTTTTTCCCTTTTTATGGCTTTTTTTTTAGTTGCCTTTTGCTGGATTTTAAAAATTTCCCAATCATCCAATTTCCCACTCATTTTTGCTACATTATATGAGTTTTATGCAGTCCTTAACTTCCCTTGTCAGCCACAGTTGCCTAGCCCTGCCATTTGAGAACTTATTCTGTGGGACATATCTATCCTGCACCTTGTGTACTATACCCAGAAATTTCAGGCACCTCTGCTCTTTCATAATCCCAGCCAGTAACCCTCTCCTTTACCTTAAGCGCCGTAATAAATCTGGGTTTTTACGCAACACCCAGTCTAAGATAGCCTTTCCCTGAGTAGGCTCAAGCACAAGCTGCTGTAAAAAGCCATCTCATAGTCATTTAACAATTCTCTCTCGTGATCTGACACCAATCTGATTTTCCCAATCCCCTTTTATATTGAAGTCTCTCATTACAATTGTGACATTACCCTTGAAATATATGTCCTGTCCAGGTCCCTTTGCAATTTCAACAGCACATTTTGGCTTTTTGGCTACTTTTTGGAGGCCTACATATGACTCCCATAATGGTTTTTTAACCCTTACAGCTTCTGAACTCCACCTACAATGATTCAACATTCTCTAACCTTGTGTCACCTCTTTCTAAAGATGTAATTCCATCTCTTACCGACAGAACCACATCATTGCCTATGCCTTCCTGCCTGTCCTTTCAATACGAAGTATATCCTTTGATGTTAAACTCCCAACCATGGCCTTCTTTCAGCCGCGACTCAGTGATGCCCACAACGTCATACCGACCAATATGTAATTGTGCCACGAGTTTGTCCACCTTACTCCGGATGCTACGTGCATTTAAATACAGCACCTTCAGTCCTGCATCTTTCACCCATTTGAACTTTGCTTCTGTGGTACAATTTAACTCTTTGCTCTGTTTGCATTTGTACCCAGTCAATGGCTTGTTCTTCCTTACATATTACACCATCTACTTGTAAACCTGCTAGTTTTCCTCAGCTCTATCACACTGGTTCCTATCCCCCTGCCATATTAATTTAAGCCACTGCCAACAGCTCTAGCAAACCTGCCCACAAGGATATCGGTCCCTCTCAGATTCAAGTGCAACCCATCCTCTCGTACAGGTCACACCTGCGCCAGAAGAGTTTCCAGTGATCCAGAAGTCTGAAAAGCCATCTCATAGGCATTCAACAAATTCTCTCTTTTGCAATCCGACACCAATCTGATTTTTCCAATTCTTCAGCCACCTTCTTCTATTCCTATCCTCACTGTCGAGTGGCACAGGCAGCAATCCCGAGATTACCACCCCTGAGGTCCTGCTTCTCAGCTTCCTTCTTAATTCCCTGTGTTCTATTT
Organism: Mobula birostris; assembly: GCF_030028105.1. Classification (NCBI taxonomy): domain Eukaryota; kingdom Metazoa; phylum Chordata; class Chondrichthyes; order Myliobatiformes; family Myliobatidae; genus Mobula; species Mobula birostris. Next base: position 174,877,843 of record NC_092376.1, read on the forward strand.
TCGGGACCTCCTCCCTTTCTCTACTTACATCAATGGTACCAATATGTACCACAACTTCTGGCTGCTCACCCTCCCTTTTCAGGATATTGTGGACGCATTCAGAAACATAGCAGACCCTGGCACCTGGGAGGAAAACTACCACCCGTGCTTCCTTTTCGCGTCCACAGAACCGCCTGTCTGTCCCCCTAACTATAGAGTCCCCTATCACTGCTACTCTCCTCTTCTGTTCCCTACCCTTCTGAGCGACAGGGCCAGACTCAGTGCCAGAGGCATGGCAGCTGTTGCTTCCCCCAGCCAGGATCCCCCCACCGTCCATAGTACTCAAAATGGAATACTTATTGTTGAGGGAAATGGCCGCAGGAGTGCTCTCCACTAGCTGATGTTTTCTCTTCCCTCTCTTAACAGTCACCCATTTCTCTGTCTCCTGTCCCTTGGGGTGACTACCTCCCTGTAGCTCCTGTCTGTCACTGCTTCACTTTTCCTAACAGGCCGAAGGTCACCGAGCTGCAGCTCCAGTTCCCTGACACTGTCTCTAAGGAGCTGTATCTCAATGTACTTGGTGCAGACAGGGCCATCAGGGAGGCTGGAAGTTTCCTGGAAATCCCACAAATGACACAGAGAACAGAACACTGGCTGGCAGACATATCCCCTATTCCTTCAAGAGTTAATTAACCCCCTTCAAGAGTTAATTAAGAAAATGAAATAAGAAATAAACTTGCCTACTTACCTCGCCTCCACCTGTTCTCGACAAAGCCTGTTGAGCCAAAGCCTTACCACTCTGACTCAGACCACTGCCACGATGACCGCTCCACTAGATGGTATTTCTCTTTTATGGAGACTGTGTCTTTCAAACTCTGTTCCAGACCTGCGCGGGACACTTCTACTGCATCTGTGTCATAGTCCAATCACTTGAACACTGTTACACTATGGTAAGGAATGCCTACCATTCCATGCCTAGGCTGCATTTCAGGAAACCTGATCACTTGTCCGCCCTTCTACCTGCATACAGGCAGAGGATAAGAACAAGGCACCAGGGATAAAGACAACAAAGAGGTGGTCATGGGAGTCTGGGGGGTGGCTACGGGATTCCTTCAAGTCAGTGGACTGAGCCATGTTCAATAGACAATAGACAATAGGTGCAGGAGTAGGCCATTCAGCCCCTTGAGCCAGCACCACCATTCACTGTGATCATGGCTGATCATCCACAATCAGTACCCTTTTCCTTCTTTCTCCCCATATCCCTTGACCCTGCTATCTTTAAGAGCTCTATCTAACTCTTTCTTGAAAGAATCCAGAGAATTGGCCTCCACTGTCTTCTGAGGCAGAGCATTCCACAGAACCACAACCCTCTGTGTGAAAGAGTTTTTCTCAACTCCGTTCTAAACAGTCTACCCCTTATTCTTAAACTGTGGCCTCTGGTTCTGGACTCCCCCAACATCGGGAGCATGTTTCCTGCCTCTAGGGCTCAGAGTATCTGATTGAATACACCAATGTTGTCATGGACTTTATGAAAACAGTCATAGACTAGTGAGTCCCAACAATATCATTCTGTCTTCCCCAACCAAACTTCAGTTGCTGAAGGATACCCAACAGCTGTGGCAGGGTTTGAATACTACCACCTCTTACAAAGTAAAACCAAGCGACATAGGTGACAACAGGGTTTCACTCTCAGATAAGCTCAATGCCTTAACATGGAGGAACCTACACAAACTCCCACAGCCCCAGTGAGCCTGAGACTTCAGTCGCTGAGGCTGATGTGAGAGCATTCTCCAGGAGGGTGAACCCACAGAAATCATCTGTCCCGCATGGAGTACCTGGCCAAGCACCGAGGTCCTGCACTCATCAACCAGCTGGAATGTTCACTGGTATCCTCGGCACTCTGAGGTACCGAACTGCTTCAAACAGGCTTCAATTATATCGTTGTCTAAGAAGAATGTGGTACTGTAACCTGCCTCAAAGACTTACTCACATTCACTGTAATGAAGCGCTTTGAGAGGGCGGCGAACTGGATCCATTCCAATTTGCCTACTAACACCACAGGTTGAAAGCAGATGCCATTTCATTGGCTCTTCACTCAATCTTGGAACATTTGGACAGCGAAGATGCATACATCAAGATGCTCTATATATACTACGGCTCGACATTCGATACCATCATCCCCTCAAAACCAACCAGTAAGCTTCAGCACCTTGTCCTCAATACCTCCCTGTGCAATTGGATCCTCGATTTCCTCACGCACACCCCAGTCAGCTGAGATTGGCAAAATCACCTCCACAACCTCTATCAGCAGGAAAGCAGCATCCATCATCAAGGATCCCCCACCACCCAGGCCGTGCTCTCTTCTCACTGCTGCCATCAGGAAGAAGCTAGAGGAGCCTCAGGACCCACACCACCAGGTTCAGGAACAGCTATTACCCCCTCAACCATCAGGAAGAAGCTAGAGGAGCCTCAGGACCCACACCACCAGTTTCAGGAACAGTTATTACCCCTCAACCATCAGGAAGGAGGTACAGGAGCCTCAGGACCCACACCACCAGGTTCAGGAACAGCTATTACCCCTCAACCATCAGGAAGAAGCTAGAGGAGCCTCAGGAACCACACCACCAGGTTCAGGAACAGTTATTACCCCTCAACCATCAGGAAGGAGGTACAGGAGCCTCAGGACCCAAACCACCAGGTTCAGGAACAGTTATTACCCCTCAACCATCAGGAAGGAGGTACAGGAGCCTCAGGACCCACACCACCAGGTTCAGGAACAGTTATTACCCCTCAACCATCAGGTTCTTGAACTGGTAGGCAAAACTTCACTCAATTTCCCTTGTTCCACCACTGAACGGTTCCCACAACCTGTGCACTCACTTTCAAGGACTCTTCATCTCACGTTCTCGATATTTATTGCTTATTTATTATTATTATTGTTATTTATTTTTTCTGATTTGTATTAACAGTTTGTTGTATGTTGTACATTGATTGTTTATCCGTCCTGTTGGTTGTAGACTTTTATTGATTCTATTGGTTTCTTGGACTTAATCTGTATGCCTGCAAGAAAATGAATCTAGAGGTTGTATATGGTGACATCTATATACTTTGAACTCAGCAGATCTAGTAGTGTCTTTGGGGGTGGGGGTAAGGAGTTTTCATGATACAGGGTCTCAACTGGAAATAGAACATTTTCAGCCCCTACCCTTTCACACAGATGCTGCTCGACCCACTGCCTTCCTTCGGGAGATTGCTCATCACGTGGAGTGATGAGACTGAGGGCACATCAAATCAAAGGTTTGACCAAAAGCATGCAGCTGCAGAGAAACACGAGGGGTTCAGCAAATGCTGGAAATCCTGAGGAATACACGCAAAATGCTGGAGGAACTCAGCAGGTCAGACAGCATCTATGGAGAGGAGTAAGCAGTCGACATTTCAGGCCAGGACTCTTCATCAGAAATTGTGATCATGGCCCAAAACACTGACTTTCAAACTGGAGGTTGGAAGCTTCCTGATTAGTCAGGGCATCAAAGATTATGGGGAGAATGCAGAAATGGGGTTCTGCCATGGTGGAGCAGACTTGATGGGCTGAATGGCCTAATTCTGCTTCCGCATCTTATAGCCTGGATTCTGTTAGAAGGGTCATTTATGTAAAAATGCTTTCCCTCTCCACAGAAGCCACCTGACTGGCTGAGTGTTTCTGGCATTTTAATTCCTGGTTTCCTGCCTCTCCCAGTGTGCATATACCTTATTGTCTGCCTGCACTGCACTTTCTCTGTAACTGTGACACTTTATTCTGCATTCCATTACTGTTTTACCTTGTTCTACCTCAATGCACTGTAATGATCTGATCTGTATGAGCAGTACAGATGATAAGCACAGGAGTCGGACCAGATGATCAGAGGATGGCAAATGTTATTCCTTTGTTCAAGAAAGGAAGTAGGGACAACACAGGGAATTACAGACCAGAGAGTCTTACTTCAGTGGTGGGCAAAGTATTGGAGTGAATTCTTAGAGACAGGACTTACGAGCATTTGGAGAAGCATTGTCTGATTCGGGATAGACGGCATGGCTTTGTGAGGGGCAGGTCATGCCTCATGAGCCTGATTGATTTCTGTGAGGACGCGATAAAGCACATTGATGAAGGTAGAGCAGTGGATGTGGTGTAGACAGATTATAATCAGGCGTTTTATAAGTTTCCCCATTCAGAAGGTCAGAAGGCATGGGGTGCAGGGAAACTTGGCGGCGTGGATTCAGAATTGGTTTGCCCATAGTAGGCACATGGGTTAAAAGGTTGGCACAAAATTGTAAAACTCTGCCATGGACGGTCCCAAGACTGGCAGCGAAAGGAGAAGGGTTGGACATGGGGCTATTGAACCTTCTCATGTAATAACCCAGAGCTACAGAGGCTCAAAATTGACCCAGGACAGAGGACTCTGGAGAGATAGAGTCAGCGGTCTATGCCCCAGTTGAGGTGATGGGTTAAGAAGAAGAAGATAATGATATTTGGAGGAAAGGGTAGATTGATCTTGGAGTAGTTCAGAATTAGAATCAGGTTTATTATCACTGGCATGTGACGTGAACTTTGTTAACTTAGCTGCAGCGGTTCAATGCGATACATAATCTATCAGAGAGAGGAAAAAAATAAAATAAAACATAATCATAAACAAGTAAATCAATTACGTATATCGGATAGGTTTAAAAAATGTGCAAAAACAGAAATACTGTATATTAAAAAAAAGTGAGGTCGTGTCCAAAGCTTCAATGTCCATTTAGAAATCGGATGGCAGAGGGGAAGAAGCTGTTCCTGAATTGCTGAGTGTGTGCCTTCAAGCTTCTGTACCTCCTACCTGATGGTAACAGTGAGAAAAGGGCATGCCCTGGGTGCTGGGGGTCCTTAATAATGGACGCTGCCTTTCTGAGACACCACTCCCTAAAGATGTCCTGGGTATTTTGTAGCCTAGTGCCCAAGATGGAGCTGACTAGATTTATAACCCTCTGCAGCTTCTCTCGGTCCTGTGCTGTAGCCCCCCCGTACCAGACAGTGATGAAGCCTGTCAGAATGCTCTCCACAGTACAAGAATAGAAGTTTTTGAGTGTATTTGTTGACATGCCAAATCTCTTCAAACTCCTAATAAAGTATAGCTGCTGTCTTGCCTTCCTTATGACTACATCAATATGTTGGGACCAGGTTAGATTCTCAGAGATCTTGACACCCAGGAACTTGAAGCTGCTCACTCTCTCCACTTCTGATCCTCTATGAGGATTGGTATGTGTTCCTTCGTCTTACCCTTTCTGAAGTCCACAATCAGCTCTTTCGTCTTACTGACGTTGAGTGCCAGGTTGTTGCTGTGGCACCATTCCACTAGTTGGCATATCTCACTCCTGTACGCCCTCTCGTCACCACCTGAGATTCTACCAGCAATGGTTGTATTGTCAGCAAATTTGTAGATGGTATTTGAGATGTGCCTAGACACACAGTCATGTGTATACAGAGAGTAGAGCAGTGGGCTAAGCACACACCCCTGAGGTACGTCAGTGTTGATCGTCAGCGAGGAGGATATGTTATCACCAATCCACACAGACTGTATCCCGAATCAGACTTCCCGTTAAAAAGTCGAGGATCCAATTGCAGAGGGAGGTACAGAGGCCCAGGTTCTGCAAC